>NW_020185336.1:83731-93653 GCF_003031525.2 Neophocaena asiaeorientalis asiaeorientalis
CTCGGTGCTTTGTGACCACCTAGAGGGGTGGGATAGGGAGGGGGGGAGGGCGGGAGACACAAGAGGGAAGAGATATGGGAACATATGTATATGTATAACTGATTCACTTTGTTATAAAGCAGAAACTAACACACCATTGTAAAGCAATTATACCCCAATAAAGATGTTTAAAAAAATTGTGATATTTTTTCACATGGAGAAAGTGTAATAACGTTAGGAATTCATAATCCCTGAAGTATATAATTCATTTCCTGATATTTTGGCCAAACATCTTAATAAAAATTCAAAGTTATGGAAATCATTTTAAAATTAAATTTGCTGTAATCAATGGGAAATCTTCTGACCATACTGCCACTTCTCAGTAAAAAAATGAATACAAACACTGCAAATCTGAGTTTAAATTCAAGACTCTAGGTCTTAACTCTAGCTGGCTAATTGGGCATGCTTGACATTTGTTTTGTTTCCTTATTCTTTTTCACATTGAATTTTTGCTTTAATGAAGACAAAATTCTTGACAACTACACTGCCCCAGAGATTAGATTTGTAGCAATGAGGTCAAGTCGCTCTATATTTATATTTCTCCTAAATTCTCATCCTTTTTAGTAACATTATCCATTTCCTTACCCTCTTTGTGGTGACTTATTTCACCTGCTAACCTTTCTCTTTCACAGTATTATTATCAGGGTCACTATTTCTTGTAATCAGAATGCACATCCTACTATTAGTTTAAAGCACAACTTTTTTTTTTCAAATAGGTTGACACTCAGATTTTGATAACAGCAGAGACTGAATGGCACCTTGAGCCATTTACCTCTTAAATCACTTCAAAGTTTTAAGTCTCCAAACCAGGCCAGGAAGTTGAAAATATTTCACTATTTACAGAGAGATATTACACTCTTTCATAGTTGTTGTATACCAGTTTTTGCCCCCTTTGGTCTCGTGCATGCATTTGTTCACTCAGCAAACACTTGTTCAGCATTTGCCACATCCTAAGAATCATGTGAGGCAGTAAAAACTCAGAAATTAAAAAAGAAAAAAAAATCCCTGCCTTCCAGGTGCTCCCATCAAAGATCTAAGCAAGCAGACATTTGGTGTACACTGGGATCCTGGGGAATGGATTAAAGTTTTGCATTTTATGCAAAAGAAAGAGAAGGGAAGAGGAGAGGGAAGTTTTCCTAGTGGAAATAAACACAAGCTAAATTTGAATTAACAGAAAATGTCAGCAAGTGGTGGGGAAATGGTACTTCGGGTCTCTGGCCAAGAAAATGCACTGCTCAGGTCTCCTGCTGCAGGGAGCATAGTTGACTGACAGCCTCAGCTGGACTCACTACTCCATTCATGTAGAGGCTATGCTTCTTTTGGCCTGTTTCGGGCCAAAACCTGAGAGCTGTGGGGCGCTTGTGCAGGTCATTCCTGTGGGATAGGGGACTCTTCTAATGGATGCCTTTGGTTCCATTCCTCTTCGCCTGATGAAGCTTTCTTAGAATTGTGCTGAAGTCTAAGAATCTTCCTTCCAAGTCCTCCTTCCTCTCTCCCACCTTTTCTTTTTCCTTTTTTTTTTTTTCAGGTCAGACCTCTTATCATGGACTGAATGGTTTCTCTCTATATTTCTTCTTTTTCCTTTTTATCTTTCATAATTGCCTCCTTCCCCCCACCCAATCTCTCTTTCATGACTAATCTTGTTTTGGAGACTGCTCCTTGGGAAACCTGAATTAACACAGGTGGTGCCAAGAGTGGGCCAATGAACATGTGGTTTGGGGACTGGTTCACTTGTTGCCTGGTGAGCGAAGAGTATACTATCCTGAGTGGTATTTGGGTAAAGGTAGCCCCTGGCAAAGGTGGTGGCCTAATTGCTGAAGATTTCACTGGAGGTAACCTGGGAAAATGTCCTGGTATAGGGGAAGCCCCATGCAGGTGCAAAGATTGAGACATTTTATATTTCAAATGATATGACCGATAAGAGGTTAATATCCAAAATACGTAAACAGTTCATACAACTCAATACCAAAAAAACAAACCCGATTAAAAAATGGGCATAAGACCTTAATAGACATTTTCCCAAAAAGGACATACAGATGGCCAAAAGGCACATGAAAAGATGCTAAACATTGCTAATTATTAGAGAAATGCAAATCCAAACCACAAGGAGATATCACCTCACACCTCTCAGAATGGCTATCATCAAAAACTCTACAAATACACTTTGGCGAGGATGTGGAGGAAAGGAAACCCTAGTGCACTGCTGGTGAGAATGTAAATTGGTGCAGTCACTGTGGAAAACAGTATGGAGGTTCCTCAAAAAACTAAAAATAGGACTACCATATGATTCAGCAATCCCACTCCTGGGTATATATACAAAGAAACGGAAACACTAATTCAAAAAGATACATGCAGGCTTCCCTGGTGGCACAGTGGTTGAGAATCTGCCTGTCAATGCAGGGGACATGGGTCCGAGCCCTGGTCTGGGAAGATCCCACGTGCCACAGAGCAACTAGGCCCATGAGCCACAATTACTGAGCCTGCGCGTCTGGAGCCTGTGCTCCACAACAAGAGAGGCCGCGATAGTGAGAGGCCTGCGCACCGTGATGAAGAGTGGCCCCCACTTGTCGCAACTAGAGAAAGCCCTCTCACAGAAACGAAGACCCAACACAGCCAAAAATAAATTAATTAATTAAAAAAAAAAGATACATGCGCCTCAATGTTTATACAGCACTACTTATGATAGCCATGATATGGAAGAAAACTAAGTGTACATCAGCAAATGAATGAATAAAGACGATGTGGTATATATATACAAGAGAATATTACTCAGCCATAAAAAAGAATGAAATTCTGCCATTTGCAATAACATGGGTGGACCTAGAGAGTATTATGCTTAGTGAAATAATTCAGAGAAAGACATATACTGTATGTTGTCACTTATATGTGGATTTTAAAAAAACAAACGAATGAATATAACAAAACAGAAACAGACTCAGAGATGCAGAGAACAAACTAGTGGTTGCCATTGAGGAGAGGGGAGGAGGGAGGGGCAAGATAGGGGCAAAGGATTAAGAGGCACAGACTACAATACTATGTATAAAATAAATAAGCTACAAGGATATAGTGTACAGCACAGGAAACATAGCCAATATCTTATAATAACTTTAAATGGAGTATAATGTATAAAAACATTGAATCACTATGTTGTACACCTGAAACCAATATAGTATTAAAAATCAACTATACTTCAATTAAAAAATTAGGACGAAGTGAGAGAGTAGCATGGACATATATACAGTACCAAATGTAAAATAGATAGCTAGTGGGAAGCAGCTGCATAGCACAGGGAGATCAGCTCAGTGCTTTGTGACCACCTAGAGGGGTGGGATAGGGAGGGTTGGGAGGGAGGGAGATGCAAGAGGGAGGGGATATGGGGATATATGTATATGTATAGCTGATTCACTTTATTATAAAGCAGAAACTAACACACCATTGTAAAGCAATTATACTCCAAAAAAGATGTTAAAAAGAAAAAAAAAAGTACTTTTCTGATTAGTTAAAAAAAAAATTCAGGCGTTTTAGAAATATGGGGGCAATGATTCCTACAAGGACCTCAGAGCTGGCTTGGTTATTGCTACCCTGAATCGACTTCTTGCCACGGGGGTAATGAGAAACTGAAGGATGTTAGCAAGCAGTAAAAGGCTAAGTGTGAGTGCCAGAGGTTCTCTCTGGTAGCTGACACAAGTGTTTTGTCTCCTGCAGTGGAATTGTGGACTGAGCTGAGGCAGTAACTCATGACTTGATATTTATATTCAAAGAGCTCCAGAAATGTCCAAATGTTCAGAAAACCAGGTTCTTTTGCTGAGTCCAAGGCTCTGGTTGGGAAAACATGGGACTCTAAATTATGGGATGGGGACATCTGGATGGATGCCTTTGAGGATGCTGGCACTGCAGAACCCCCTGAACCATGAGAACTTGCAGAGCAGACTCTCTCCTTCTTAGTAAGACGTAGAACATCTGCTGTGCTAGAAGATGCTGTAGAGGTTTCTCCCCTTCATGGCAACAGGTGTGTCCTTGAGGAGCTGTGCCAATTTCCTCCCCTGGTTGCCAGGCTGATAACTAGAGTTAAATCCCAACATCATCCAGGTGAGGGTGTGCTTAAGAGAGGAAAGAGAACCCACTGAAGGAGATGTGAGCGTTAGTTAGCAAGCACTGAAAGGAGCAAGGAGAGTAAATCTGAGATTGAATTTTGGATGTGTCTAATCAATGGGATGAGATATAAGGTGAGGCAATCAAGAATTCACTCACTTGGGGGCAATTATGGGGGGCGAGGGGGACACAGGATTTAACATCCTCCATTACTGTAGGTGATGAGGCAAACTTGCTGCTAGAGTAGCTCTTACAGGCCTGAAGAAGCTATGCCCCAGGCTGAGCAAAGTGGAAATGCCTGAGTTGCACTGGAAGATGGCAGAGGAACAAGCAAAGAGGTGAGGGGATTGTTAGAATAAATATATGAGGTCAGAAGACCCAACAGGGGATTATGTTCCACAGGAAGGCCCAGAGGACATGGCATTCACCATGATCATTGGGAATGCACTGAGGAGAGAGGCACCAGCATCTCCAAGGAGTTCTGTGTTGAATCTCTTCTGCAGGTCTGCAAGGGGGTGCAGTCACAGAGCTGGGATCATCAACATCAGTGGGGGATAACTCTCTCCTAGTTATTAGAGTCAAGGTGTCAAAGTAGGGGAAATGGTATTCTTTACTGATTTATATTAACTGACTAGCAATAATATGGACTTTAACAATTTCTGCAAACATTTTAACACTATACCTAATAAATTCCGTAACTGTCATAGGTATCAATCAAAAGGAAAAGAGAAAAGTATTCAAACTTTGAGTCTATACTGAATTTAGTTTATGTGGTGATATCTGGTGAGCTGTTTATGACCAACTTGTGTGTGGCCTAAAGAGGGTCCTGGGAAAGAACTCATTTTCACAGAAAAAGAAAACAGTGATGTGCTTAAACCAACATGAATGTTTTAGTCTTCAGTGGAGACTAGTGAATGTGCAAAATTACAGTTGATTGGACAATCTACCCAAGTAGGTAAGATTAGGAGGCAGTAAAGTATGACCTATTTCTGCGGTGTTGAAGAGCATGAGGGTTAGACTGACATCTGAATCCATTAGGCACTAATCATGTAACATTGAGCAAATGATTTAACTTCTATAAGCCTCAGTTTTCTAAACTGTAAAAGGCGAATAAATACTTGGCTCAGAAAATGGCACATAATAGAAAGCTAAAGAAAACTAGTTATTACTGTTATTATTACATCATTCATTCTGCTCAACATTTCATGGGTCCTTTTATTCTGAAGATATTTCCTCTCTTTGGCTCTGGGAAATTCACTTCTACGATGTTCTTTCTTTTGTTTCACTATTTAGTTTTTGACCTTCTTTCTATAGGTCTGATATTTTATTGAGTTGTTCTGTGTTTCATCTTTCCTTTTATATTCTTTACCTCTTTATATTTTTGCTCTTTGCTTTGAAAAATTTCATCAAATTTTATCCTCCAGTCCTTTTACAGATTTTTAAAACATACAATCATATTTTAAATTTCAAAGAGCTTTTTTCCTGTAATCGTCTTTTTTTAGAATTATATACTTGTTTCTTAGAAACAATATATTCTTGATTTTCTCTGGTGATGTATCTAGATCTTTTTATATCTACCTATCTAGCTTACTATTTTCATATTTCCTGAAAAATCTGTTTCTTCTCTGTTTAAATATTCTTTTGCTTATTTTATTCTATAGGTTTTTCTCAGAAGTCTGGCGATCTTGGACTGTTCTCCTTTTTTTTTTTGTAATATGGATCCATCTACTTCTTCCCTGAAATGGGAAGTGTGACTGGACTAGCAGTGGACAAGAAATAGTAAAGCAATAAATAAAAGAAGGTGAAAGAGACTTACTGTTTCTATGTAAATCTCAACAGGTAATTACTAAAAATTGTTACTATTGGATTAGTTGTAAGGTAATGATAAAAGTGCTTAAATGTTGAATGTCTGGACTGATTTGCGTTCAATTTATTTTAGGAGTGTTCTTACACCCCTTTAAGGAAACTGATATTACATATTTAATTTATACCTTGGGCTGTAGTAGGGTAAGAATGAGGATGGAAGGCTCCAATTAACTAATGTACTCAAAAGAAAAACTTTGGAACTATGTGGAAAGATTGTGTCTGAATGTGTGTTCATAAGTTTAAAGCTACAATGAAATACTTAAGATATCCAGGTATTATTTCTGGGGTTTCTGGCTATAAGTGACTTTTTGATCTATTGACTAAATACTAATAGTTTCACATTAAAAGTGTGTACTAAGATGGCAGACAAATTTGTCTTTAACAAATATAAAAATAATGTTATAGTTCGTATATTCATCTATATTTTCACATGAATAGTCTTTATGTTAATTTAGGGCTCCTTGTATTAGTATATACTTTTAATGAGGGGGAGCTTTGCTATACAAAGAGAGATCCACGAACCAAAAGTATTATTACCCTGGAGCTTGTTAGAGATGCAGAATTTCAGCCCCTCCCAGACCTACTGAATCAAAATCTGCATTTTACCAAGGTCCCCTGCTGATTCTCATGCTCAATGAGGTCTGCCCAGTAGATAGGGAAGAGGATCGAAATGAGGGCCATTATTCCTTATTCTAGAACTGCTTTTTCCCTTATGATATGTTTTATGTTGAAAACCATACTTCAAAATCTTGGAAGTGTTGGTATAATATGTTCAGGGGGGAAGCTTAGAAGAGAACAATGAGTAACATTTCATGTCATACATTTGCATGAAAATCCATGTACTTGAGAGCAGATATATACTGAAAAACTCTGGTGAAAATAAAGGCAAAAAGAAAATAACTGGCAAGGTCATATTAGAGATGACCAAACTGAATCAGAGATAAGATATAGTAATGGTGGACATTTTAGCTAGGTAGACAGTTTCTGGATGATTCAGTGCAAAAGCAGGGTAGCAGATAAATTTTTTCACTTTAATTGATGACTTAATGTCGAGTTTTCCCCTGAGAAGGAAGAGCAAGTGACAAGAAGTTTTACTGCTATTGTCCTAACTTTACCATCACAGGAGAGCCAATTGATGAATTGGAAATAATAGGACATTGGAGAATTACAGTTAGCTGTTTAAGAGTCTGTGATAACGAGGGAAATCTAGGCATAGCCAGACTAATAGGCCAGATTATGGGAAGTAAAACTTCAAAAATTGAAAGAATGTTGGATATGATCCCGTAGTCTGAGTCTCTAAAAGAAAAATAATCAAAAGAGAGGCATTCAAAAAAGAAGTCACAATTCCAGTAAGGAAGAAGAGAGCTGTAGCTTTAAGAACCATTGGAGTTGACCAGCAAGTCTTACAAGGACATAGAAAGACAGAGATGAGGAGACCTACAGAATGAACATATGGCTTAGTTAGGTCAGGATAATGACAGGAAAGTTCAAATCTAGATAGACAAAGTCCCTTAAGTGTGGATTATTATGTGGAGATTATGGTATAATCTTAATATAGCCATGAGAAGGAAGCCAGATTACTCAACTCTCACTTTGTTTCTCTATTTGTATGTGTATTTTAATAATTTGTTCACATCTGTCTCCCAAATTAAATTGAGGGCAAAAATCTAGTCTGGTTAATTTTTATATTACCAAACTATAGTATAAAGTAGAAACTCACTGAAGTATAAACTCAGTCAACTGTGCTGAATGAGTGAAGAATAAATACTGGTAAGAGGGAGTTGTAACAACTTCGGTTAAAAAAGAGAAGTTATCTCTTAAAAATATTTTTATTTGTATTTTTTAAGACTGTTACTATGATGACTAAATAATCTTTTTAGAATTTTATAAAATTCTAAACTAGGTGAAAAGGAAGTTCTACTAAACTCAGAGAGCAGGGATATTAAGTACAGCACCCTGGTCTTGATTAAATGGATCCAAAATGATTGAGAAAACATGAAGAATATAACTCCAAGTTGCCACTTTTCTATACATTTTTCTTATATTTGAATAGATATTACATGAACATAGTTAAGATATTGGAATGTACAAAGGTACATAATTAAATGTAGTACTTTCATTTCATGTTAATGATTATGTTTACTTTTCAGTTTTCAAAATTGTATATATTAACAACTCATTGTTTACTTTTACATATTTGTGTGGTATAAGTAAAAGTCATACTGTGTTTAAGTTCCTACCTTCCCCTATTTTGTTGCTAACCGCTTCTAGTATTAGCTTCTTATGTAACCTTCCATAGCTTCCCTATGTATCACTACACGAATATGAATCTACAGTTTTATTCCTCTTTCCCTTTTTTGTATACAAATAGTAGCATAGTATACACCTTATTTTCCAACTTGGTATCTCCCAACTTCATTGCGTTTTGGTAATCTTTCCACATCCATGCATAAAGAGATTTTTTATAATTTTCTATTTTTATTATGGAAACTCTCGAAACAAATAAAGGTAGAAAGAATAGTATAAGTTTCAGCAATAATTATCAATATTCTGCCACTCTTGCTTCATCTATTCCCCATTTTAATTTTTTCTTGGGATATTTTAAAACAAATCTCAGATATTTACCTCATCAATGAATACTTTGATATGTACAGTTGACTACTGAACAATATGGATTTGAACTGTGAGAGTCCACTTATACATGGATCTTTTTTTTCAATAGTAGATACTACAGTACTAAAGGATCCAAGGTTGGCTGAATCCATGGGATGGGGAAACTTGGATACAGAGGACCCTTGTATAAGGAGGGCCGACTATAAGTTATATACAGATTTTCAGCTGCACAAAGGGTCAGCGCCCTTAACCCCCAAATTATTCTAGTGTTGACTGTATTTCTAATAGCTAAAAATATTATTTATTTATTTGCATAAACCCAATGCCACTATCAAACCCAGCTAAATAAATGACTCATTTATATAATCTAAAACTCAGATCATGTTCAAGTCCCTCCTCAACTTTGCTCAAAATTATTTTTTTACAATTGGTTTATTTGAATCGCTATTCAAACAAATCTATACATTGCATTTGGTTGACATGTCTCTTAAAGTCTCTTTTAATCTATAACATTTCTCTCTCTCTTTTTCCCCCTGGCCTTTATTATTATTATTATTTTAATCTAAGGATCATTTGTCATGTAGAAGTTCCTACATTCAGACTTGTTTCCACATTCAGATTTAATTGGCTGTATCCTCCTAGTATTTAACATGGTCCTCTTCCCATTATACTTCCTATAGTTAGGGGACTTCCCTGGTGGTCCAGTGGTTAAGACTTCCCCTTCCAATGCAGGGGATGCGGGTTCCATCCCTGTTGGGAAGCTAAGATCCCACATGCCTCGCGGCCAAAAAACCAAAACATAAAAACAGAAGCAGTATTGTAACAAATTCAATACAGACTTTAAATATGTTCCACATCAAGAAAAAAATCTCTAGAAAAAAAGGGATAGTTAGAACTAGAGGCCTTATTAGAGTCAGGTGCTTTATTAGATTCAGGTGTAATTACTTATAAGCATCCTTCATACGTGATTCTATCTTCTTCCTGATGCATCTCAGCAGGATGCACATATCATGGGATAGTTCAACTGTAGTGATCAATCAGTGGGTCTAGGCACTATCAGCCTGGTTCATTCACCATAAAATTCTCCCTCAATGATCCCCTGATGCTTTTAGCAGCCACTGATGATTGTTGCCCAGATTCTTTTTTCATATGGAATCGCAAAATGATGCTTTTATAATTCTATCATCACTCTTGCTTTAATTTGCTGTAATTCTTTTGATAACAAACTTTTATTCACCAACTTTTTGGGTACTGTAAGATACCTACAGGAAAAACAGGATATTTATCTTTTTTTTTTTTTTTTTTGCGGTAC
>NW_020185336.1:93815-130517 GCF_003031525.2 Neophocaena asiaeorientalis asiaeorientalis
CGTCGGCCTCTCACTTCTGTGGCCTCTCCCGTTGCAGAGCACAGGCTCCGGACCCACAGCCTCAGCGGCCATGGCTCACGGGCCTAGCCGCTCCGCGGCATGTGGGATCTTCCCGGACCGGGGCACAACCCCGTGTCCTCTGCATCGGTAGGCAGACTCTCAACCACTGCGCCACCAGGGAAGCCTTATCATTTTTTTTGAAGCAATGAATTAGTGTTCCAGCATCCTGCAATAGAGACTGATGGGGGTATTTTTTTTGTCATTTTGAACTCCTGATTTTTATATATTTTAATATATTTTAATTTGTAATCATAATTCCTTTAAAGCTTTAATTGTTCTGTATTTCGTCATTCAACTACATTGCCTTTTTTAAAACAGAGGTTAAATAAATCATGGATGCACCATGATTTATTTAAACAGTCCTCTACTGATGGGCATCTAGGTTATTTCTGATCTTTTGCTATGCCATGTAATACTGTAATAAATAAACTTATATATATATGTTGTTTCACACATGTACAAATATATATTAAGGATAAATTCCCCAAAGTGAAATTGGTCGTATGATAAGCACATTTGTAATTTTGTTAAACGCTGCCCAATTGCCCTCCATAGGGGCTGCACTAACTGAAGTTGCATGAGCAAGTCATGACAGTGCCTATTTTCACCACAGTGGTGCCAAGAGAATATATTTTCAAACTTTAGGTGGTTTTTCCCCTTGACTCAATAAGTAAAAACAGTTATCAAAATAAGCATATTCAATATATATGATTCAATATGAATGATTCCCAGAAAAACAGAAAGTATTGGCTAACATGGCCATTTTTACCTGAAGCCTACCAATTGCCATTACTAATCTTTTTGACAAATTGTGAAATACGGATAAAGAAAAACATAATATGAGGAAAAATATCTGTCACAAACATTAAAGAGTCTGAGATTTCATCTACTCACAAGCTGTAATTTAGCCTGCCGCAGTGTCCTACATGGCGCCAGACACGAGTTTCCTAGCTCAGAGACAAAGGACTTGATTGCTAACAGCAAAAGGTATATCCAGATGCAAGTTAGTGTCAGTTTTCCAAGCCCCATTTCCAACAGGGGTGGTGCAGAAGGGTCTACATAGATACCTGTGCATACAGTGAAATAGGCTATATGAGAGGAACACTGAGTTTAAGAAACCTACTATTGAGACTTCATGGCACCTGCAAGCAAGCCTGCTCTTTGTCCCATAAGAAGACATTACTTCATCCTAAAAGTTGCATTCTGCAAACACAATCCTGAAAAATTACCTAAGTAAAAGCAGTTAGGACTTTACATTCTTACATACCCAGCCTTAGCAATATGTACAGGAACAGGAGAGATCCATGGAGGAGTGTGTCCCAGCAATGTCATTTTTGATATTCAAATGATGGAGAAAGCAAATTTGTTAAATGCCAGAAAATGTGAACAATGACATTCCTAAAGTTACGTATTATATTATTAACATGTATTTTGTGAGCACTTCGAAAAAAAGATTATTGAAAATAAAAATGACTTCAATAAGATAAGCTATACAGAATTAAGAGTTTCCTCTTAAAAAGGGTTTTATCTTTTGCAGAGCGGAGAAATTTAGCAGCCATAGTATATCTGAATTTTAGAAGATTTTTTAATGGAAAATTGAATAGTATATAATGGTGGATTTATTCCTGATTAAGTAAGAATAAGATTATTTTCAAAAAAGGATATTGCTTAGTCAATTTAACTCTGGAGAAAGGTTAATTGTGAGGATATCTCTCACCAACAAAAGTTGATTTTTTTCACTTATGTTATGAATAGTATCTAGAATGGGATAGCAGAAATACTATTGTATTATAACAGTATTTTATGACTTTATTATAATTCATCATATCTTGCTTATTATGAGCTTAGCAACACTTTAAGAGTAACAGGAAGCATAGACAGAAAAGAGAGACAAGTTTGCTATTTCCATATAAAAAGCAGCTGAGGAAACTGAGGATACTGTACAGCAAAAATAAGACAGAGAATAAGGAGAATGATAGGTCTAGTTTGGAAAATAAAATTAAGGCTGTTCTTTTTGGTTTTTGAGGATTGAGCTTTGGTCTATACCAAAAGACATAGGTAGGTTGACAAGTTTGAGTTAAACATAAAAAAATTTCAGTAATCATATGATGGAATGGCATTTGAGATAAAGTCAATTCAATCCAAGGATGGCTCCTGGCTTTGTGGGACCTGAAGATTTTGCAGTTTCAGGGGCTGTCTTTAAGAAAACAAACAAAAATAAATAATTGCAATATAAAATAGGTACTGAAGTAAATGTTTATTTACAGTGAGAAAATATCCAACAAAGTACACATTTTCAAAAGATGTCCGATACCACAAATTTTATAAAGTCCAAAATATAACCTAATATTTTAATTAAAGTATCTGATATACTTCTATAATACTTCCCCCCTATGTTTTTGACTGCATATATACTTAGATCACATCTTTTTGGATAACAGTTCTGTCATATCATTTTTTCTTGGATATCAGAAAGATAACTCAGTCTTTCCCCTGGCAGTGTTGATTAACATATATATTTTTAAGATACTAATTTAGAAATGTTTCTTTTAGCTTCACAGCTCATTACTGGCAATGCCATTGTGTTTTTTGTTTGTTTTTCGTAAATCTGACATTTCTGAATCTGTGATTATATAACTTCTAATCTCACTTAATTGTGGTTTCCAGGTATATCTTTAGGTTAGAAAAAATTGTCTTTTTTGTTTGTAATTAGGTACTTCTTATAGTAACATAGAAATTATTGCCAAAATCTTTGAAAAATCAAAAGATCCACAAATTAGAGAAATAAAGTGGTGATTTTAATAAAACATTGCTCCTCATAAGTTGTTTCAGGTAATTTTCCTTTGGTATATTACATCCAGTAGTTTGATTCACGTAATCCATGAAAGACTTCTTTTTAGTTCCTATAGATTCTCTCCTTATTTTTCTAGATTACTTGAGTGAAACATGAAAGCAAACACATTAAAGAAGGATGGTAAAAAAGGGACTACGAGAAGGATGAGAAAGGTAAAGCACATGACTTAAATCTTTAAGATGGTCAGACATATTCAAAGAAGAGAAAAATATTACTAACAGAAAGAAATTTACTGATGTGATAGAATTTTTAACAATGTTTTCAATTCACCCAAAGGATATTTTGTCCAGCTACTGACAAGAAAGCCATGTGCATTTTTCTGGGACGCTTGGTCTCCTTTGCACCCAAAGGATTGTACATACCTGGCTTTGGCTGTTAATGACCCAATACTATTTTCAACGTTAGAACACCCTCATGATAATATCATGCAGTACAGTTTAAAAGCAGAAATGACACAAATACATTCTATTCCCAGAGAAGAATATTCCTCATCTGTAAATAGGTGACAGGGGTTTAAAAAAAAAATAACACAGCAATTCATAGACCAGATTTTAGCTTACTTTTCACAATGAGCAATACCACAATTTTTCCTTCCTTTTTGTCAAAGAATTTGGATCTTCTATACCCTTCATTCATTTTTTGATGGAACTGTTCATTCCTTTGCCATATACACTGTCCTTTATAACTCACGGAAAAAAAAAAATCCTAGACAGCTTATAATATCATATATAGTTTGCAAACAAACAAAAGTAGCAAGCTTCTCAACATTTAAAAAAAATTAATTAATTAATTAATTTTTTATGAGAGGTTTGTGCCTTTTTTATTTTTAAATAATAAAATGGTACATTTTTAATTAATATGTTTGTATTGAAATAATATTGGAGTATATGTAGAGAAAAAAGTGAAGGTTCCCTCAACTTACAATCACTCACATAAAGTAACACTCCCTAGATGTAGCTAAAGCTTGATATGGTCTTCCTGAACTTTTTCTTCCTGACCTTTATCTATGTGCATCCATATAAACTCAGGTATTAGATGAGATTTTTCTAAGCTTTAGGGTTTAAATAAAACTGGCACCAATGCCTATGTCCACATTCTGCAGGGAGTCCAATGCCCTCCCCAAGAGTTCTATGAATCTCCAAAGGCATATGTTCTGCTAACCTCTGCTGACTTTCTTTTTTTTTTTTTTAACATCTTTATTGGGGTATAAGTTAATTAATTTTTGGCTGCGTTGGGTCTTTGTTGCTGCACGTGGGCTTTCTCTAGTTGCGGGGAGCAGGGGCTACTCTTTGTTGTGGTGCACGGGCTTCTCATTGCGGTGGCCTCTCTTGCTGCAGAGCACGGGTTCTAGGTGTGCAGGCTTCAGTAGTTGTGGCACATGGGCTCAGTAGTTGTGGTGCACGGGCTTAGCTGCTCCGCAGCATGTGGGATCTTCCTGGACCAGGAGTCGAACCTGTGTCCCCTGCGTTGGCAGGTGGATTCTTAACCACTGAGCCACCAGGGAAGTTCCTTCTCTACATTTTTATTTCCAGATATCTTAGAAACATCTCCTCAAATGTTTTTTGTAACTTCTGTTTCAACCTCATCTCGATTCATTCATTCATTCATTCAAAAATAACACTGAACATCTAAAACATGCCAGGCACAGCAATAGGTTCTGGAATACAGTGAGGAATAAAATTAACATAGTATTTAGCCTCATGAATTTTACATTCTAAAGGGAAGACAGATGTTATAGGCAGAGTTTGTTCCCTTCAAATTCATATGCTGAAGCTGTAATAATCTCTAGTAACTCAGAATATTACCATGTTTTGACACAGGGCCTTTAAAATGAGGCCATTAGGGGACACTAATCCAATCTGATTGGTTTCCTTAGAAGAGGAAATTTGGATACACAGAGAGACACCATGATTGCGCTCACAGAGAGGAAAGAACATCTGAAAACATAGTGAGAAGGTGGCCATCTGAAAGCCAAGGAGAGAGGCCTCAAATGAAACCAAACCTGACAACACCTTGATATCGGACTTCTTGCCACCAAAACTGAGAAAATAAATTGTTGTTTAAGCTACCTAGTCTGTGGTATTTCGTTATTATATGCCTAGCAAGCTATATAATACAACAGACATTAAATTATCACATAAATACGTCTGAAGTTACAAGTGAGACAAAAGATATGATTCTAATACGGCATGCACCAGACCAGATAGATTTGGAAGAGCTCCCACTCCAATACACACACTAACTCAGGGCTAGCAGGAAGTCAAACATTTTTAAGCTGATTCTAGTCCTGGCTTAGCAAATAGCCAGTTGTATAACTGGTCAGTTCTTTCAATAAAGAGATTCTTCCTGCCATATATAAAATGTAGTCAGTACTTTCCAAATGCTCTTCTTTGTCTTTTTCCCCCATCAAATTTAAATTCATCCTGCTCTGTTCTAACCTCTGCTTAAATTGATAACAACTACATAACTTCTCCTACTGAGTAATCCCTGTAACTAGAAGTTACTTATGGGGTCATTCATTCTATAGTCTTCTCTACTGTACTTTAAACAATCACCGAATCTTTATAATTGTTCTAGAAATTTCAATTATTATAAATAATTCTCCATTGCTCTAAATCTCAACATTTTCATTATCCATTAACTCACTGGGTGACCTTAATCTCTTTGCTTCTCAGTTCCTTCATCTGTGCACGATAGAATTGAACTACAGTACCATCTCTAAGGTTCCCGCCTGCTGCACCATCCCTGATTCACTACCTGCGGTGACTGCAATGACAAACAAAACAGATAAAACATAGTACCCATGCCCTGGGCTGATCTAATCTCTGAAGAACTATATAAAATCCACTCTTGTTTCTTCTAAAAAGTAAATGGCAAGAGTATGTGTACTTAAAGTGAAAGTAACTCACCTCCTTATCGTATTATATGTATTAGAATGACTCTCAGAAAAATTGGAAAAGCTCCAAAATTGGTTCTAACTTGGTATCTGCAAATGTTATCACAACAAGGAATTATGATAAAAAAAATCCTTCCTCTCAATAGTACTTTTTATTTTAAAATATTTTAGTTGTTTTCAGTTTTGAATTCGTCATTTCTTGCCAAAAGGATTTGTTTTGTATGCTACATAGGAATTCTATCAATGCCAGGTAATAATTAATGCCACTTCCATTCACTTATGAAACACATAGGTACATTGTACCAAATGTTAGTTATAAATGAAGATTGTATTGACATGGGGAGCTAGTTTCAGGACATTCAATTCTCCTACTTCAGTGAGAATCTATCTACACATTTTATGCTAGATAATGGACATTTTTCTTTTACAAATTACACTGTGTTCCTATCCAGTTTGTGATCCAATATCTTGCAATTATAATATTTTTTGTTTTTTGCGATACGCGGGCCTCTCACTGCTGTGGCCTCTCCCGTTGCGGAGCACAGGCTCCGGACGCGCAAGCTCAGCGGCCATGGCTCACGGGGCTAGCTGCTCCGCGGCATGTGGGATCTTCCTGGACCGGGGCACGAACCCGTGTCCCCTGCATCGGCAGGCAGACTCTCAACCACTGAGCCACCAGGGAAGCCCTGCAATTACAAACTTTTTAGCTGCATTTATATGTAGTAGACCAAATTTGCTAATAGAAGGTCTTGAAAATAAATGTTAGTTAAAGCTTATTTATTGATATTTTTAAGAAGTCAAACGGCTGTGCCAATATTATTGTGATGAACTGAGGGAAGGTACTAAACTTCTCTTGACCTCAAATTCCACAACTACACATTTCAAAGGGTTAAAAGAAAATCAATGAACTCATGTTCATAAATGCAGCCCAGAAAGGTGACTGACACATACACTTAATAATAATAATACACTTCTTGCACTGCTCATAACATCCTCATAGATAAAAGAGTTTTGATTTTCCTTATAATGCTCCACAAACAAAAATATCCCATGGACTTTTTCTTTTATTATATAACCTTTGAAATGCAGAGATATAACAATTTTATTAGAATCAAAGAACACAGAAATTATTTCCTGGCCCTGACTAGAAAATCCTAATTAAAAACCTTTCAACAACAAAAAGGAACACTCTAATTTAGCCTCTGCTCTCTCAGTAATCAAATGTTTTGCAATTTATTTCATTTCTGTTTTCCAGTGTGGATGAAGGTGTTATCGAAAAACAATTAAGACACGGGTCAAAAAATATGATTAAATATGTTCTTGTATTTTTCACTTTCAATTGTAACACTAACTGGAATTATTGGCTTAAATACAAATTTCATTATGTTAGTTGCTACCTAAAATCGTCCAGCAGTTTTCCATTGCCTCAAAGATAAAGCCTAACATTTACAAACTCTTTTAAAGTCTTTCTTCTGATGCCATTCTAAGTCACTTTCTTGAGGAGCAAACCTTCCAACTACTCCAAAATACTCATTCATAATCTATACTTCAACCCTACAGAATTATATCCTATTCCCTAAATCTTTCATACTTCCTCATACTTCCATAAATTTGTAATTCTGCTCTCTGTGTCTGCAATACCTTTCACTGCCTTTTTCCACACAGATACTTATCAATAAAATGTATACTTTAACAATCAGCTCAAAGGCCACCTCTTCTTCGAACTTTCTTGACCACCCCACAACCTATTTTTAGTAGCCTCTGTCCTTCTCAGTATTTCCTTTCACTTTTCAGTCATCTCTTTACAGAACTTATTTAATTCATAATATTGTACTTAGGTTTTTATATTTCTATCTTCTAACTTAATAATGAGAATTCTTCAAGGGAAGTGTTTTCTTTATTCATCATTTCTTTCTACCTATGCCAGTCCCACTGTTAGATCAGGCCACCCAAGATGGCTGTTCCTTTGCTCTCTGTACATCCCCTGCTGGACCAGTGCCTGTCACCTACACCTGCTCACATGACTGACCTTCCTGTATACTTGCCCCAGCTAGTGACTGTTCTTATCAAAGGGCAGTGAGGGGCATGCCCCTCTGCTAGTTTCCCCAGTAGTCAATGAGCCAACCTACCATCAATTCCCTCTATATCTGGTAATCTCCCCTTCCCCCTGGGAGCAAAGACTGCTGCCATGTCCTGCTCCACCATCACTTCACATGGTGGGGTGTCGCCCCAGGACCTTGCTTCAGACCTGTAAGCTCCCCCTATCCATTACACCATTGATGTCTCTGATGCTGACACCAGGCTCTTTCTTTGGTCTTGAAGCTAGGCAAGTATAGGCCTTGCAGGCCTGTGGGGTGCAGCCCAACATCTACACAAGTGTCTGTTGACTGAATAAATGAGATTCAATTATATGTAATGTTTACCTGCAACTAATGAATATTACATATGTTTTTTAAAAATATCTTTATTAGAGTATAATTGCTTTACAATGGTGTCAGTTTCTGCTTTATAACAAAGTGAATCAGTTATACATATACATATGTCCCCATATCTCTTCCCTCTTGCATCTCCCTCCCTCTCCCCTTCCCTATCCCACCCCTCTAGGTGGTCACAAACCACCGAGCTGATCTCCCTGTGCTATGCGGCTGCTTCCCACTAGCTATCTATTTTACATTTGGTAGTGTATATATGCCCATGCCACTCTCTCACTTTGTCCCAGATTACCCTTCCCCCTCCTGTATCCTCAAGTCCATTCTCTAGTAGGTCTGCATCTTTATTCCCATCTTGCCGCTAGGTTCTTCTGACCATTTTTTTTCTTTTTTTTTTAGATTCCATATATGTGTGTTAGCATACGGTATTTGTTTTTCTCTTTCTGACTTACTTCACTCTGTATGACAGACTCTAGGTCCATCCACCTCACTACAAATAACTCAATTTTGTTTCTTTATATGGCTGAGTAATATTCCATTGTATATATGTGCCACATCTTCTTTATCCATTCATCTGTCAATGGACACTTAGGTTGCTTCCATGTCCTGGCTATTGTAAATAGAGCTGCAATGAACATATTGGTACATGACTCTTTTTGAATTACGGTTTTCTCAGGGTATATGCCCAGTAGTGGGATTGCTGGGTCGTATGGTAGTTCTATTTTTAGTTTTTTAAGGAACCTCCATACTGTTTCCCATAGTGGCTGTATCAACTTACATTCCCACCAATAGTGCAAGAGGGTTCCTGTTTCTCCACACCCTCTCCAGCATTTATTGTTTGTAGATTTTTGGATGATGGCAATTCTGACTGGTGTGAGATGATATCTCATTGTACTTTTGATTTGCATTTCTCTAATGATTAATGATGTTGAGCATTCTTTCATGTGTTTGTTGGCAATCTGTATATCTTCTTTGGAGCAATGTCTATTTAGGTCTTCTGCCCATTTTTGGATTGGGTTCTTTGTTTTTTTGATATTGAGCTTCATGAGTTGCTTGTATGTTTTGGAGATTAATCCTTTGTCAGTTGCTTCATTTGTAAATATTTTCTCCCATTCTGAGATTACATATGTTTTTGATTGTCAAATTATATCTCTATTTTCTATTCTTTTTAATGTAGACATATTTTATCCTTTCTTGGTATTTATACTTTAAAACTAACTTTGTTTATTTTATGAATTATTCAGTAGGAGAAACATAAGAAATAATGATTTTAAGAAATACAGGGATAGCTTGTTTTATTAAGCTTTGCTTTATTGTGCTACGCAGATTTGCGTTTTTTACAGATTGAAGGTTTATGGCGACCCTATGTTGAGCCAGTCTATTGGCGCTATTTTTTCCAATAGGATTTTCTCACTCATGTCTCTGTGTCACATTTTAGTAATTCCTGAAATATTTCAGACTTTCCCATTATTATTTGATTTGTTAAGGCGATCTGTGATTGGTGATCTTTGATGTTACTATTGTAATTGTTTTGGGGCACCACTAACTGTTTCTGTATAAGACGGTGAACTTGATATATAAATGTTGTGTGTGTTCTGACTGTCCCACCGACTGGCAGTTCTCTCATCTCTCTCCCTCTCCTCATACCTCCCTATTCCCTGAGAAACAACAATATTAAAATTACGTCAATAACCCTACAATAGCTTTTAAGTGTTCAAGGGAAAAGCATGTGTCTCACTTTAAATCAAAGGTAGAAATGATTAAGCTTAGTGAGGAAGCCATGTGAAAAGCTGAGACAGGCCAAAAGCTAGGCCTCTTGCACCAGTTAGCCAAGTTGTGACTGCAATGGAAAAGTTCTTGAAGGAAATTAAAAGTACTACTCCAGTGAACACATGAATGATAAGAAAGTGAAAAGGCCTTATTGCTGATATGGAGAAAGTTTAATGATCTGGATAGAAGATCAACCCAGCCACAATATTCCCTTAAACCGAAGCCTAATCCAGAGCAAAGCCCTAACTCTCTTTAAGTCTCTTTAATTCTATGAAAGCTGAGAGAGGTGAGGAAGCTGCAGAAGAAAAGTCTGAAGCTAGCAGAGGTTGTTTCATGAGGTTTAAGGAAAGAAGCCACCTCCATAACATCAAAGTGCAAGGTGAAGCAGCAAGTGCTGATGTAGAAGCTGCAGCAAGTTATCAAGAAGATCTAGCTAAGATGATTAATGAAGGTGGCTACACTAAACGATGGACTTTCAATGTAAATAAAACATCCTTCTTTTGAAAGAAGATGCCATCTAGGATTTTCATATCTAGAGAGTAGAAGTCAATGCCTGGCTTCAAAGCTTCAATCGATAGGCTGACTCACTTTTTAGGGGCTAATGATAGGTGACTTTAAGTGGAAACCAATGCTCATTGGCCATTCTAAAAATCCTAGCGCTGTTGAGAATTAAGCCAAATCTACTTTGCCTGTTCTTTATAAATGGAACAACAAAGCCTGGATGACAGTGCATCTCTTTACAACACAACTGAGATCTTAAGCCCACTGTTGAGATCTACTGCTCAGAAAGAAAGATTCCATTCAAAATATAACTGCTCCTTGACATGGCACTTTGTCATACATGAGCTCTGATGGAGATGTACAATGAGATTCATGTTGTTTTCATACTTGCAAACACAACATCCATTTTGCAGTCCATGGATCAAGTAATGATGTAGACTTTCAAGTCTTAGTATTTGAGAAATGCATTTTGTAAGGCTATAGCTACCATAGACAGCTATTCCTCTGATGGATCTGTGCAAAGTTAATTGAAAAGCTTCTGGAAAGAATTCACCATTCTAGATGGCATTAAGAATATTTGTGATTCATGGGAAGAGGCCAAAGTATCAACATCAATCGGAGTTTGGAAGAACTTGATTCCAACCCTTATGGATGACTTTGAGGGGTTCAAGACTTTAGTAGAGGAAGTCACTGCAGATGTGGTAGAAACAGCAAGAGAACTAGAATTAGAAGTGGAGCCTGAGGAGGTGACTGAATGTTACAATCTCATGATAAAAGTTTAATGGATGAGGAGTTGATTCTTTGGATGAGCAAAGAAAATGGTTTCTTGAGATGGAATCTACTCCTGGTGAAGATGCTGTTAAGATTATTGAAATGACAACAAAGGATTTAGAACATTACATAATGTTCTACTGTAGGTAAAATGCTATCAAACAGCACTGCATGCTACAGACAAATTTTTTGTGAAAGGAAGAGGCAATTGATGTGGCAAACTTCATTGTTGTCTTATTTAAGAAACTGCCACTGCAACAACCATTCAATCAGTCAGCAGCCATCAAAATCAAGGCAAAACCCTTCACCAGCAAAAAGATTATGAATCACTGAAGGCTCAGAGGATGGGTAGCATTTTTTAGCAATAAAGTATTTTTAAATTACAGCATGTACATTGAAGTTTTAGACATAGTGCTATTGCACAAAAGGCTACCATATAGTATAAACATAACTTTTATATGCACTGGAAAACCAGAAAATTTGTGTGACTTGCTTTGTTGCAATATATGCTTTACTGTGGTGGTTTTGAACTGAACCTGCCCACGATATCTCTGAGGTATGCCTGTATGCAAGTACATTAGTGACTTTCTTTTTCAGGCTTTATAAGCTATAAGATTAATAAGCCATGAGCATCTGACAATCCAAACAACAAACAGATGCAGAATATGTCCTGACTACATTAACACCACATTTACCGTATTCGAATATTTAAAGAGCTATTTACCAGATAAAGATAACATTATCATCTTTCCTTTTATGGATGCAGTTCCAGTAATTAATTTTTCATTCATTCAACAAATATGTATTGAAAATCACTATGTGCAAGACACTAGACCTGATGCTCTGGGAAATAATTCTTACTTTCAAAAAATTTAAATTGTAGGAGATAAGGTATGCACATGAAAAAGCCAGACATTGATAAATGACATCAATAATGAAATACAATAAAAGTTCAAAATAAAGATAATTCCCTTTTAGAAATAGAAAAGAAAACTTTTGAATTGTACCTTAAGACATTAACAGTATCTGGACATGTGATGATAGAAAATTACCATCCTCTCCATTTTTCAATATTTGTCCTTTTAAGTGCTAGATTATCAAAAACCATTAGGATTATGTCAAAATGACACAGTGATCAATATGAAGGCACTCCCAACGTCCAACTTGGAGACAACTAGAACTTAATTCAAGAAAATAACTGCAAATTATTGAAACACATGATATGTGTTTAAATTCACAAGTCCTTAGTGGTACTAAAAATTAAAAAATGCTCCTGGCAAGCTTATTTGTTGCCACAAAAATTCTGCATAAAAAACATATATAAACTCAGTGGATTAAAACAATAATTAATTATTTTTTCCTGAATATATGTGGGTTAGAGGGGGTTGATTGATCTAGGCTAGATTTGGCTGAGTTTAGCTCCAAGTTGCAGGTTGGCTTAGGGTTTTTCACATCTTCCTCAGCCTCCATTTGCTAATATCCCATGGTTAGAGTAAAAGTCAAGGGGATGGAAAATACACTTCGCTTTTATTGAGAGAAACTGTAAAGTCACATTGCAAAAAGCATGGGTAACCAGAGGTGGAGAAATTGTGGCCAATAATTATATCTATTATAGTTAAAATTAAAGAAAATTGCTAAGAAAACAACTTATATTTTGGAAAAATGATAAATAAAGAGAAAGAACAAAGTTTTATTCAGCTCTCTTATAGAAACTATACCACTGTGTAAGCAAATAGATGAGGAGATGTGTCTCTTTATAACAAATTTTTCAACCCCTAATGAATTCATGAAGCCAAACATCCATGGTCATTAACAACAAAAAGAGACATATGTTTCTCCTCTTAGAAGAACATATACCACTTATAAAGTAGTCTTTGCCATAAAACAACCAAACAACAACAAAAAGAAACAATCACACTTGACTGACAAAACCCTAGACCCAACTACAAATTTGGAGGACTTTGAGAGATCAGAGGAATTGGACACAATTCAGAAAAGTAACAGCTAGGGAAACACTATAGGAAAACTGTCTAAATTTCTTCAACAAATAAATAATAAAGAAACAAAGAAAAGAGATTAAAGTGTCTTATGAAATCCATTAAATAATCACAACATATGGGCCTTTTTGGATCTTAAGTCAAGAGGAAACTGAAATCATTTCCTTTTTTCCTTTCTGAAAAAGACAGTGTAAATTAGCAAAGGCAAAAAACCAATACTGTCAATTTCATCAGTGATGTTTCTCTAATATGTTCTCTGATATTCCACATCAAATATTATTTTTACCTTTCCATACTGGAACACTTTCATATTTATGACAGAAAACCCAGTGGGCAATTTAAATTTTACACTATATCAGGGCTGAGTTTTTCATAATCACACATTTCAAATTGGAATTATACAACACATTTGCCTACTTTATACTAAACACTATTTTAAGTTAATGTAAAATCATTTATAGCTCTACTTGAGCTCTCTATACAATAAATATATTTTCTTAAAATAATTTCCTTCCAGCTACAGGAAGGAAATAACTTGAAGAACAGCACTAAATTCTAAGAAAATAGTCACTTCCATGTATGACTTGAAATGCTCCTAAAGTTTTAGTTGCCTATGTTAGGAAGAGTAAATACTGTTGATAATATACTTACCCTTTACTAAAGTTTATCAAATATTGTGTGTTTCCCTATAACTGTAGATTTGATATTAAGTCATCTATTTTAAGTGAGGACCAAGTAAGGGGTTAATGATTGAGGGTCTAAAAGTTGATAATATACTTACCCTTTAAAAAAAAAAAAAAAATATTGTGTGTTTCCCTATAACTGTAGATTTGATATTAAGTCATCTATTTTAAGTGAGGACCAAGTAAGGGGTTAATGATTGAGGGTCTAAAATACTGGGTTAGTTAGAAACAGAAGTTGCCTTTGAGTGAATTGTGATAGGGTATAAAAATGTATATCTTACATTTTTACAACATTAAATTTACAAGTAGAATTTGATATAAGAATGTAGATACATTTTTGCATATACATTGGCAATGGTGTCTTTGCTTTTGGCCACAATGAAAAGAAGCCAGCACCTAAAAACAGTCATACATGGTCTACCACTCTTCTTTTTCCCTTTTAAAAACTTTCCCTCACTTCCTAACTTAGAAAGGTAATATATATTTGATTTAAAAATTTAAAAATTGTATGGCAACACAAACGACCCTGAATAGCCAAAGCAATCTTGAGAAAGAAAAACGGAGTTGGAGAAATCAGGCTCCCTGACTCCAGACTATACTACAAAGCTACAATAATCAAAATAGTATGGTACTGGCACCAAAGCAAAAATATAGATCAATGGAACAGGATAGAAAGTCCAGAGATAAACCCATGAATTATGGTCGATTAATCTACGACAAAGGAGGCAAGAAATACAATGGAGAAAAGACAGCTTCTTCAATAAGTGGTGCTGGGAAAACTGGACAGCTACATATAAAAGAATGAAATTAGAATGTTCTCTAACACCATACACAAAAATAAACTCAAAATGGATTAAAGACCTAAATACTATACTATAAAAGTCCTAGAGGAAAACAAAGGCAGAACACTCTTTGACATAAATCTCAGCAATATCTTTTTGGATCCTTCTCCTAGAGTAATGGAAATAAGAACAACAATATCAAAAAGGAACCCAAATGGGACCTAATTAAACTTAAAAGCTTTTGCATAGCAAAGGAAACCATAAATAGACAAAAAGACAACCTACAGAATGGAAGAAAACATTTGCAAATGATGCGACTGACAGGGGATTAATCTCCAAAATATACAAACAGCTCATACAGTTCAATATCAAAAAACCCAAACAACCCAATCAAAAAATGAGCAAAAAATATAAATAGACATTTCTCCAAAGAAGACATACAGATAGCCAAAAGTCTCATGAAGTGATTTTCAACACTGATAATTATTAGAGAAATGAGAATCAAAACTACAATGAGTTATCTCCTCATGCCAGTCAGAATGGCCATCATCAAAGTCTATAAATGATAAATGCTGGAGAGGGTGTGGAGAAAAAGGAGCACTCCCACACTGATGGTGGGAATGAAAACTGGTACAACAACTATGGAGAGCAGTATGGAGATTCCTTAAAAATCTAAAAATAGAGCTACCACATGATTCTGCAATCCCATTCCTGGGCATATATACAGAAAAAAACCATAATTCAAAAAGGTACATGCACCTTAATGTTTATTGCAGCACTATTTACAACAGCCAAGACATGGAAGCAATCTAAATGTCCATCAACAGATGAATGGATAAAGAAGATATAGTACATATATACAATGGAATATTACTCAGCCATTAAAAAGAATGAAATAATGCCATTTGCAGCAATATGGATCAACCTGAAGATTATCATACTAAGTGAAGTAAGCCAGACAGAGAAAGACAAATATCATATGATATCACTTACATGTGGAATCTAAAAAAAAAAAAAGATACAAATGAACTTATATTCAAGACATAGAAAACAAACTTATGGTTACCAAAAGGGAAAGGGAGTAGGAGGGATAAATTAGGAGTTTGGGATTAACATATACACACTACTATATATTAAAGAGATAACCAACAAGGACCTACTATAGAGCACAGGAAACTGTACTCAATATTTTGTAATAACCTATAAGGGAAAATAATCTGAAAAATAATACATATAAACACATATGTATATATGTATATGTATGTGTATATATATATATATATATATATATAACTAAATCAGTTTGCTGTACACCTGAAACTAAAACAACATTGTAAAATAAAATAAAATAAAAAGTAGCAAAGAATAGTAATAATAAATATAAGGAATCCCAGTTGATAGCATTCTTAGGTGCATAGAAAAAGAAAAGGCAAAGTACATTTGAAGGAAAAGATCCCCAATCCAATTGTGTTAGGATTCCCTAAGTTGAGTTCAATAAAATATTACCTTATTATAAAAATTACTAAGAACAAAATGAAAGGAGCTACTAGAAATTTGAGTCAATCAAAAAGACAATAATAAATCTATACTTCCATAGATTTTAAATATTGAATTAGAAATAGAAGATAAAAAGACTGCGCCTATACTGTATTGAATATCATTGGCATATAGGATAACATTTGATTCATGTTCCTATACTAGTGTCTCTTTTTAGTCCTAATATTTCCACTTGATTCATTTCTGATTCCAAATATATAGTCATATAATCTGTTGATAACAGCACAATGTATTGCTATGAATTGTCCTGTAAGTTTTTCAAAACTTTTTGGGCTAAGTGCCCCTGTTATCATAAAAATATAAATGATATATGATTTTAGTTCTGAAAAAAGAGTTATTTTAGGAAAGGTTATCTTTTAAGAAAAAAATGGTTAGCTTTTTAAAAAACATCATTTCTCGTTTTATTGCTTGTATGATTTCTCACTTACTCTTTAGGTGTATATATGGCAGCTAACATATTACCGATTTCTAAAAAAATATTGCTTAATTGAAAAAAAGATGTAGTGTCTGTTTTTAGGACACAGAGTTCACTATCTGGAGTTAGATTCCTGTTATATATTTCAATTTCTAACCATTTATCTTTTGGTTTTTTATTGCTAGCTTGATCTCCCGTGGAATGACAGAGGTATATTAAATTACAGTGATAGTATGTTTTTGTCATTTTTTCCTTAATGTGTTTTATATATTTTGATGTTGATTCATGTTGAAAATGACACTCTTCACTGATATAAAATGATAATTCTTATTTCATTAATTTTTGCTTAAAACAGATTTGTTTATATTAATACTGTGTTCCCCACTTGTCTATATTTTAAACTTGGCTGAGTTACATTTTATTTAAAAGCATTCTGAGACATTCACAGAAAGATAGACAAGATGAAAAGGCAGAGGGCTATGTACCAGATGAAGGAACAAGATAAAACCCCAGAAAAACAACTAAATGAAGTGGAGATAGGCACCTTCCAGAAAAAGAATTCAGAATAATGATAGTGAAGATGATCCAGGACCTCGGAAAAAGAATTGAGGCAAAGATTGAGAAGATGCAAGAAATTATTAACAAAGATCTAGAAGAATTAAAGAACAAAAAACAGGGATGAACAATACAATAATTGAAATGAAAAATACACTACAAGGAATCAATAGCAGAATAACTTGAGGCAGAAGAAAGGAAAAGGGACCTGGAAGACAGAATGGTGGATTTCACTGCTGTGGAACAGAATAAAGAAAAGAGAATGAAAAGAAATGAAGACAGCCTAAGAGGCCCCTGGGACAACACTAAATGCAGCAACATTTGCATTATAGGGGTCCTAGAAGGAGAAGAGAGAGAGGAAGGACCAGAGAAAATATTTGCAGAGATTAGAGTCAAAAAATTCCCTAACATGGGAAAGGAAATAGCCACCCAAGTCCAGGAAGCACACAGAGTCCAAGGCAGGATGAACCCAAGGAAAAACATGCCGAGACACATAGTAATCAAACTGGCAAAAATTAAAGACAAAGAAAAATTATTGAAAGCAGCAAGGGAAAAATGGCAAATAACATACAAGGGGACTCCCATAAGGTTAACAGCTGATTTCTCAGCAGAAAGTCTAGAAGCCAGAAGGGAGTGTCATGATATACTTAAAGTGATGAAAGGGAAGAACCTACAACCAAGATCAATCTACCCGGCAAGGATGTCATTCAGATTCGATGGAGAAATCAAAAGCTTTACAGACAAGCAAAAGCTAACAGAATTCAGCACCACCAAGCCAACTCTACAACAAATGTTAAAGGAAATTCTCTAAGCGAGAAACAAAGAGTCATGGATATTTGCTAGTTCTGAGATCTAGTTTTCAAAATAGAGTATGCATTAGGCAGGTCATAAGTAAACCTTAAGAAGTAAATTCATCTTTGTGCAGTCTCTTTCTTAGGTGAATCCATTCTCTAAAGCGCCAAACACAACGTGACACATTTTTCATGCTTGAAAAAGTAATAGTTTTTGATATTTTGTCCATTGTAGCCAGATTCAAAGGAACAAAAAAGCTTAGTGTTTCAGGAGACTGCTCATTGTGAGGGCACCTGCTATGTCTTGACCTACACAAAGAACAGGGACCACTGCCAGATAGAGATAAAATGAAAATACAACCTGGTCTATTCAGGAGCCCCTGTTATGCCTGCTAACGTGGTCTAATATTAACAAGCACCCACTTTCACTCTTAAAAGGGCCCCAGTTTAGAGGATATAATGGTACAGAGCCTGTGTGCACAGTGTCCAAGCCCAGTGTCACAAGGCAGTCAATAACAGAATCACCAAAAATGAGCAGAGATGGCATTCCTTCATATCTTCTGCCATCACAGCAGCGGTCTAAACCTCCCATTGCCACAAATACTGTATTCAGTCTTGGTTTCTACAATGAGTATAAGTTCCTCACCCACTGGAACTTTTAAATCAAGCAGTTAATTGAATTATCAAAAATAACTTCACTATTTCAGGGGAAAATCCATTCTAAATCACTATAATGGCCACTAGGTTTTCTACTCATTAGTGTTTTCTGGTTCCTGACTCTGCTGTTGTCCTGTGACTAAAAAGATGTACAGTGACAAAAATGATTTAAATTGAGCTTTCTCAGCCAGCCTATGAACCACACCCATTCCAAATATAGCTATAGATATTTCAAGTTCGGTGTTGTTTAAGAGGGCCATGATTTCACTGATTTACTTCTGATCTAGCAGTGGTCTAACAGATTTATAGATTGACCAGGCCCTTCTGTAATCTGGTGTAATCTACAGGGTATCAAAGAATCATGTCTGAAATTCCTGGATATTTTATGGCTGTCTTCCTTAGTTTAAAGGGAAGAATTGAATTTTCCTGTCTATGTACCTTTTCTGGACTAGTTCTACTGTAATTGTGGAGGTTGGGGAGAGGTGGGAGAGTTGTGCTTTGAAAGCAATATGTGTTCACTCACCGCATTATCTTTAAGATATTTTAAATGTTTAAAGCTTATAATTAAATATTTTCAAAACATTTTTCTAAGTTCTTCTAATTCAATAAAGCATATGACTTTGCCTGAGCAAGCAAATATAGCACTCGAGTGGGACTCATATATTTAGAGTAGCTATTATTGATACAAATCTCCTATGTCTAGAGTTTAGTGAAATAATCCATAGGTTTTTTGTTTTTTTAGATTTTATTTATTTATTTATTTTAACATTTTTATTGGAGTATGAGTGCTTTACAATGGTGTGTTAGTTTCTGCTTTATAACAAAGTGAATCAGCTATATGTATACATATATACCCATATCCCCTCCCTCTCACGTCTTCCTACCATCCTCCCTATTCTATAGATTTTTTACCTTGAGTTTGTAAGTAAAATTAGCCCTGCTTCACCTTTTTTTTTTTTGGTGTGTATGTGTGTGTGTACGTTTAGTCAGTTTTTGTTTTAGTTTAGTTACGTATTTTTTATCACCTATTTAACTTAAAATCTAGAAATATATGCTCATTTTCTCAAAAATTCATTGAAAGTTAAAAAACAAAAATACAGATTTTAAAGTTGTTTTCTAGAAATTAACTATGAAGATATTTTAAGTTTTGAGTTAATTCTAGAGGATAGAGTTCAGAGTCACTTGCATTTGATGTTATGATTTATGAGGAATGCTGGAAGCCATTTATGAACTTCATAATGAAACACCTTTTCTCTCTCCCTATTTCTCAAGTTGGAACTCTTTTATGTGACCTACAGAAGTCAACATCTAAACCAAAAAGTCATCCAATAATCCTCAATCAGCTCAGTTGAACTTCATAGAGAAACTCATTTTGTACAAAGTCAAAGCATACATTTTCTGCAAAAGTCACTTCAAAATGTCATTTCTGAGTAACTTACATTTATGAAGAGACAAAGACTGGAAAAGAAATAAGTAGCTAAATGGAACCTACTCCCTATGTGACTGACATATTGAACTAGATTTTCTTAGCGAATAACCTACTTCCTTATTTAAACTCTTTAATGTAGCTTATTAAAGCTACATGTTATTGATTTGCTCTCAAGGACTAAGCTGAGACCTATAAAATATTATATAATTATAAGCAGAGGATCTTTAAGTAAAGAAAAAACAAAAATGCCTATAAGGTGCAAGACACAATTCAAAAAAATATGAAGGAAATAAGGTTAAGAATGTGGTAAAAATAAAAGGCATCTTTGGAAAACTAGAAATTACTCAAAATCATTTGAAAATAGCTTTTATGTTCTTGAAATATATCAGAGCTAAATGTGTTCTGATCATCATCAAAGGTGTAGAGATAATCCTATATTTAGGTTAAGCGACCTCCTCCTTCCTAGTACCAGCAAAGCAAAGCAAAGCAAACTTACCTTCATTCATTTTTCTGTCATATCTAGGAAACTTTATCTTAGGTATATTTTTATTTATGGCCTCTCTATTAAGGTTAAGATGTTATCTAGAAAGGACAAATGTTACTCTTTCTTGAAGTAATGTAATTATTCTTTGGGAATGGGAGCAAGTGAGGTTAATTTTAAAATGGAGATGGGATCTGGCCAGAATTACAGATTGGATGAATTCCTAAATTTAAGAGGTGAGTTTCTGCATGTGTGGGTGTGCACGTGCATGCCTTCCTGTAAATCAGAGTGGTGGTAAGAAGGGGTGCCAAACAGAACAACAGTGAATCATTTTGGTTTAGGCTGATTATAATCTTACTGCATTACATTAGATATTTGGAATTCTAAAATATACTTAAAAATATGCCCAAGGAGACATTTTAGAATTTTGCTTAGGTTAACAAATTTTATGAGGTTTTAACTAGGGCTTGGTTTACTCTTTCCTGAATTTGAATCATCTGTCTCTTCGTTTCTTCTCTCTCTCTCTCTTTTTTTTTTGGGGGGGTGGTGTTTACTGCTTATGTAAAGCAGAATAGATTTTTTTCCAGCTTTTTATTGAGGTATAATTGACAAATAAAAATTATATATATTTAAGGTGAAAAATGCAATGATTTAATATATGTATACATTGTGAAATGATTATTACAATCAAGCTAATCAACACATCTATCACCTCACAGTAACCATTTGTCTCCTTTTCTCCTAGGTCATTCATTTGTTCACCCATTTCTCTGACAAATAATTCCTGCATATCTACTATGTACCAGGCACTTTCTTAAGGACTGCGGATATGAAAAGGATAAGACTAAGACCTTGAATAAGACTCAAAGAGCTTACAACTTAGTGGGGGAGCCTAAGACATGAAGTAATTATAAATCACTGTGATTGGTCCCTTGATTATACTATTCAAAGTGCATATAAAAGGCGGGGGGTGGGAGAGAACGGGAAGAGGGGAGATATTAAAGAGAGTTAATGAAGGTGATGAATTGGAAAGTAAAGGATGCTTCAAATCAGTCTGGTGAAGATGGGAATGAAAACCTCAGGACAGTGTAAGCATAGGTTTCTAAGCTAGGAAATAGCATTTGATGCCTTGAGGGCTAATGTCAATTCTCTTCAAGGAAACATCCGTGGGAAGAAATTTTCCAAAATTCTCAATCTACTACAAATTTCGTATCAGTCCAAAGAGTCAATACTATGCTACATGTGCTGAGAAATTTATATTTGAAAATCACTTTCACAGCAAAACTGCTCTATGGTAATTGTTTTTATTGCTTCTTTTATCTCCATATTATAAGAGATGAAGAAACTGAATAGTTTCTAATTTTATAGTCGACTCAGAAGAGACCTTTTCTCAATCTCTTTAAGATTAACGGCAATAAAATAAATATTATCAGGAATCTGATAGATGATGTGACAAATTTCACAGAAAAACGCTCTTATTGATCATGCATCTTTAAAGACACCTCACAACGGATTATCAACCCTAATTGATTCTGGCCAAGATTTCTCTAGAGTATAGCCAGCAATTTAGAGAGAGAGCACTTGTAGTAAAGCATTGTTAAGAGAAAAAAAAGGTCACTAATGCTTTTTCCTTAAAAATTTAATTTAATAAAACTCAATCGTGCAAGAAGCCATATATCCAAATGCCAGATGGTCACTTCTACCTTTGTACATATACTAACAATTTCCTAGAACCAATAAAGAGAGCTTTTGTTAAAATAAAAAACAATCAAAGAATACATTTTTCTTATTTTTAAGCTTTTTATTTTGTAATACCTATAGACTTAAAGCTGCAAATGTAGTACAAAACTCCTGTAAACCCTTCAACTAGTTTCCCCTGGTGACAGCATCATTTATATAACCATAGTACAATGATTGAAACCAGGAAATTGACACTGATATGATACTAGTAACTAATCTACAGATTTTAATCAAATTCTCATGTTTGCTCGATTACTGCAGATCTGGGGCAGGATCCAACCTAGGGTCCCACACGACAGTTAGTTGTCACGTCCCCTTTGTTTCCTCCAATCTGTGACAGTTCCTCTGACTTTCCTTGTCACTTTTAAAGAATATTGGCAGTTATTTTGTAGAATGTTCCTCAAGGTGGGTTAGTCTGATGTTTTCTCATTAGATTGAGTTTATATGTATTGCATAATTGGCAAGAGTACAACAGAGGTGATGTTGTGTCCTTTTCAATGTCCCCATAGCAGGAGGCCTTTGATGTCCATGTGTCTTATTACTGCTGAAGCAAAGTTATTCTTTTTCCCTTTTGTTTTTCCTTTGTAATCAAAAGGAATATGTTGTAGGAAGATGCTTTGAGACTAAGAAAACGTATTTCTCATCATACCTTTGTTCCCTGCCTTTAGAACTCATCAGTGTTTCTTGGCTGTCACAATCACTGTGGAGTTTGCCTAATGATGGTTTTATATTTCCACCGTGCCTTCTATATTAATTAATTGGAATTCTACTGTATGGAAGAATGTATTCTCTCCATTTTTATATGTTCAATTCTTTATATTAATATGGACTCATGGATGGATATTTGCTTTATTCTATTGACTGAATAGTGAGTATTGTTACTTATCTTGTTGTTCAAGTTGTCCTATATTTGGACATTGGGAGCTCCCTCAAATAGGGTCCTACATCCTTTATAAGTGTTCTCATCATTTTTTGAGCACTTACTTTATGGCACATCAAAAGGTACATCTTATATTTTCCCTTCCCAATCCCTGGAAATAAGCATTTCTATAAGAAACCCTGGTTCCTTTAATCACAGAATGGGTTTTAGAAATCAAGATCTGGGTGCTAGTTGAATGTAAACTTTTAAAATCTGAAGTAAGTCAGAAAGAGAAAAACAAATATCGTATATTAACACATATATGTGGAATCTAGAAAAATGGTATAGATGATCTTATTTGCAAAGCAGAAACAGAGACACAGATGTAGAGAACAAATGTAAGGATACCAAGGGGGAAGAGTGGGGAGGAATTGGGAGATTGGGACTGACATATATACACTACTATGTATAAAATAGGTAACTAATGAGAACCTACTGTATAGCACAAGGAACTCTGCTTGGTGCTCTGTGGTGACCTAAATGGGAAGGAAATCCGAAAGAGGTGATATATGTATACGTATGGCTGATTCACTTTGCTGTACAGCAGAAACTGACACAGCAGTGTAAAGCAACTCTACTCCAATAAAAAAAATTTTTTTAATCTTTTATAGAATGAAGATTTTTAATTAAAAAAATTCATTGTATTATTCACTGATGCTATGAATGGTCTGTCCTTCACGAACACCTCATTATTAATAGTATTGTGTTAATATTTACCCCAGATACCTCAGTGATTGTATAGATGCTGGTAATTGAAAACTCCTGTGCAGAGATGTTCTGTGCTATGAAGGGTGGAGGTTGGTGGCTCCCAGGCTGCTTGCTATCATATTGGTTTTCGTGTTCTAGTTTAGATCATCTTCCTGTTGTTGCCATCTACCTTTCCTGAGTCTTTTTATCAAGATTGGTCTATCTTTGGGCTTTTTTCTTAACTTACTCCATACCTAGTCCCACCCCTTAGGCAGACACTGTCCTCTTGCTGCCTCCTGACTACTCAGAACTAACATAAAGGTGATTCAGGTTAGCTTACCTTGCCTCACAGCTCTATATTAAACTATTTTTTTTCCTCTTCCTGTCTCAGTCAAAACTCCAGAATTCTCAGAATTGCTGACATGGGCTAGATCTTGAGAGCAAAGAAACTGATTGAAACATGGTCATACTAGGTTGAATATCACTGACATCCATCCTCCATTTAGATTTTCAAGTTTTATTTGACGTCTAAATGAGACCTTAACTATTAACTTAGTGAATTCCCAGCCTGTCGATAAAGTGAGTAAAACATTTTGGGAAGCATGGACAGTATTTTTGATAATAATTCCTGTAAAATCAGAATGTATAATACTAACTCCCAACAACCCTCAGTAAGTGAAAAGAAAGGTCAGAATTCCAGTACACCATATTTACGCAGTGCAGACTCTATAACCTCATTTATCTAAGCATATGCTTTATGACACCATTTCACAGTACAAAAGAGTTAGAGTAATTCAATAAAAGACCTCAGATGAACATTTATAGGACAATCTCACAACCGGTCTCATATATTTACATGCAGAATATCATAAAGTACCTTTTATAAATCGATGCAAAGTCTGCAGTTCTCTGCTCTCTAGTAACTATTTGGCGATATGAGCATCTTAAGAGGAAGCAGATACTAAAGGCATGTGTGACTTGTTTGGTGCTATTTATGCTGTGATGCTTTCATCATTTTTGACATGTACCTATCTATCATGGATATGTGACTGCCAACAAAATGAATGCCATGCAGTGAGTAAATGTTCTGTACTGAAGATTTCAGTTGAAATAAGAATTGGTATTTTATGCCATCTTGAAGGAACTGCAAACATTTCAAAAAAACCCTCTATCAGGTGGCAACAATAAATCTGTTACATGGGGATTTTGAAGAATTAGTTATGAAGATCCCCAGGCTATGCTGATAAAGGTCTGAGGACACTGGGGAAGCATCTTCAAAACCACAGGGTCAGTTGGAATATCCTACTATAGGAGGGATCGCAAAGCACTCCTCTGGTCATTCCAAATAACCTAGTCAATTCAAAGATATGAAGTTGTGTCTCTTATTCCCAAAAACCTCTTCTACCAGATCTAGACATGACTGATGCAGCTAGGTGGCTTTACAGGACATGCGTTCTCCCTGTGGTGCAGCCTGGTGCCTCGCTCCTCTCCTCTTGCCCTTAAAGGAGAGACGAGTGTGACTTCCTAGCTCCATCAGCGCCCTTCTCTCAATTTAGAGCAATGCTCTGCCAACCTTGGCCATCTTGTTTCTCCTCCCAGATGACTATATCACTTGAACTTGGAAATACGACGCTTTGCTCTGTTATGGAATGAACCCTGAGAGTATTATCACTGTTATTTTCAGGGCAGAGTGATCAGAAATTCTTAAGATCTCTCCACACCCAGACCAATTCTAAGAGTAACTGTTAGAGAAGATTTTTAGGTAAAGATATTGAAGTAATTATGCAATTAAAAATAGTATCTATAAATAAAACATTTCTGCAATATTAGCCAGTGAGTAAAAAAACAACTACATGTTTGAGCACATACACATGGTTACAAGTTCTTGCAACTGTATAGATTACTTTTCCTTTTTCTTCTCTCTCTCTCTCTCTGACCTGCTTATCAGCTGGGGTCACTTAGCTGTACTGGTAATTGCTTTAACTGCTTTTCTAATTGATTTCCATTTTTAATGAACACAAAAGGTGGAAAAAGAGTTGTAGCACATGTTTAGTTGTCAATCCAACCGCTCTCAAGAGCCAAACTTTGTGCAAGCTGTTGTGAAAACAAAGAATTATATAATACATCTGACAATGGGAGTTCTAAAGGGTACACATGGCACATAGCAAATAATTACAACACAATATAGTAAGAACGTACTTAGAATAAGTAAGATTACATGAGAACACTTGGTTTGTGGGTGGAGGCAAGGGCACAGCAGTTGGAACTGATTTAAAAAAATAAGTGAAGTTTGAGTTGAATCTTACAATGTGAATAGCTTACCAGTCTGTAAGCACAGGAATAACTTGGCCTTGGCTTAATTCTCTAATCTCATTGGCAGGACCCCTGTTGAGAGGCAGAAACCCAACTCTGATATTTCATGAGACAATTTTATTCAAAGATTCTACATGAATCCTTGACACCATTTTCCTCATAATCATAGAACTACATTTTGCTTCATTTAAAACAGAATTCCCTAATACTGAATACCCTCTGAATTCTTTTAAATACAGCACATTTTAAAAGAGCATGTGTATGTGTATAGCTGATTCACTTTGTTATAAAGCAGAAACTAACACACCATTGTAAAGCAATTATACCCCAATAAAGATGTTAAAAAAAAAATATTACAAAAGAAGTACAAGACCTGTATTACAAATTATAGCTGAGGGAAATCACAAAAGATTTAAATAAATGGAGATATACAACCTGTTAGTAAAAAAAAAAATATGTTTCTGATGCTCAAGTACTCACAAAAAAAACTTTAGGATAATATCTGTCTTAAATAAAAATATAACTTTCCCTGTAAATATGTATTTGTGATCTCTATATTCTATCGTATAGCATTATTTTATAGTAATATTTAAAAGACATATTTCCAAATATCTCAAAATTAATATTATGAGGAAATAGTTCCAGAAATAATTACTATAATAATATAATTAATAATTGCTTTAATTTTTATTCATTTTTTAAACTGATTTTATCATGTGGCCCCCAGAAGCCTCCAAAACTAGTATTGATTGGAGTTATTTCAGGTTGATGTGTCTTCTTCAAAGGGAACATTTTTGTTTAAATAAAATAATTCAAAGAATTCCCCCAAATATGAGAGACCTTATAAAGATTCAAACATGTCAAATTTCTCTTTCTTAAGGTTTGGGTGAATAATTTCCCTCTTATTTAATGATAAGGAAGTAACTGGTAACCATAAAATGTCTTCTTGGAGTCTCATGGTAAAGCTGGAAGCCAGATTACAGTATGATAATAAACTAATAGAAATTGAGAGAGTTTAGATGACCATATTGGACAATACTTTAATAAGACTGACCAGAGAAGAAAGTGAAGAAATAGGGTGGTAGGTAAAAGGAGACTTGTGGTTTTAAGGTCTGTGTTTGTTAGTTTCTTTTTTGGAGAGACATGTCAATATTTAAAGGTTGATAGAAGGAAGTGGTAGAGAAAGAGGATAGGGACTTCCCCACCTGGTCATAACTAACACCAGACTATCTTCTGCCATACACAATTATAAACAATCACAAAATATTTACAACAACCAATTACAGGCATTCTACAATACGTGGAAAAACACTGCACTATTCGTGAGAAGGAAATTCATGACTCTCATGTCTGCCCTGGCTCTTTGTCTTGGGCTAATATACAAGCTTCTCCATAGAGAAGACAGAATTTAGAGTGAATCCCATGAAGTTCAGGGAGGGTGGCAGACACTTTGGGACTTAAACAGTCATATAATAAAGTCATGAACACAGAAATTCAAGGGGATCAGACACCAATTGATTATTTGCTATAATAAAATCAATACTCTTCAGAAGAAGACTATAAAATTAGGTATCTACAGTATACTAACCAAACAAAATATCTACTTACATAATAAAAACTTACTAGACACACCATCAATCTATCAATCAATCAATCAATCAGTCAGTCAACAGAAACAGACTTGAAGATGGCCTGGATGTTGGATTTAACAAACAAAGAATTTAAAGCAAGCATTAAAAGTATGATCAAGATCTTAAAGTCTTAATGAATGACAAAGAAAGGAATCTCAGGAAATAAAAGGAATCTATAAAAACAACCAAATGGAAATTGAGTGCAAAATTACAATAAATGATGTAAAATTTCTCCAGATAGATTTAAAAATCATATTGGAAATGGTAGAAGAAACTGTTAGGAAACTTAAATGCAAATCAATATAATTATTCAATATGAATAACTGAAAGAAAAAAATTGAAAAAAACCCACCAAGTTTGGCTTATTGCCAAGTAGCTCCTATTGAATCAAACTTCCCACAGATAGCAAATATAAACTCTGGATAAATACAAACACAAAATAAAACAAATTAACAATAGCAACAACAACAAAAAAACTAACTAAATGCACCAGGGGATGAATCAAAATAGGCAGAAACTTGAGGTAAGTTGGCAGTTGGTAGAAGGGGATAGCCCTGGGCGAGCTTCACATTTTAATAGCTTTTAGTAAGACGGAAAGCCCCAAGCTGTGCCAAGTAGGAAACACTACAACTCCAATGGAAAATCTACAGCCTTGTTGGCTTCAAAAAATAGTCACAGGATAGTCATTGGAAAGGGAATAAGGAGAAGATACAGATGTGGAATTAGCAGGCAAGGATTTTAAAGCAGCTATTTAAACTAGGTTCAGAAACAAAAGGAAATTAATCTTGTAAATAATTAAATGATAGAATATGTAAACAAATCTTGAGGGAGGAATGGAGAGTCTCAGAAATTATATATATGTGGGTATAGAGAGAAGATTATTATTATTTTTTTTTTTTGCGGTACGCGGGCCTCTCACTGCTGTGGCCTCTCCCGTTGCAGAGCACAGGCTCCGGACGCGCAGGCTCAGCGGCCATGGCTCACGGGCCTAGCCGCTCCGCGGCATATGGGATCTTCCCGGACCGGGGCACGAACCCGTGTCCCCTGAATCGGCAGGCAGACTCTCAACCACTGCGCCACCAGGGAAGTCCGAGAAGATTATTTTTTCTTCCCTTGAGTTCCTTACAAAGAAAATGACTTTTTTTTTTTTTTTTTTAAGAATAACACTGAAAGATGGGGGCTATGACATATGTAGAAACAAAAGGTAAGAAAACAATAGCACAAAGGATGGGAGGCCATGCGTGGGATTACTTTATCATTAGGCTATTTTATTTGTCAAGTGTGACTTGTGAAGTGGGAGGTGGAACTTGTCAGGTGTTGGGTGGGAAGTGGAAAGTGATACAATATGAATTCTAAGGATGTGACAATTTTAGGGTTGTCTTAGTCCATTCAGGTTGTTACAACAAACTGACATAGACAGGGTGGCTTATAACAAACAGAAATTTATTTCTCACATTTTCGGAAGCTAGAAGTCTGAGATCTGAGTGCCAGCATGGTCAGGTTCTAGTTAGGGCTTTTTCTGGGTCACAGACTGTCAACTTTTCCTTGTATCCTCTCACAGCAGAAGGGTTTAGTTAGCTCTCCAGCTACCTTCTTATAAGGGCACATTAGGATTACCTATGCATGATGGCTCCATGCTCATGACCTAATTACCTCCCAAAGGCCTCACCTCTGAATACCTTCATGTTGGGATTAGAGTTTCAACATATGAATTTTAGGGTAAGCCAAACTCCTAACCTATGTGGGAAAAGGATCTGGAAAAGAATGAATATATGTATATGTACAACTGAATCACTGTGCCGTACACCTGAAACTAACACAACATTGTAAATCACCTATACTCCGATAAAATTAAAAAAAAAAATCAAAATGAATAACCATGCCAAGTGTTGGCAAGACTGTGGAGGAACTGGAACTCCTGTACACTCTGTTGGCAGTGTAAAAATGGTAAAATCACTTTGGAAAAGAGTTTGGAATTTCTTTAAAAAAAACACCTAATTTATGATCCAGCTAGTCTACTATTTATTTACCCCAAAGGGGTGAAAGATTGTACTCAAACAGAGACTTCTACATGAATGTTCATAGCAGCTTTATTTGTAATAGTCGAAAACTGGAAAACACCAAAATGTCTATCAATAGGTAAAAGAATAAACAAAGTGGTATATTCATATTCAGGTATCTCCTGCTTAACAAAAATTTGCTTTATACCATTTAGCTTTTATCAAAGACCTATATTAGTATCTGTTTTTACTAACTGAAAGAGATCCAAAGAAGATTTTTTACCTTTAAGAAAAATGGTGAAAAGCAAAAATAGTGGTCAGACTGTGTTTTGCAGTGAGCTGTTATAGAGGCACTGTACACCCCTAGCAGTGAGAATGGCACTGCCAAGCTCCTACACTCCAAGGGAACTACACTCTGCATCTCAATACCAGGCCATCATAGCTTTGAACTGTGTCTGTAAGAATCTGTGCTTTATCTTGATTTATTTTGTGCATCTGTTAGCAAGATGTGTCCTAAGGTAATTGCTTTATGCAATTTATGCCGTTTCAGCGTACAAAAGTTTCCATAGGAACACTCTACTTTCTGATAGCATAGTGGGGAAACCTACAATGGAATTCAACTCAACAATAGAAAGGAATTAATTATTACTACAAGGAACAACATGGATTCATCTCAAAATAATTATGCAGAGTGAAATAAAAGTGCATTCTGTATGATTCCATTTATATATAACTTTAGAAAATGCAAACTAACTTTGTGACAAAAAGCTAATAAATAGTTGCATGGGGTGATGGAGTAGGGTTGTCATGGGTAGGAGGGAGAATCACAAAGGGTCAATTTACACACACACGCACACCCAAACACACACTCACATATATATCAAAATTTATCAGATCATACACTTTAAATATACATGGTGATTGTGTATCAGTTGTATGGCAATAAAGAACTGAGCTATTTAAAAATAAAAGATTATCCTGGCTTTGTAAAATGAATGTTCCCTCTTCCTTTATTTTCTAAAATTGTTTGATTGGTATTGTTTTCTCATTAAATGTCTGATAGAATTCACAAATGAAAACATCTCAGCCCAAAGTTTTATTTATGGAAAGGGTTTTTAATACAAACAAAACTCTATGTGTACAATTGATATCAGATGATTCATATTTCCTTACTCTTTTGAATCAGTTTTGGTAAGTTGTATTATGTAAGGAATTTGTCAGTTTATCAAAATTATCAGATTTATTGGTAAACTATTTCTCATGATGTACTATTATTTGACCTTTAAATATTGTAGAATCTGTAATGGTATCTATTCTGTCATTGCGTATTCTCTTTTTTCTTGAACAATCTCCTTAAGGTTTCATCAATTTTATCAGTATTTTTTTTAAAACAACTTTTGCTTTTAAATATTTTCCTGTTTGTATGTTTTCTCTTTAATTGATCTCTGTTCTAGTTTTAGAATTTCCTATCTGCTACTTATTTTGGTTTTAATTTGTCCATCTTTTCTAGCTTTTTGAGGTAGAACATTAAATAATTTACTTTAAATGTTTCTTCTTTTTTAACATATGAATTTAAAGCTATAAAGTTCCCTCTAAAAACTATATTATCTATAGCTCACAATTTTATATGCATGTTTCCATTTTCATTCTGTTTGAAATAATTTAATTTTCCCTTGTGATATCTTTTTTCACACATCTGTTATTCAGAGGTATGTGGTATAATTTCTAACTATTTGGCATTAGTATGGAATTCTAATTTGCTTTGTTTTCTAACTGAAATCAGCTGGGGTCACAGAATGTATTCTATTAGATTTCAATTTTGAAATTCATTTAGATTTACATTTTGCCCCATTGTATGGTGTATTTTGGAAAACATACCACATGTACTCAAAAGGAATGTTCATTCTGTACTTTGATGCATTGTTCTTCAAATGTCAATTAGTTCAGCAGTGCTTTTTAATCTTACGTCTTAACTAATTTTTTTCTAGCATTTCTATCAGTATCTAACAGAAATACGCTAAAATCTGCAACTGTTGTGGATCTTTCTATTTTTCCCTTTAATTCTATCAGTCTCTGCTTCATGTTTTTGAAACTCTTTTATTAGATACATGTATATCTATGATTATTATGTCTTCCTTATGTATTAACCTTTTGTCATTATGAAATTATACTTTTGCTCTCTGGAAACACTTCTTATCTTGAAGTCTTGTCTGATATTAATATAGTTACACCAGTGTTATTGTGTCTCATGCTAGTATTAGTATGGTGAGTCTTTTCAATACTTTACTTTCAATCTACATTGTTTTTTATTTTAAAATATGATTTAATTGGATAGTATGTTGTTGGGGTCTGCTTTTTTATTTATCTATTTTGACTCCCTGCCTTTTGGAATGTTTAGTCCATTTACATTTGATGTTATCAGTGAAATGTTTGGATTTAGGTGATTCATATTTGCCATATTTTTATAGTCGTCCCATTTGTTCCTCTGTTCTTCCTATCCTGCTTTCTTTAGGTAGTATGTTTTCATTCATTTTAGCTTTACCTCTTTAATTATTACTTTCCATTTAATGATGGTGATACTATTTACAATAATTATCCTTATCACCATCTATTTAGAATTAATACTGTACCACTTCATGTAAAGTGTAGAAAGCTTGGACAGTATAATTTCATACTTATTATGGGATATATTCAGGTGCTCTTCATTCCTCTATCTAGAGCGTTTCCACTTGGTATCAATTTTCTTCATCCTGAAGTATTTGCTTTATTATTTCTTGCAATTTGGGTCTGCCACAAACTCTGGCCTCTGAAATCTCAAGCCAATGACTGGAGACTTTTGCTTGCATCTAGTCAACCTATGCTTAGCAGACTGGGAAGTGGTCTCAGGGTAAAAAACACATAAACACAGACTGCACTCAGTGTATATTTCTTTTTTCAATGGGAAAATATCTTCTAGTTCCTCTGATGGCCCTTCACATAGTTGGCTTCAGTAATTTATCCTAAGTTCACATAGTTGTCTTTAGTAATTTATCCTAAGTTCATAAGTTTTATCTGAGATAGATTTGTCTGCTATAAGGCACTCTGCCATAACTGACACTAGACCCCTTCATTTGCTCTATTTGAAAATTCAGTATAAAACATTAAGGGCTTCTCTGTTATAAATAACCATTAGAAATAAATATATCTACAACTTAATGGAAAATTAATGGAATCATTTATCTGTATATAAAAATACATTTTCAAGAGTATTGAGAAATGAACATACAGCTATATGATACATCTTTGGTTAAATGTTCGTGGATTACAGAACAAATTATTTTATCTCTCAGTCTTTGTTTCTTCTCTGTAGAGTAAGTTTCATGTCTAATAATATAAGAATAAAGTTAGGCATATTGTGGAATCATATTTTTTTCCTACTCTATATGTGGAAAATAACTGAGATGCTGTATTATTTGGGCCAAGGTTTGTCTTCAATGACACAAATGACCTAAAGCACTACTTCCCAGACTTTAATGGAAAGTTATTATTAGAATGTAGATTCTGTTCAGTTTTCTCAGGTGGAGCCTGAGATTCTGCCGTGCTTTGAAGTGTCCATGTGATACTGAAACTACTGGTCTGTGGAACACACTTCAGTGAGAACCTGCAGTGTAGTGTGGCATTGCGTAGATTCTGGATATTTTAGCTAGACTGACTTGGGTTTGGCACTCTACTCTGTGTGACTTTGGGCAAATAAATGTACTATCTTAGTATTATATACTCATCAGAGAAGATAGAATAATTACACCACATGACAAATCTGTTGCCATACTTTTATCTTCAGTATTTCTAAGGTACTTGGAACAAAGACTAAAGTTAAAAGATAATAAAAGAAGTTCTCACTAGTTGAACAGAAAGTCTTATCATGCTCTTCTAGTTAATGATATGAGGAAATATATTTCCTGAAATTTTCTAATAAACAATACAATTCTATATAAGCAGTTTCTTCTCACTTAATAGCTCTTTCTTAAAATACTATATTCCCTGTAAAATTCATAATTCTCTTTTTTCTGAAGAAATTTTCATTTGCCAAACTATGGCAAACTTATAGAAAAGGAAAATGGCCTATGAAATGTAAGTGGTGTGATATGAAGCAATACTTCAAACCAGATTCACTCAGCCCTTTAGAGAATTTGCTAGAAAACGGTAAGCTAAAACAAAAAAAGTTGTGCAAAATCTTTTTGGAACATGAAATGTGCTTTCAAAGTGCACATCATGTAAGACAAATGATGATATATTTGGAAAGCATTATTAAGATATCTTGGAACATGAAATATTTGATTACAGAAATTGCTACTCTTCTTTTAACAAGTCCCCTTTTAGTCTGGAATTTGCCCCTCCCTTTAACACTAGCTACACCTTAAGTCTGAATGACAACACTGTGAAATAGAGACGAAAACAGTCCCCTGGAGACAGCTGCTCCCTTTTTCCCACTCCCAGTAAGGGTTCTAGAATTATATATTTGAAAACCTCTTCTGACTCTATATATTACTTATTCTGTCTCTCAGGGAATAACTGTTTTCATAGTTAAATAAAGTTTTGAAATGCCCTCATTTTACTACCGTCTATCAGTATATTTTTTATTCAAAGAAATATTTTATGGGTGGGGGTTACAGAATATGAACTGTGTTTTATTGACTACTATCCAGTGCCCAACCAGAATCCATCTTTTTCCTCTTCCTTCCTAGCAGAATCATTTCCCCAGCAAAGCTGGGAAGGTGATCCAGTAACAGGTATAGATCATAATTAGTTTAAGCCAGTCAGTACCTATTAGCTGCTTTTCTGTTAACATCATTGAGCTGCTGATTTTTCATATCCATATAAAGAGCATTCTACCTGATATGTAGTACATAAGAAAATAAGTGTTGTATAAATCAGTGGCTATAACAAAATACCAGACTGGGTGGCTTAAATAGCAAAAACTAATCTCATCGTGGAGGCTCCACCCTCATAACCTTATCTAAACTTATTTACTTCTCAAAGGCCTCACCTCCAAATATCATCACATAGCGGATTAGGGTTTCAATATATGAATTTGGGGAGAACACAAACATTCTGTACATAGCAAGTTGTCCTTTACGTTTGCATCCATTTACATTATGTATTGTTCTGTTACTATATTTAAAAGTGTCATGCATATGTTAAGCTAATTATGGGCACAACTTTGTACAAAAGAAATGCCCTTTGCCCAAGTTGTTAACTATTTCTGCAATACTCTGTATGCCATGTTGTTCAAATATCCCTACTCAGGGTTAGATAATTTAAAAATAATTTTCCTAAGGATATCTCAGATACTTACAAAATATTTTTCATTCGATTTTATAATATAGCTCTATATTCAAACTTGTAGGTCAATATCTGATTTTGTAGAATGAATTAGAGAAGCTACTGCAAAATGGCCACCTTGAAAAAAAGTCATGATATAAATGTAACGTTGTACAATTTTTTAATACATTTTAGACAAAGAAACAATATATTTGTGAAATTACAAGACAAAGGGGTTTGAGCTTGGGATAGTAAATTAGTAAAAGAGGTTTATTTATACAGCCTTCTTGGCCTTGAATTTCCAATCTCTGATAATAAAGATGTCTCTTCACTTCCTGGTTGAGGGAGGGTAGCTTTCACAAGTGAGATTTATTTCCTGCTTTCAGGAGGACAAAGGAGGGTCAGACTGTCCTTCTTGCATTGGCTGTTTCTTTCTTTTTTTTTTTTTTTAATACAGCAGGTTCTTATTAGTCACCCATTTTATACACATCAGTGTATACATGTCAATCCCAATCGCCCAATTCATCACACCACCACCACCACCACTCGCCACTTCCCCCCTTGGTGTCCATACGTTTCCTGTCTACATCTATGTCTCAACTTCTTCCCTGCAAAGCGGTTCATCTGTACCATTTTCTAGGTTCCACATGTATGCATTAATATATGATATTTGTTTTTCTCTTTCTGACTTACTTCACTCTGTACGACAGTCTCAGATGTATCCACGTCTCAACAAATGACCCAGTTTCGTTCCTTTTTATAGCTGAGTAATATTCCATTGTATATATGTACCATATCTTCTTTATCCATTCATCTGTCGATGGGCATTTAAGTTGCTTCCATGACCTGGCTATTGTAAACAGTGCTGCAATGAACATTGGGGTGCATGTGTCTTTTTCAATTATGGTTTTCTCTGGGTATATGCCCAGTAGTGGAATTGCTGGGTCATATGGTAATTCTATTTTTAGTATTTTAAGGAACCTCCATACTGTTCTCCATAGTGGCTGCATCAATTTACATTCCCACCAACAGTGCAACAGGGTTCCCTTTTCTCCACACCCTCTCCAGCATTTGTTGTTTGTAGATTTTCTGATGATGCCCATTCTAACTGGTGTAAGGTGGTACCTCATTGTGGTTTTGATTTGCATTTCTCTAATAATTAGTGATGTTGAGCAGCTTTTCACGTGCTTCTTCACCATCTGTATGTCCTCTTTGGAGAAATGTCTATTTAGGTCTTCTGCCCATTTTTGGATTGGGTTGTTTGTTTTTTTAAATATTGAGTTGCATGAGTTGTTTATATATTTTAGAGATTAATCTTTTGTTCGATGATTCATTTGCAAATATTTTCTCCAATTCTGAGGGCTGTCTTTTCATCGTTTATGGTTTCTTTTGCTGTGCAAAAGCTTTTAAGATTCATTAGGTCCCCTATGTTTATTTTTGTTTTTATTTCCATTACTCTAGGAGGTGGATCAAAAATTATCTT
>NW_020185336.1:130733-191131 GCF_003031525.2 Neophocaena asiaeorientalis asiaeorientalis
GGATGGGTGTTAGCTCCTCTCTAAATGTTTGATAGAATTCACTTGTGAAGCCATCTGGTTCTGGACTTTTGTATGTTAGAAGATTTTTCATCACAGTTTCAAGTTCATTACTTGTGATTGTTCTGTTCATATTCTCTATTTCTTCCTGGTTCGGTCTTGGAAGGTTATACCTCTCTAAGAATTTGTCCATTTCTTCCAGGATGTCCATTTCATTGGCATACAGTTGCTTGTAGTATTCTCTTAGGATGCTTTGTATTTCTGTGGTGTCTGTTGTAACTTCTCCTTTTTCATTTCTAATTTTATTGATTTGAGTCCTCTCCCTCTTTTTCTTGATGAGTCTGGCTAATGGTTTATCAATTTTGTTTATCTTCTCAAAGAACCAGCTTTTAGTTTTATTGATCTTTGCTATTGTTTTCTTTGTTTCTATTTCATTTATTTCTGCTCTGATCTTTATGATTTCTTTCCTTCTGCTAATGTTGGGTTTTGTTTGTTCTTCTTTCTCTAGTTCCTTTAGGTGTAAGTTTAGATTGTTTATTTGAGATTTTTCTTGTTTCTTGAGGTAGGCTTGTATAGCTATAAACTTCCCTCTTAGAACTGCTTTTGCTGCATCCCATAGGTTTTGGATTGTCATGTTTTCAATGTCATTTGTAGGTATTTTTTGATTTCCTCTGACTTTTTTAGTGATATCTTGGTTATTTAGAAACGTATTGTTTAGCCTCCATGTGTTTGTGTTTTTTATGTATTTTTCCCTGTAATTCATTTCTAATCTCATAGCATTGTGGTCAGAAAAGATGCTTGATATGATTTCAATTTTCTTAAATTTACTGAGGCTTGATTTGTGACCCAATATGTGACCTATCCTGGAGAATGTTCCATGCGCACTTGAGAAGAAAGTGAATCTGTTTTGGATGAATGTCCTATGAATATCAGTTAAATCTATCTGGTCTATTGTGTCATTTAAAGCTTCTGTTTCCTTATTTATTTTCATTTTGGATGATCTGCCCATTGCTGTAAGTGAGGTGTTAAAGCCCCCTGCTGTTATTGTGCTACTGTCGATTTCTTGTTTTACAGCTGTTAGCAGTTGCCTTATGTATTGAGGTGCTCCTATGTTGGGTGCATATATATTTATAATTGTTATATCTTCTTCTTGGATTGATCCCTTGATCATTATGTAGTGTCCTTCCTTGTCTCTTGTAACAGTTTTTATTTTAAAGTCTATTTTATCTGAGATGAGTATTACTACTCCAGCTTTCTTTTGATTTCCATTTGCATGGAATATCTTTTTCCGTCCCCTCACTTTCAGTCTGTATGTGTCACTAGGTCTGAAGTGTGTCTCTTGTAGACAGCATATAGATGGGTCTTGTTTTTTTATCCATTCAGCCAGCCTGTGTCTTTTGGCTGGAGCATTTAGTCCGTTCACGGTTAAGATGATTATTGATATGTATGTTTCTATGACCATTTTCTTAATTGTTTTGGGTTTGTTTTTGTAGGTCCTTTTCTTCTCTTGTGTTTCCCACTTAGAGAAGTTCCTTTAGCATTTGCTGTAGAGTTGGTTTGGTGGTGCTGAATTCTTTTAGCTTTTGCTTGTCTGTAAAGCTTTTGATTTCTCCATTGAATCTGAATGAGATCCTTGCCGGGTAGAGTAATGTTGGTTGAAGGTTCTTCCCTTCATCACTTTAAGTATATCATGCCACTCCCTTCTGGCTTGTAGAGTTTCTGCTGAGACATCAGCTGTTAACCTTATGGGACTTCCCTTGTATTTCATTCGTCGTTTTTCCCTGGCTGCTTTCAGCAATTTTTCTTTGTCTTTAATTTTTGCCTATTTGATAACTATGTGTCTCAGTGTGCTTCTCCTTGGGTTTATCCTGTATGGGACTCTCTGCGCTTCCTGGACTTGGGTGGCTATTTCCTTTCCCATGTTAGGGAAGTTTTCGATTACAATCTCTGCAAATATTTTCTCTGGTCCTTCCTCTGTCTCTTCTCCTTCTGGGACCCCTATAATGCGAATGTTGTTGCATTTAATGTTGTCCCAGAGGTCTCTCAGGCTGCCTTCATTTCTTTTCATTCCTTTTTCTTTATTCTGTTCCGCAGCAGTGAATTCCAGTATTTTGTCTTCCAGGTCACTTATCTGGTCTTCTGCTTCAGTTATTCTGCTATTGATTCCTTCTAGCGTAGGTTTCATTTCAGTTATTGTATTGTTCATCTCTGTTTGTTCTTTAATTCTTCTAAGTCTTTGTGAAACATTTCTTGCATCTTCTCGATCTTTGCCTACATTCTTTTTCCAATGTCCTGGATCATCTTCACTATCATTATTCTGAATTCTTTTTCCATAAGGTTGCTTATCTCCACTTCATTTAGTTGTTTTTCTGCGGTTTTATCTTGTTCCTTCATCTGGTATATAGCCCTCTGGCTTTTCATCTTCTCTATCTTTCTGTGAATGTGGTTTTTGCTCCAGAGGCTGCAGGATTGTAGTTCTTCTTGCTTCTGCTGTCTGCCCTCTGATGGATGAGGCTGTCTTAGAGGACTGTGCAAGTTTCCTGATGGGAAGGACTGGTTGTACATGTTTTTTAATAAATTTATTTATTTATTTATTTTTGGCTCCATTGGGTCTTCACTGCTGTGCACGGGCTTTCTCTAGTTGTGGTGAGCCCAGCAGGGAAGCCCAAGTTCTCTTTTAAATGTACAACATTTGGACTTCTCTGGTGACGCAGTGGTTAAGAATCCACCTGCCAATACAGGGTACACGCGTTTGAGCCCTGGTCTGGGAAGATCCCACATGCCGCGGAGCCACTACGCCCATGCACCACAACTACTGAGCCTGCTCTCTGGAGCCCGTGTGCCACAAGTACCAAAGCCCGCATGCCTAGAGCCTGTGCTCTGCAACAAGAGAAGCCACTGCATTGAGAAGCCCATGCTCCGCAACGAAGAGTAGCCCCCGTTTGCTGCAACTAGAGAGGGCTGGGCACAGCAATAAAGAACCAAAAGCAGCCAAAAATAAATAAATAAATAAGAACTAATTATGTTCTGCAAATAAATGTTTTTCATTTATTACCTTGTAAATCACAAGCTTGTGGAAGAGAGTGTCTGAATAGGGAGTCCAAAATATCAGATGTAATTAATCCATGTTGTTCTCTAATGAACCAAAATAATTGAATTTTTAATATCTCCCCAAATTAATATCATCAGACCCCAATAAATGACTTAAATTTACACACTTCATTTTTTCTTCCTGCAAACTATCTCCTAGAAGCAATTGGATTTTTTATATCAGTTTTCATTTATGCAACAAACATTCAGTGATTTTCTACAATGAATCAGGCAGTGTATTAGGTTCTAAAAACCAATAAGCAAAAGCATTCACAGTTCCTACCCTGATGTAGCTTATATTCCAGTAGGAGAAACTGATTGAACTATTTAAAAATTAAAGTAAAATTACAATTGTATTAAATTGTAAGAGGTACAGATTTACTGTTAAGAGAGTATGTGATGTGGAAAAATATTCTCAGTAGACTTACTCCCCTTATTGTTCCCCTTAGTTCCTTGCTCATTCAGGCTATGGAATTTTTCCGATAGCCATTTTATTATCTTAACATTTATATTAAATGATCGATCTTCCCTCTAAAACTCTAGATGGCACATTATCATATATTTGGTATGTGTATTTGGTTCCATTTCTAGAGTTTGTATTTGGTTTCTCTATTTATGAACAGTTTTCATTATTAAGGTCTTATAATATTTTAATAGTATGTGTAATAGCATATGTATTTTAAAATAAAAACTTCAGAATCAGTTTTATAAGCTATCAATGGAAAACATTATTGATATTTTTATTGGGATCACTTGAAATTTATGTGTTAACTTGGGAGAATTGACATCTCACCAAGGTTAAATATTCCTATCTGAGATCATGTCTTTTCATTTGTTCACGTCTTTCATGAGGCCCTCAGTTGCACTGAGAATGTAACCTATATGTGCTCCTTTAAGTTCAATTTACTCTAGAAATGAGAATAGTTCACCACATTGTTTGAGAAAAAAGCAACTAGAAAATGAGATACTAAGTCCAACCTGTCATGTTATTACTCTGTCAGTTACCAACATTCAATTGAAAACAACAACCAAAACAACAACCCCCAAAAAACACAGCAAGAAATCTTGCCAAGAGCTCACATCATTTAAGGCATATGTAAAATTATAGTGATTTACATACTTAGGCAAGATGTAAGGGTAGAAGAAATGCTATATTATATCCCTAAAAGGTACATCAAATCATTTTAGATTATTCATGTCTCCCTCATCAAGACCTTTTCAGATCCTAAAGACTGTTGTCAAAAATAAGGGTGAGGGCTTCCCTGGTGGCGCAATGGTTGAGAGTCCGCCTGCTGATGCAGGGGACGTGGGTTTGTGCCCTGGTCCTGGAAGATCCCACATGCCGCGGAGCGGCTGGGCCCGTGAGCCATGGCCGCTGAGCCTGCGCGTCCGGAGCCTGTGCTCCGCAACAGGAGAGGCCACAACAGTGGGAGGCCCGTGTACAGCAAAAAAATATAATAAAATAAGGGTGAAAAAGTTAAGCCTGAAAGTACATACGGTAAGTAAAAAAATTTATGTAAAATATGCATGCTTTTCAAAACAGAATTTCCTAAAATCTGCCATTTATAGGACCTCCTTAATATTCAGGTTCATGTTGTCCATGAACGTGTCACATTATGTGGGCAGACTGTGCTCCCTTCACTCACCTAGAACCAAAAGTGAAAAGCAAAAATTATCCAAATGCTAACAGTTCATGAAACTGACCTATAGATTTTTTTTAGTTGTCTTTGCTTTTAATTTGCTGTTCTAAATGTGTACAATGTTTCTTGGAAGAGTTTATAAGGGTACAGGGGGAACTGCTGCTTATTTAAACAATTTTAATGAAGGACTAACCTTTTACGTTTAACATTTGTTCCCTTCATTTGCTTTCTGGCAGCAGTTCATATTTTTTTTGTCCTCCCAAAGGACATAGCATAATGAACATACACGAGATTATTTAAATGAATGGTTTTAATGAGTTCTTTGAATAGACTCTTTAAAAAGCAAGCATGAAATTGCTTTCCCAGTTGGGATGCTTTAAAATATTTTTAGAAGATTCATATACAAAGCCTTAAAATTTGAACCATTTTTAAAGGAACAATGATTGAAAAGTAGTTTTTTTATTGCAATATGATTTATTTTCACTCATACAGCAGAGGACATTACAAAACCCGGCAGGATTTTTGAATTATTTTAATGGATTATTACATTTCATATTAATAAGTAGTTATTTATCACACTTAAAGGCTGTAGCTCCTATACACTACTTTCACACATGGAAACATGTAATCTCTGCAATTAGTGAATACTAGACGTAGATAAATTTACATTATATAGTGAACATTATGCTGTTCCCCCAACCCCATTAAACACCTGCTTAAGATGTCATAGTTTTGAGTGTGGGTGGAATTGATCCCATCCCCTTGCCACTGTGATAGTCTCAGTTTGGCATATCCCTCATTTTTTCTTACCAAATTCATGTTCAAAACTTCTGTTGGCATACACCTCATTAGTTCTCATTAAAGAAATGTTCAAGACTTCTGTTCAATGATTCTATTCATTTTCTGGATGGGGATGAGGAAAAGTGAAGGCCCAGAAACTTCTGGAAACCATTATGCCACCATGAGGACTAAGGATAAAGTGGACACAATGAGCAGCCTGTAGTTTGAAAACTGCACAGAAGAGGAACCAAAACTTGATAGGACTCTTCTTGACACATTATGTGGCCTCAGGCTTTTCTGTTACGTGAGAAAATAAATTCTCTTTATTACTTAAGCTCCTTTGAAACTAAGACTACGGAATCTAAGAATGACATGTACTACCTTTGGCAAGTATCATTGCCCTAATTTTGAAACCATTTATCCGTTTGGTAGCATAGATTGTTTAATTGCCTCTGCTTAGATTCAAATGAACTATTCTGATAGCTCAGACAGTTAAAGCTGACATTTAAAAAATTAAACCACCTCGTTAATAACAAAAAGTTGGTTGTTGATCAGTCTTGTGAATGTTGTTATCATAACATCTTGTGTGTTTTGTTTCTGTCAGTGAAAAATATGCACACACACTATCTAGTTTCTTTAGAAAAGAATGGAAAAATATTAAAATCAATTTTCTTTAAGAGTTAACTGTCCAGTGTGATTTACATATACTTTTGAAAACAGAGGTTCAGTATAAAGGAAAATTGTGGCAAAATACACCAGCTTCCAGATATTTCCTCATATGTAAAAAGACTTTGTAACAAATAACTGGTAAGTTTCCTTCCAGCTTTAATGCCCTATGATTTTATGGCAAATGAGACATTAGGAGTTTGAGAAGAAAGTGGCAGAGACACATAGCACACGGTAGTCATCAGGAAAGGTGGAATCCTCTTGTCCTTTATAAATTGGTTTATTGTTTTACTGCTTCAAATTCTTAAAGGACAGATTCTGTGTCTGTTCTCTGAATTGTTTTTCACATAACACTCTTTGATGATGTTTAAATTTTTCACGGTCAGATATTCTTTATTAATTGTTTACATATTCAATTATATGTATAAAAGAACATCAATTTGATGTTAAAGACTGAAAATTTGGAATTCTAAAAGGTTCAGAACTAGAAACCTCATATTGGGTGGATCCTTAAAGCATGTCCTCCAAGTCATCATTGAGTCTCCTTTGGAATTCCTTTGTTGGTGAAGAACACATTAGCTCCTAAGAAGCTCATTCCATTTTTATACAGTTCTAATGATAATGCCTCCATCTGTGTATTTAGCCTTCATATACTCCTTAGAATTCTAGGAACTCCAATTCTAGAAACTCATCTGACATATTATGGTAACTGTAGCTAAATATATTCTTTTGGGGAAATCTGCTATACTAATTAGACTGCACCTATTTCTGTCAGATTTTTTAAAAACACATAATTATGACCTTTTATTTTTAGATTCCATATATATGTGTTAGCATATGAACACACATAATTATTGAGTGGGATTGACATATACACACTACTATATATAACATAGATAACTAATCAGGACCTTCTGTATAGTACAGGGAACTCTACTCAATACTGTGTAATGACCTATATGGGCAAGGAATCTAAAAAAGAGTGGATATGTATAACTGATTCACTTTACTGTACAGCAGAAACTAACACAACATTGTAAATCAACTATACTCCAATAAAATTTTTTTAAAACCACACAATCATTTACATAGAAGTTGATGGCTTATGACCAAACAAGTTATTTCATCAATCTAGAGTCTACTGTCACCGTTTAGAATCACATAAATGAAATTCTTTCCTACTTACTATTATATAGTTATGTGGGATATGATTGAAATGGTAAAACTATTCTTTTTGGAAATGAAATGTTCCACTGATTATAGTCACAGTCCTGTTAAGAGTATGTAATGTGGTTGTTAGTGGAAAACTGCAGGCTTATACATTATGTGTGAGCATAAGACCCCTGTCATCCCTGCATAGGATAGAGGGGTCTCCCTTTACCATGTAACTCTTCACATCAGCTTTCTGATCATGTAGTGCCCAATGTGCTAGAGAAAGTGATAAAAGCATCTCTCTAGTACTCCTTCAGAAGGCCTAGACTATTTTGTACTGAAAATCAGGACCAATAGCTGCATTGATATGATTTAGCAATATGTAATTTGTGTTTTAAGGGCCTTATATGGAATAAGTGACTCATCAAAGTTGCTTTGAACTAATTTCACATAATTCAAGAAACTTTAGTTTTCCTACCAAAGGAGACTTCAAATATGTGAAAGTAATCTGTTTTCCTTAAACCTGGGGAAAATTTAACTATTAACAGTGGGTCTGTCTTTTCTACAAACTTGCTATGAGGTTTATGCAAACATTACTTTTTATTCGTTGTTAATGTTTTCTTAACTAGGGTGACGAAATGAGTTTTTTCTTCCCACTGTCCTAGTTATAAGGATTCTGACAACAACCAAGAGTAAGGCAATGGAAAGTGACATTTCATACTGCAACTCAAAATAGGAAAGGAAAGAAACAAAAGGCAGTGAAATGTATTGATTAGAAGGAATGCTTCTCAAACTTTGGGGGTGCATACAAATCTCCCAAAGACTTTGTCAAACAGAATCAGATTTAGTAGACCTGGTATGGGCCTAAGGTTCTTAGGTTGATGTTGATGCTGCTGGTCCAAACACCACACTTTGAATACCAAGGTGCTAGAATATATTCCAGCTTGAAACTGTGCAAGCTATAGATTGACTTTTGTTTACAAAAGGTCTGATTATCTATAATTTACCCTGACATCAGAACATTTAGAGAACCTTTACTCTCTTCCATCACCAACCTTCATGATCCAAAGTTCCACATCTGTCTCTTCACAGAAGCAGAAAGAGATGAAGTAAATAAAATCCAATAACCCACTCAAGAGGTTGGCTAAAACTGGGGGGGAACCATAAGATGGAGGGAAAAGAAAGGATTAAAAGTATCAGAAAGTAAGGTAGAGGAAGAATAGGAAAGTAAAAAGGGTATACACATTGGGTAGAGGCCCCTGAGGAACACCACGACTTTTGCTGTCTGCTGAGTGTCTGGCCAAAGGGTACACCTTGAAATGACTGAATTAATGTATCATATTTCTGAGTGGATCTAGGGTCAAGGATACAAACCTGAATCTCTGCTATGCTGCATACACTATACTATCTGACCTCTAAGTAAAGAATTGACTGAACAATCTCACCAGCAAGGAGAAAGACCTTTCTCTTGAACAATGTACTTCATCTCCCTTCCCTGAGTTCCATATTCCTGAGGTTATTTATGCCAGTTTTTAAATGTACTTGAAAAAACACACTCAAATGTGTAAATGCCAAATATTAATAAAGCAGAGACTTCCAATGCATTAATCTGTGATGCTAAGTAGTTTTGTGTAGAATTCAAAATGATGCAATTTCTGGGGACATAGTAGCACTTTATATAAATCTATCATAATTGAGTTATCTATGAAGCCCTGTACTACCTTTTATTTTTGCTGTTGATATTTTCTAGAAATCCTAACCCAATCATTTCTGCCCATGTGAAATTATAAAAGTGAATAAACCACTAGAGTACATGTAAAGGAAAATCAATGCCAAACAAGAGTTGGGCATATACTGGTATAATCATCATGCAATAATAAGTTAATATATAACATAAGGTATTGTGTTTTTCCCTCTAGATAGATAGATAGGTAGGTAGGCAGGTAGACAGATAGATAGACAGATAGATAGATATAATATCAGTAATGCTGGTGAATGACAAATGTATCTCCTGACCTGTGTCACCAATGTCACTGTTTTCTCTCTCTCCTAGAGAGAGAGTCAGGAGGTGTGGTAGTCATTTACCAAACATAACTGACTTTGCCTTCTAAACACATGTTACAATTGCCTCTTTTGATTGGGTTAGGCCACATAAGTAGTTCTGTTTTCCGTACTGTTAGTAGAAGTGACATGCATCGCTTTGGGGCAGTACTTATTGACATACAGAATTCTCCTCACTCTGCTTATGGTGGTCAACTGGCAATGTTCAGGCTAGTTACTGCTCTGACAGACCATGTCTTTTAATAACTACAATGAGCAGAACCTCCCAGGTGACCAAGGGTGGATATATAGCATAAGCATGAACAAAAGACAAACTTTCTGATTGCAAGCATTGTTTTTGCTGTGGCATAATTAAATCTACTCTGAATGATTTGGGTGGACAAGCTGCAGATCATAGAGGGCTACTAGAAAGGAGAGGCATACTGAGTGCAGTCATGATGTCTTCCTGAGACAAACTTAATTCAAAATATCGTCCAACATCCCTGAAATATGTATGAAGACTAAATATGTATACAAACACGGCTAAGCTAGAGGTGACAAAAGATTCACTCAGCCCAATTGGCTTATGAAGGTGGATATATGAAAGGAAAGCTGATAATTCTAGGGCCACAGGGAGGCAGCCACTTCAGAGAAAAAAAGGTAAAAGGAGATCAGGACCAAACTTATTCTCAACTGACTTGTTAATGCATTTTAGTATGTAAGTAAGTTTTACTCTTTATTAAAAGTCATTTAAAACCTACTTGTGGTGATCAAATTAAAAATGTTTTAGGGTGACAGTATCAATACCAGATATCCATATTTAAGTTTATAGCACTGACATTTCTTTCCAAAAACTGTGTAGCTTAACATTATGTCAAACAGAATTACAACTCTTTAACTTTTACTGTTTACAACATTCTTCAACATTACTTTATGAGAAGCACAATTCACCTATATGTTAACAGAATGACAATGTGATCAGTAATGCAATTAAATAGTTGAAAACATTAACAATAAAATTTTAAATGATATTGATCTAAAATAGCTGCTGTAGTAAAAATTCAAGTACCAATTAATTTTTATCCATATGTTTAGAGTCAGCCTATCTGTAGAATCAAAGTACAACATCTAACATGTCTAATACAATGTCTAACTTTACCCCAACCTACTGAAGCCCTCAGAACATAACCATGTCAGTCATTTTTATTACTCTCCTTCAGTTCCCACCTTTGCTTCATCTGCAAGTCCTGTCACATCTACTTTAAAAACAGATCCTGACTCAGCCACTCCTCCCTATACAGACCATCTCTTCACCTGGACAGCTATAACTGCCCCTCGTCACTGTTGCTTCCATTTTCCTTAGAGGAGCCAGAATCATCACAAATTCCCCTTGCTTAAAAGTTCTCAAGGACTTTCCATTGATTTAAAGGTAAAGTACTAAATCCTACATGACATAGGATTGACTTCTTTCTGGTTCCATGTGTACTCTTCTGGTGTTCTGCTTCAACCAACATGGCCTTTGTTCTATTAGGTTCCTAAATCCATCCTACATCTGCCTTAGGGCCTTTGCCATAACTTACCCTCTACCTGGAATTCTCTTAACCAAGATCTTTGCACTGATGACTCATGTATCTTCGAGGCATCTGCTCAAATATCTCTTCCTTAGACATGCCATCTCTGACCATCCACTGTAAATATTTTCTCCTCCCCCATATCTTTATTCTTCATTGACACTTTTTTTATTGCCCTCATTAACATGAAATGCTTGTTGTCTATCTAAAATTATCTTAGTTATTTACTTGTTTTAGTCTACTCTTCCCTGAGTATATAACTCTACAGGAATGATAGAACTGTCATCTGTGCATTCCCAGCAGCTTGAGTGAATGAATGAATGAATGAGAGGATGAAGGAAAAAAGACTGTCAAATGAAATGTAAATAACCAAACAGATATTCAGTGCTAGTTTGGAGCTATGTTGCTTATGAATTACTTAAGAAATTTTATTGATTTTTTTTTGAGTGGTTGGCATTGTAGTATTAGGATATTAAGATGTGAGAAAGAAAATTGGCACAAACTGGTTCTGAAACAGGAATTCTGGGGTTGTTCTAATCTACAACTTCTTCTAGAAAGTGACAAATATTTCTGATAAAATGAAATTTTAATGTAATTTAATGAGATTAGGAACCCCATTTAAGAAGTCAGAGTCACCTCCATTAAATTACTGACCTTGGATCATCCCTATTACAAATTAATAAACTTTAACAATACATTTCTTTATTGTATCACCTTTTTTTCTTTATCTCAGCCAAGAAAATTCTTTGAATTGCCTTTTTGTAGACTTTTTTTTTTAGATTTTGGGGCATGTCCGAAATACATTTTGAACATGTGATTGTAATCAATTACTTTAAGAATTTCATGTTATAGATGTATACAGCAGTGTTTCTGCCTCCCCAGATAATTTAGATTTAGCATAAACAAACCAGTCCTAATGAGGTAAATTTTCCCTGAATGAATCCTATAGCAATACAATGTTACTCCCCCATAATCTTTTGTATGGACCACTCACTATTTCATACATACAGTTTCTGTGGTTTTGCTTAGAGCTACATGGATTTTTCATCCCACTTTTCCATGCCTAGAACATCTTCAGTTTAAGATCTATCTCTTCAAAGAAATCTCCTTGAATCCTCTAGAAATATTTTATTTTCAACAAAGGCCAATTCAGATGGCTTTTGGAAATGAATGGATATATTTATTTTTAAAGTTGTTATAAGACTGGTAGGTGGGCTTCCCTGGTGGCGCAGTGGTTGAGAGTCCGCCTGCCGATGCAGGGGATGCAGGTTCGTGCCCCTGTCCGGGAAGATCCCACATGCCGCGGAGCGGCTGGGCCCGTGAGCCGTGGCTGCTGAGCCTGCGTGTCAGGAGCCTGTGCTCCGCAACGGGAGAGGCCACAACAGTGAGAGGCCCGCGTACCAAAAATAAAAAATAAAAAATAAGACTGGTAGGTGACAGGAAGCTGGGGATTCTTAACACAATATTATTCTGCTCAAGATGCTGATAGCATCTCATTGAGAAACTGAAAAAAAATCTCTTCCTCCTTAACTCCCATGGCCCTCCATTGTCCATTTTCAGCCTCCAGGCAGCATTCAGGGGCATTTAACAATCCTTCTACTAAACTAAAGATTCCTTGACTTGTGGACTGATGCCTGATCCATCCTTATCTTCCCTACTAGACAAGTGTTCAACGAATTTTTTTTGAAAAAGTTGATTACATGTATTTTAATGTGTTCCGTTAGCCAAGGCACATTTACATTTGCTAACTAATCCAAAAATAGCAGTTAATGGTAGAAATTTCAGGTATGCTGGATTAGAGTTCTGCTCCATGGAAAAAAATAGAGAAGATATTTTTAGGGAGATGGGAAATAAAGATGACCATCCTGTATATCTATAAACATAGTCATTTGTAGGTAGATACAATGCCCCTTTTCCAAGCCCTTATTTCTTAAAATTGGACAGTAAAATTCTCATATCTATTCCTGACAAAATTTTTAAAAAGAGAAACATATTTGATCAAGGTTATTTTTACATTCCCTTGTTGCATGTGGCACATTTTATTTCATTTCCTTGTTTTCTAAATAGAATACAAAATAAGTAAACAGAAATATTAGCTGTTTAAAGGATAATTGAGCTGTCAGATTTGAGGTTATTCTTACTTGTTTTGCTTTTCTTTTTTTAAGTAACTGATAATGCAAACTCAAAGTGATTAAGACAATTTAAAGCAACCCCACGGCCCTAAAATTTACTGGACATCAATTCTGAGGTCTCTAAGAAACATTCTGAGGCTTTAATTTGATGCTCTTCTGATGAATTTAGATGAAACATGTTTAAATGATCTCTGGCATACCTCATGTTGATGCTGGGCAGGTCCAAGGGAAGAAACAAGCTCTAAATGACAATTAATTCAAAATGACTCAATCATCATTGTTAATGTCTCTGATCCTCTCACCCAGAAGTGAGGGTTAACTCTGCTCTATGTAAAATATTCTCCTAACTGCACGTTTGCCAGCAAATCCATGGAATACCACACAGAGCCCCAGAGAGGGGGGCTGTGCAGTGACACTTTACATTAAAACACTCTTCAAATTCATGTCATGCTAATTAAGCAAGTACAGCCATCTAATGCAGTGATGGTACTTAAACTGAGCTTTCTAATAGCAATAATGTGTCTCAAAGGGCACAAGTCAGTGTCCTCCCAATGAGTTTAATCCATGCTTGAAGAAGTTAAAGGTCGAGGATGGCTACAGTATGCCAGTAAGTGCTTCAAAGTAGGAGGCTTGGGATAAAGCCAACTCTAGTCTCTCTAATAGAGTCCTTATAAAAGCTACTGACTTGACTTTCACTATCAAGTATTTTGCAAATATTAATTATGCTTATGTCATCTTCCATTGAGATAAGTGATATTGATCCCAATCCTCTGACTTATAGGTGTGCATAAACTACCTTAGTCTCTTCGAAGCTAGGATTCCATACTAAGCTTACCCCAATAATACATGCTGCTTTTAATCTGAGAGTCATAAGTCTGAGACGTTTGAAATGAATCTTCAACACTCATAAATTGGTCCTCTCAAGAGACTCACAGACTCAAAATGAAGGGAGCTCATTCCTTTCCAAGATTCTTTGCATTTGTCAAAACATCCAGTAATATGATTATCAGATCAGGGGTTTGCAAAAGTGGGTCCAATATGATCTTGGTGGGAGACCCAGGATCCTATTTTTGAAACATTCACATGACCTTTACACAAGTACAACTGTTCGAGCTAAAATGACACATTCACATATTTGACCTTTTCTCCATTCCCTCCCTTCTTTTTCCCCTGTTCTGCTACTTGCTCTGTGGGCTCTAGATAGGAAGGATTTTGTTGTTGGCATTTTCTTTTCCACTCATTTTTCATTTCTTTTCGCTCATCATTCAAATAACATATCCCCTTTCCACCAACTGCTGACTCCTGCAAGGTTGTGATTTCCTTAGTTAAAAAACGACCCCACTTTTAGCTCAGTGTTCTCACAATGAATAGATGTTCTGCAGAATAAAATGGATTTTCTTGTTAATAACCTCATTTTTTAAACAGTAAGACTAGCTACACTAAACATTCTCAACTAACAGACCATGCAACATGAAACTGGCAGGGTAAAAATAAATGAAGTGATATTATAATTGTGATTTAAAATTATTTCTAATTTACTCAGTTATGCTTTCCTATTTTCCTAAAGCTCAGCTACAATTCATCTCCATTTCCTTAAAGCAATTGTGTTTATCAGTTCCACTAGGTCAGCTTTGTGTTTAATAGACCTTGTTTGGAATCACAAAGACAGTCGGAGATGTTCCACCTCAGAGCCTCATTCTCTTCCGTGCAATAATTTGTGGGCAAACTATCAAAAGCACAATAGGAGTGTTAAAATCCAATCCCAAGGAATAAGCACAGGGAAATGAGCCCTCCTACACTGAAATTTCAGAGCAGTCAGGAGAATTTTTATATCCAAAAGCATATCTAATCATCATAAATAGAGTCTTTAAAAAACCCCACCATCATTTCTCCATAACTGGTTGCCTCTGCAGTTTTCCTTGCTTTTTGGTTTTCCATCCTGACTGAAGGAAACATTTCATCACTTTCGCTTTCCCCTGCATCTCTAAAACCAGACACATACTATAAGTACACAGCTTCTGAGAAGCAATTAGAGTTAATGGGATTAAAAGTCTAATCACATTGCTGCTCTTGGCTTGTACCGGCAGAACTGCATAGCAAAGCCTAGCACTGCAAATGCACAAAAATGAGTTATTACATTGGTCCATGGAAGGTCTCTGTAGCCCCTGTTTTATCTGGCCCTCTCCAGGGGCAACTTTTCATGGTTTGATCAGAGAAAATGGCTTAGGTTTATTTTTTACACCAGGGACACTTGCACTCTCTTGCTTTTAAATTGATTTTGATATATATTAAAGATGACAGCCAGAGAAGAAACAGCGGTACAACCAGGAAAAAAATACATTAAAAGTAGTTTCGCTTGAGTCTAGAGAGCTGACAATCACCACAGGGACTCTCCACTTTCTTTCAGGAATGTTTCTACTTTGAGAAGTTGGAAAAAATGGAGATGTTCCTGTCAAAGCATTAAGGGGTGTGGAGCAGTCATTATAAAAGGAGAGGGGCCTGTGCTGGGGTCCTCCTTACCCCCTGTGACAACGAGGGGATTGGAAGATAGGTTCTCTAAAATCCCCCTTGCCATTGAAATTCCATGAGCATGTGATGTGAATGAAAGGCTGGGAATACATTTATATTGCAGAAAATTTAACTTTAAGATAACCAGGACAAGAAGATATACATCAAAAGAGAAAGACATAGCAGAAGCAATTTCACCGTAGAAGGATGGATGGCTTACTCTTGATGCTTTTTTATCCAATAAAATAAAAATTAATAATAATAATGATAATGGTAATAATAATTCTAACATTTGTTGAGCACACCCAACTCCATGGCACTATTCTAAGTACTTTCTATGTACTATCATTCAATCCTCATAACCCTATGAGGCAGCTACTATTATTAATGTTTTCATTTTTTGTACACAGAGAAACTAAGGCATAGATGGGTTAATAATTCACCAAGGTCACATACTAGAGTGCCAGAGCTGACACTGGAATGCAGACAATATGGCTCCAGACCCCAGCTGTTAACAAATATGTATAAATGAGGATATTTGCTTGAAAATCACCAGTCTGATTCTGTTCACCTGGGAAGAACCCTCAAAAGCCCTTCATAAACAGTTAAAAATCATTTAGCAAAGAAAAATAAGACCTGCCCTAGTTTCTCTCTATTAAATCTATTAACTGGTTTCCTTTTGTGATTGAGTCAGCTTAATTATTCCTGCATATTTATCTAATTTATACAATTACTCAGCACTTTTTTTTTTTTTTTTTTTTTTTTTGCGGTACACGGGCCTCTCACTGTCGTGGCCTCCCCGGTTGCGGAGCACAGACGCCAGACGCGCAGGCTCAGCGGCCATGGCTCACGGGCCCAGCCGCTCCGCGGCATGTGGGATCTTCCCGGACCGGGGCACAAACCCGTGTCCCCTGCATCGGCAGGCGGACTCCCAACCACTGTGCCACCAGGGAAGCCCCTACTCAGCATTTTTGATGGCTATCCCTCACAGCTGTCTGTTATGTATCTAGCTACCTGAACCACAGTCAGTGGGTCTCGTCTGTCAGTGCATTCTTAGGGGATGGCCAGGCAGCAAACTGAAATTTGTCATTATTTTAATCTAAGAAACTACAATTTGCAAAGGGTCTTGTATTTTAAGGGCAAATATATATGAGTCTTAGATTCCAAGATGGCCAATCATATTAGATTCTTAAGATTCTTCCCTCTTCATTATTTTGCAATGATATTCAACTATCATCAACACTCAGCAAGTAGCCATCAATCACATTGAGAGAAGGAGCTAAGCTAACACAGAAAGTTCCTAACACAGTTTTAAAAAGAAATTAGCTGGGGGTTTCCCTGGTGGCACAGTGGTTGTGCTCCGCAAGGGGAGAGGCCACAACAGTGAGAGGCCCGCGTACCACAAAAAAAAAAAAAAAAGATGATTACTCCATATATGAATTATATGGATAAGAAGAAAGCAATCGCTATTCAAACTGTGCTTAATATCACTTTTATATATACCACTTTATTGAGGCATATTTTACATATCATAAAATTTGCTCATTCCAAGTCTACAATTCAATGATTTTTTTTTTAGTAAATTTCCCAATTTGTGGAACTATCACCATTTAGAATTTTAAGAACATTCCCCCTCATCCCAATAAAGTCCTTCATGTTCATTTACTGTTAATCCTGTTCCCCTCAACCTCCACCCTAGGCAACCAGTAATCTTCTTTCTGTCTCTATAGATTTTTCTCTGCTGGACATTTTGTATAAATAAAACCACACAATATGTGATCTCTTGTGTTTGCCTTCTTCACTTAGCATAATGGTTTTGAGGTTTATCCATATATTACAGCATGTATCTGTAATTCATTCTTTTTTCATTCCTAAATAATGTTCCATTGTGTGGATATGCCACATTTGTCTATCCATTCACCAGTTGCTGTACATTTAGGTTGTTTCCAATTTTTGGCTCTTTTGAATAATACCACCAAGACCATTTGTGTGTTTTGGTAAGTTTTACAAAGAAACACTTTAATTCTCAATATTTCTAATGCTTTAAATTACAGTTTACTGAACACATATATGTTTCATTAATATCTGCATGCATTTATAATTAATAGTAGGAAATTTTAGAATATTTTGATAAAAATGTTATAGATTGTGGAACATTTGTAAATTTTCCCATTGATCATTAAGATTGCTATGTATGATTTAGCTTGAATGGCCATGTTTATGGTCCCACACTACCATGCAAAGTGAGGTCTGTCCGTACACTCACAAAAGATTAATAGGGTCACTCAAAAATACACTAGTTGCCTAGGATGATGAGCTTATAGATCACTTTTTTTTTTTTTTTTTTTTTTTGCGGTATGCGGGCCTCTCACTGCCGCGGCCTCTCCCGTCGCGGAGCACAGGCTCCGGACGCGCAGGCTCAGCGGCCATGGCTCACGGGCCCAGCCGCTCCGCGGCACGCGGGATCCTCCCGGACTGGGGCACGAACCCGTGTCCCCTGCATCGGCAGGCGGACTCCCAACCACTGCGCCACCAGGGAAGCCCCTATAGATCACTTTTCTAATCTTCTCAATATTTTATTCTTTTTACAATTAAAAATTAAAATGTAAAAATAAATTATGTGGGTAAAATTCCTATGATTTCATTATATCTGAATATAGGGATATAACTCATAGTACTTTTATTCATAGCAGCATAATTGAAATCATGTTTTGTCTTTAAAAAAATGAAGGCAGGATAAAAGAGAGAGAGAGGGAGAGGCTGACTGACTGACTTATGATCAGTGCACAAGAATTAGGACAGAAGAAGGAAGGAAGGTGGATGTTAGAGAAACAATAAGAATGCCATGAGAATGTCCTATAGTAGAACGAAGCTGTGCGTGAAGTAAAGGGTCTGAGGAGGTGGTACACCGGAAGCAGTGATACTAAGTCCTCACCCTTAGAACCTATACTGGTTTCTGAACTGATGGAACATTCTACTTCCTTTCCAAAGGCAAGGTCAGACTAAAGAAACCTGAGTGACAATTGTAACCTGTTGCTGTTACTATAATTTGATCAAGTCCAAAAAATGCAAATATGTTTATATGTCTGATAACATTCAAGGCATCCTCAATATGACTATGTCTCCAAATAACGTTCTAGATTCATGCTGAGATGGTATTGAATAATTTCCTTTGAAGAGGCAATAGTATTAGTCCAGGCTCTGCAAGTGACAATACAATGTACACTGTGTGTTTGTCATTAAGAGCATGCAATGTGTGTTACATCTGCATGACAGGACAGGAACATTACAATATGGGCTAGGGGTACCCTGGCTGGTCCCAAAGCAGTAGTATGTTTTAAGGAACAAAAAAATTAGTTCCTTTAAAATTATGTATGTATTACTTGACATAACTCTATAAACATCTGTAATAATAATAGTGCTTATGAAAATACTTAAACGATTTTTAAATTGAATTTAACATTATCCATATCTATATAATATAATTAAGGTGCCATGATAAAATTGGAGACTTTCGTAATCATTTGTTTTACTACAACCTACACTGACTGTGGAGGTAGTTAAGGGTACAAAATTATTGTCCCTTATAATATTTGTTGAAACATGGCTATGGTCTAAAATTCAAGTTTTACTTGAAATGAGCCTTGATAGTCCAAATAAAAAACACAGGGTAAAGTTGAGTATAAATTATTCTTTTATATTTTAAAATATGGTTAAATGATCAAAGTTGCTATAGCAACTTTCAACTTTCTAAACCTTTGGAAGACTAATAACAATTTATTATTTTAGGATTCATATGAGAATTTTAGTATTAGTCACCAAAGAGAATTGGTGTTCATGGTGATGAAAACCTACTCCCTGGATGTGGAGAGGTGTGAAATTTGTATAATTCTAGATGTCTGTACTAATTGCAAAAATCCCAGAAGAATGTATTTTCTCACGTCTCTGCAGGGTGTTTCTTAAACCTATTACTTTACGAAGTTAAATACTGGCATATGAAAACCTCAGCAGTTCAGTTATTACCTAAATTGTGTTATAATTTGAATTTTGTTCATTTTAAATTGAGTGAACATTAACAGCGTAAAAGAGGTTTGGTATGGAAGGTAAGAGTGTAAAAAATAAGGGACTGGCGGGAAATGGAGACCTTGTAAATGGTTTAGTGGTTTAGTGTTTTTGTATAACAGTGAATTGTAAACTGCAAATGATACTTAACTATTTTTTCAAATTAGTTCTCCATAAAATTAGGTGTGAAAGCCCACCTCCTTGACTCTTGTAGGTACCATTTCAGAAACAGCTTAGTTTTAAAACTTCATTTTTCCAAGGCCAAAAAACCCCAAAAACCTAGAAAGTTTAACTTATGAAATCAGCCCATAAATGCCAGAAAACATGTTTCAAGTTCTAGAGAACATAATCAACATTTTTGTTTCTATGGGAGACATTATTTCATAAAATCACTTTTCTAGAAACAAGTACCCCACCTACACCTCTCTCTACCAACTGGCAGAAAGAGATTCAAGACAACCTGAGGCTTGGAACGTTCTGAGGGGCCAGGCAGGAAAGGAGTAGAAGTGGTCTCTTGTTGCTGCAGTGCCCAAGGCCTGGAAATCATGTGCTGGAATAATTCAGCTGCAGCAGAATCTCAGCTGCCAGAACTTCCGAAAATACAGTTGGGGTGAGAATCTTGTACAAGTGACAATTGTTAGTAATGATGTCAATGACAACAGAGGTGGTGCCCTGTATCTTTAAAATTTTTCATTTGTCATTTTATCCTCATAACAATTTGAGAGCACTAACTCCATTTAATAAAATAATCATAACTAAACTTTATTGCATGCTATTTTGTCTGCATATATGGCTGTCCACATTTTCTCCCATCCTTGTATGAGCATGACATTCCTCTTATCAAGAGGCCAAGTCTATTTCCCTTTTCCTCAGTGACTTGCACTGACTGATCAAATGCAGCAGAAGTAAAGCTGTGCCAGGTCAGGCTTAGTCCTTATAATGTTTGGATCTTTCTGCTTTTACTTTCTTGGAACCCAGCTGCCATGCTGTTTAGAAGTCCCAGATATCTTGCTAGAGAGAGAGAGAGATCATGTGAAAAAGCAATGGAGGATAAGACATCACATGAGGGATAGGCAATATGGAAGAGAGGCCATATGGAGAAGAGTCAGGCAAGCCATCTGACTGTCAGTACCAACACCTGAGACATGAGAGAGGGCTTCTGGGACCTTCCAGCTCAGCTCATCCACCAGCTGAGCGCAACTGCATGAGCAAACCCAAATCAGATGACACATGCAGTACAGAAAAACTGCCCAGCCAACCTCAGCATCTTGAAAAGTGTTAAATCGTTGTTGTTTTAAACTATTAAATTTGGGGGTGGTTTGTTACACAGCAATAGAAAACTGATAAGTGTGCTTACACATTTGAAGCTTCCTGTGTTAATGCATTTAATCTACATAGTTCAGTGGGGAGGTAATACTATTGTTCTCATGGTATAGATGATCAAATGAAGTATACTGAGGCTAAATGATTTTCCCAAAATCACACTGCTAACTAGTGGAGGCTGAGAACGAAGTATGATATTATGATCATGTCCTGCCTCTTATTTGAGAACACTGAGGCTCTCAGAAGTGAAGTAGCTCACTGCGGGATCACATCTCAAGCTTGTGCATTCCAAAGCAAGTACTATTTTGGGGTGTAACAATGTGGTTCAGCACAGCTGAAGCTTAGAATTCATGGGTAAAATTTTCAGAAGATAAGAGTAAAAGGTAAGTTGAGGCTACATTGTGAAAGGCCCATACATAATATTTTAACCTCTGGTCCAGTCATTCCCAAACCTTAGTCAGTAATGGAATTTTGACCAATCCATGACAAATGACCAAAAAAGAAAAAAATGCCAAAAAGCATAATATAGTCAGTGCATGACTTATTCAGATTGCCAACTCACTTTTTCCCCCTTGCAAGTGTAAGCAGCTCTTTGCAGGAAACTGCCCTCAGCAGGAAACCCCCTTTTTTTTTGTCAATTTAGCAAAGCTATATTGTAACTTACTTTAAATCAGGTGTCCCCATGCTCTACTCATCTCTAGTCCTAGCACACCTATCAAATCTTTTGATCACACAATACTTTGCCTAACATGTTTATTCTTTCTGTAGATCAAAGAGATAGAAAGGAAGAATAAGTAATTAACAGATGACCAGATCTCTTCCATATCTTCCCATTCAGTAATCTTGGGAACAAACTGTGTGAATGAGATAGCATCTAAAGAAAGATCACAAGGAGTCGACAAGCCTCCATGCAGTAGTGGATGGCAATGACTCTGACCCCCTTTCTCAATGATTAACTGAGAATACTTCCCTTTTGCCTTTGAAAAACTTTCATGGGCAAGCAGAACCTTCTTTGGATTTAGTTTTTTGCAGACACTGAGCTCACCATCTCCCCAGATTGCTGGCATTCTGATTAAAAGCAACTTTCCTTTCTACCAACAACTGCCTCTCGGGTATTGATTTTTGAGCAGCAAGCAGTTGGACTGGAGTTCAGTAACACAAGGACTCTCCCTTCATTTGCAATGATGTTCTTCCTAAATTTTAAAAATACATTTATTTTGTAAAATAATGGAGAGAACAGAGAGTTGTAGGTTTTTTTTAAAGTTACTACCTGGCAAAATAATATATAATATATATACATATACATGTATGCATGTGTGTGCGTGTAAATAGATATAAATACATATTGTTTCACTGTCTTAAGAAATCTAAAAATCTAGGAGGTTCAACTGCAGACAAGGAACTCTGAAAGCTAACATGATAAAATTTTTTAAGACTCAAGCTTAATTAATTATTATATTAAGAATAATTAAATATATGGATATTTGTGTTTAAAATTGTACACTAATAATAACTCACAATTTAGCTTTCTTTCATTCACTACTCATTCTTTTATGGTCATATCCCTGCCTATTCATGACTATTTGCAGACTGGGAACAAAGAAAGAGAGATTAAAAAAAAAAATCTAAGCATCATTTTTAGTTCTTCTAAGCATCCTTGATTATACCAAGAGTGGTGCTGAGTGCCTATTCTGTTCTGTGAATGTATATAATAATTGCTCAGTTATTGATTGAATGACTTCTTAAGGAGGGAGTTTTGTAGTATCTATACTTTTTAATAATCATTGTTATCCCTGGCCTTGAAAATGATTGGACAGCTTTCACCACACACAACAGGAAGAAAGAATATTGCTGCTCTAAAAATGCCTTAGGAAGTCATTCCAAACTGAACTAAACAAAAAGAATGGTAGCAAAAAGCTTTTATTTTAGCACTCAGTTTTAATCTATGAAATTCAATGATGGGCAGTAATTTAGAGAAATTTCTTATAGTGTAAAAGCATGCTTTTTCCATCTTCAAGTCAGTTGAAAAAATATTTTAATACAATTTAGATTTTATTCTACAATAGCTCCCTGTAATTATGCTTCCACTAATTAAGGCTTTTATAGTTTGAGTTTAATTCCGCCTTCAACTTATTTTCCATCTTTTTTTTATCTGTAAGCTGTCAAAAGTAACTACTCTCATTTTTCCTTGTATAAAAGTCAGAAACTACTCCCAAGACCTCACCACAATTAAATACATGACTGGAAAGGCAGATATCATAATGGGAAGCAAATTAGTTTTTGCCTCAGTCACAGCAAGTACTTGAGATTCTATGAAGATTCTTCAAATAGCAAAACAACCAGGGAGGGCACTTCAGTTTGCTGCATAAACAAATACTACATGCATATATTCTAATCAAGAACATTGCCAAATGCTACCTTTAGCATTTGGTTTTCATTTCTAATTTAAATTATTCAGTGTGGAGTAATATCTTGGAATTTTAAGGGGTGCTAGCCCTCACATTTGTAAAACTATTTGAATGTAATTAACTATCATTGGTACTGATGACATATCCTTTTATATCCAAATGTGAAGTCTGCTGTTTAGTTTCTACTCCTTAAAAGACAGCAAGTTGGAAAAGGCAAGTAAAATGAAAAAGAAAAAAAAGCACGGGTTTGAGGCTGAGTCATCCAGATTTTTAAAGTACACACTTTAGATGAAGTAATTTTATAGTTTTAAGGTCAATAAAGAAACTACAGAAATGTCTTAGTTATAAACACAATATATGGCACATTTTAATATGAAATTCAAGGAACTTTACTTTATGTTAGTGCATTGGTTCCAAAACCAATCTTAAATAATCTTTGATTGATGACCTGGTCCTGGAATCATGAATATGCTTATCGCATTTGTAGATATCACATTAATCACACTTGCTGATAGACTATCTGACATGAACATAACTACATACAAATTTAACCAACTGGAAACACGGTTCATAAAATTTAATAGCGTTAAGTGCAAGGTGGTGCTGACAGAGAAATAAAAACAAGGTAATGAAAGAATGTCTAGAAACAAGTGAAGATGATAAATAAAACAAAATAACTACCCAACCCAAAGTTATGATTGCTGCAACTTCACCTCATGGCTACAATGTAAAAGACCAAAATGAACTCAACCTTGAATTATCAACCATGACTGGTTAAGGTATTTGCCATGCGCAAGCCTTCCTTAATTCCCATAATACTCTATAATGTAAATTCCATTATTATTTTTCTCATTTTAAAGATTAGGAAATAAAGGCAAAGAGAATTTAAGTAAGTTGCTTAACGACACAGAGCTAGTGGAAGGACACAGCATTTGAACCAAAGCAGTCTGCTTCAGAGACCACACTCTCAAATCACTATACTCTGTAAAATAATATTTCAAAATGAGAAATTAAGATAAATGCTGTCTTTGACTTTTTAATATCATGCTAGATTACTTGTTAATAAACCTGTTTTACTCTCACCTAACTATCTTGTAGGTTGTAGTTCTGTTTTACTAACAAAACCCCAGGTGTTTTATATGCCTATACAGTTAGAGCTTAATCTGCAGAGGAAAAGAAAAAAAACTTACGAGGTATGATTTTTGGGGTGGAGGACTGGTAGGAAAGATAACTTCAAAAGTTATCATTTTATTCCCTAGTAGGAAAATAACCAGTTTTGTATCTAATTTAACAATATTACATTGGTACTTCTTTCCTTACTGACCACAAAAAACTGTGCTTTTTAAATACTCCTGTAACCAGCTCTCTTATTTATTTATTTTTGGTTTCCTAATTAATTAATGAAATCAGTCTTTGACATGTGGCCCCTATCTATTTTTATATTTAAAAGATTTTTTTTTACAACTTTCTCTTTGCATATTAGAGGATGGAAAGTTTGAAATAAAGAGGCATCAAAGTGTATTAGTAAAAGTATACAGCTCATTAGAGTTAGATGAACCTGAGAACAAGTACAGATACAGGCAAATGTGTAATCCCTCTGAGCCTCAATATCATTGTCTATAAAATGAGGATAATAATTCTTAGCACATAAGAATTATGGAAAAAATTTTAAAACTAACATTCCTGGGGTAACTAAACTGGGCTTGACACATCATCCTCTCTCAGATTCTTGGCTCCTTTCCTCTCATATTTTTTAAGCTGAGACAGATGAATATTGTTAATGTTCTGCCACCTCACAACAGACTTTTGAACACTACACTCAAGCAAGCGGGTGCTATGGGGGGGCAAATGTGAAGCAACTAAAAATAACAGAAAGATAACCAAAATGAACACGAATGTCAAAATTAAATAATATGAGGAAATATTAAAAGAAAATTTCCTTTTCTTTCTTTTTGAAAACAATATATTTTTAAAAACATCTTTATTGGAGTATAATTGCTTTACAATGGTGTGTTAGTTTCTGCTGTATAACAAAGTGAATCAGCTATACATATACATATATCCCCATATCCCCTCCCTCTTGCATCTCCCTCCCTCCCACCCTCCTTATCCCACCTCTCTAGGTGGTCACAAAGCACCGAGCTGATCTCCCTGTGCTATGCAGCTGCTTCCCACTACCGATTTTACATTTGGTAGTATATATAAGTCCATGCCACTCTCTCACTTCGTCCTAGCTTACCCGTCCCCCTCCCCGTGTCCTCAAGTTCATTCTGTATGCCTGCGTTTTTATTCCTGTCCTGCCCCTAGGTTCATCAGAACCATTTTCTTTTAGATACAACATATATTTGTTAGCATACAGAATTTTTCTCTTTCTGACTTACTTCGTTCTGTATGCCAGACTCTAGGTCCATCCACCTCACTATAAATAACTCAATTTCATTTCTTTTTATGGCTGAGTAATATGCCATTGTATATATGTGCCACATCTTCTTTATCCATTCATCTGTCGATGGACACTTAGGTTGCTTCCATGTCCTGGTTACTGTAAATAGAGCTGCAATGAACATTGTGGTACATGACTCCTTTTGAATTATGGTTTGCTCAAGGTATATGCCCAGCAGTGGGATTGCTGGGTCATATGGTAGTTCTATTTTTAGTTTTTAAAAGGAACCTCCATACTGTTCTCCGTAGTGGCTGTATCAATTTACATTTCCACCAACAGTGCAAGAGGGGTCCCTTTTCTCTACACCCTCTCCAGCATTTATTGTTTGTAGAGTTTTTGATAATGGCCATTCTGACTGGTGTGAGGTGATACTTCACTGTAGTTTTGATTTTCATTTCTTTAATGATTAGCGACGTTGCGCATCCTTTCATGTGTTTGTTGGCAATCTTCTTTGGAGAATGTCTATTTAGGTCTTCTGCCTATTTCTTAATTGGATTGTTTGTTTTGTTGGTATTGAGCTGAATGAGCTGCTTGTAAATTTCGGAGATTAATCCTTTGTCAGTTCCTTTGCTTGCAAATATTTTCTCCCATTCTGAAGGTTGTCTTTTCATCTCATTTATGGTTTCCTTTGCTGTGCAAAAGCTTTGAAGTTTCATTAGGTCCCATTTGTTTATTTTTGTTTTTATTTCCATTTCTCTAGGAGGTGGGTCAAAAAGGATCTTGCTGTGATTTATGTCATAGAGTGTTCTGCCTATGTTTTCCTCTAAGAGTTTTATAGTGTCTGGCCTTACATTTAGGTCTTTAATCCATTTTGAGTTTATTTTTGTGTATGGTGTTAGGGAGTGTTCTAATTACATTATTTTACATGTAGCTGTCCAGTTTTCCCAGCACCACTTATTGAAGAGGCTGTCTTTTCTCCACTGTATATTCTTGCCTCCTCTATCAAAGATAAGGTGACCATACGTGCGTGGGTTTATCTCTGGGCTTTCTATCCTGTTCCATTGGTCTATATTTCCATTTTTGTAACAGTAGCATACTGGTTTTTTTTTTAAGTTGGTAATTTATACTTATGTATTTTTTTTAATTTTTAAATTTAATTTAATTTTTTTATACAGCAGGTTATTAGTCATAAATTTTATAAATATCAGTGTGTACATATCAATCCCAATCGCCCAATTCATCACATCACCATCCCTACCCCACTGCTGTTTACTCCCCTTGGTGACCAAACATTTGTTCACTACATCTGTGTCTAAATTTCTGCCCTGCAAACTGGTTCATCTGTACCATTTTTCTAGGTTCCACATATATGCGTTAATATACGATAAACCATTGTATATCCGTGCTTCCTTGGTCATAGATTAGTTGACCATAGGTGTGTGGGTTTATCTCTGGGCTTTCTATCTTGTTCCATTGATCTGTTTTTCTGTTTTTCTGCCAGTACCATATTCTCTTGATTACTGTAGCTTTGTAGTATAGCCTGAAGTCAGGGAATCTGATTCTTCCAGCTCTGTTTTTTTCCCTCAAGACTGTTTTGGCAATTAGGGGTCTTCTGTGTCTCCATACAAAGTTTAAGATTTTTGTTCTAGTTCCATAAAAAATGCCATTGGTAATTTTATAGGGATTGCATTGAATCTGTAGATTGTTTTGGGTCGTAGAGTCATTTTCACACTATTGAGTCTTTTAATCCAAGAGCATGGTATATCTCTCCCTCTGTTGGTATCATCTTTAATTTCTTTCATCAGTGTCTTACAGTCTTCTGCATACAGGTCTTTTGTCTCCCTAGGTAGGCTTATTCCTAGGTATTTTATTCTTTTTGTTGCAATGGTAAATGGAGTGTTTCCTTAATTTCCCTGTCAGATTTTTCATCATTAGTGTATAGGAATGCAAGAGATTTCTGTGCATTAATTTTCTATCCTGCAACCTTACCAAATTCATTGATTAGCTCTAGTAGCTTTCTGGTGGCATGTTTAGGATTCTCTATGTATAGTATCATGTCATCTGCAAACAGTGACAGTTTTACTTCTTCTTTTCCAATTTGTATTATTTTATTTCTTTTTCTTCTCTGATTGTCATGGCTAGGACTTCCAAAACTATATTAAATAATAGTGGTGAGAGTGGACATCCTTTTCTTGTTCCTGATCTTAGAGGAAATGCTTTCAGTTTTTCACCATTGAGAATGATGTTTGCTGTGGGTTTGTCAGATATGGCCTTTATTATGTTGAGGTAGGTTCCCTCCATGCCCACTTTCTGGAGAGTTTTTATCATAAATGGATGTTGAATTTTGTCAAAAGCTTTTTCTGCATGTATTGAGATGATCATATGGTTTTTATTCTTTAATTTGTTAATATGGTGTATCACATTGATTGATTTGTGTATACTGAAGAATCTTTGCATCCCTGGGATAAATCCCACTTGATCATGGTGTATGATCCTTTTAATGTGTTGTTGGATTCTGTTTGCTAGTATTTGTTGAGGATTTTTGCATCTATATTCAACAGTGATATTGATCTGTAATTTTCCTGTTTTGTAGTATGTTTGTCTGGTTTTGGTACCAGGATGATGGTGGACTCATAAAATGAGTTTGGGAGTGTTCTTTCCTCCAAAACGTTTTGGATGAGTTTTAGAAGGATGGGTGTTAGCTCTTCTCTAAATGTTTGGTAGAATTCACCTGTGAAGCCATTTGGTCCTGAACTCTTGTTTGTTGGAAGACCTTTAATCACAGTTTCAATTTCATTCCTTGTGACTGATCTGTTCATATTTTCTATTTCTTCCTGGATCAGTCTTGGAAGATTATACCTTTCTAAGCATTTGTCCATTTCTTCCAGGTTGTCTATGTTTTTGGCATAGAGTCGCTTGCAGTGGTCTCTTAGGATGCTTTGTATTTCTGCAGTGTCTGTTATAACTTTTCCATTTTGATTTCTGATTTTATTGATTTGAGTCCTCTCCCTCTTTTTCTTGATGAGTCTGCCTAATGGTTTATCAGTTTTCTTTATCTTCTGAAAGAACCAGGTTTTGGTTTTATTGATCTTTGCTATTGTTTCTATTTCATTTATTTCTGCTCTGATCTTTATGACTTCTTTCCTTTTGCTAACTTTGGGTTTTGTTTGTTCTTCTTTCTCTAGTTCCTTCAGGTGTAAGGTTAGACTGTTTATTTGAGATTTTTCTTGTTTCCTGAGGTCGGCTTCTGGAGCTGTAAACTTCCCTCTTACAACTGCTTTTGCTGCATCCCATAGGTTTTGGATCATCCTGTTTTCATTGTCATTTATCTCTAGGAATTCTGTGATTTCCTCTTTGATTTCTACAGTGATCTCTTGGTTATTTAGTACCATACTGTTTAACCTCTATGTGTTTGTGTTTTTTACGTTTTTTTCCCTGTAATTGATTTCTTATCTAATAGTGTTGTGGTCAGAAAAGATGCTTGAAATGATTTCCTTTTTCTTAAATTTACTGATGCTTGATTTGTGACCCAAGATGTGATCTATCCTGGAGAATGTTCTGTGTGCACTTGAGAAGAAAGTGTAATCTGCTGTTTTTGGATGGGATGTCCTCTAAATATCAATTAAATCTATCTGGTCTATTGTGATATTTAAAGCTTCTATTTTGTTATTTATTTTCATTTTGGATGATCTGTCCATTGGTATAAGTGAAGTGTTAAAGTCCCCCACTATTATTGTGTTACTGTTGATTTCCTCTTTTATAGCTGTTAGCAGTTGCCTTATGTATTGAGGTGCTCCTATGTTGGGTGCATATATATTTACAATCTTTTTCTTGGATTGATCCCTTGATCATTATGTAGTGTCCTTCCTTGTCTCTTGTAACATTCTTTATTTTAACGTCTATTTTATCTGAGATGAGTATTGCTACTCCAGCTTTCTTTTTTTTGCGGTACATGGGCCTCTCACTTTTGTGGCCTCTCCCGTTGCGGAGCACAGGCTCCGGATGTGCAGGTTCAGCGGCCATGGCTCACGGGTCCAGCCACTCCGTGGCATGTGGCATCTTCCCAGACCGGGGCACGAACCCGTGTCCCTGGCATCAGCAGGTGGACTTTCAACCACTGTGCTACCAGGGAAGCCCTCCAGCTTTCTTTTCATTTCCATTTGCATGGAATATCTTTTTCTATCCCCTCACTTTCAGTCTGAATGTGCCCCTAGGTCTGAAGTGGGTCTCTTGTAGACAGCATATAGATGGGTCTTGTTTTTGTATCCATTCAGCAAACCTGTGTCTCTTGGTTGGAGCATTTAATCCATTCACGTTTAAGGTAGTTATTGATATGTATGTTCTATGACCATTTTCTTAATTGTTTTGGGTTTGTTTTTGTAGGTCCTTTTCTTCTCTTGTGTTTCCCACTTAGAGAAGTTCCTTTAGCATTTGTTGTAGAGCTGGTTTGGTGGTACTGAACTCTCTTAGCTTTTTCTTGTCTGTAAAGCTTTTGATTTCTCCGTCGAATCTGAATGAGATCCTTGCCGGGTAGAGTAATCTTGGTTGTAGGTTCTTCCCTTTCATCACTTTAAGTATATCATGCCACTCCCCTCTGGCATGTAGAGTTTCTGGTGAGAAATCAGCTGTTAACCTTATGGGAGTCTCCTTTTATGTTATTTGTCATTTTTCCCTTGCTGCTTTCAGTAATTTTTCTTTTTCTTTAATTTTTGCGGATTTGATTACTATGTGTCTCCGCGTGTTTCTCCTTGTGTTTATCCTGTATGGGACTCACTCCGCTTCCTGGACTTGGGTGGCTATTTCCTTTCCCATGTTAGGGAATTTTTTGACTCTAATCTCTGCAAATATTTTCTCTGGTCCTTTCTCTCTCTCTTCTCCTTCTAGGACCCCTATAATGCACATGTTGTTGCGTTTAATGTTGTCCCAGAGGTCTCTTAGGCTGTCTTCATTCTTTTTTCTTTATTCCGTTCCGCAGCAATGAATTCCACCATTTTGTTTTCCAGGTCACTTAACCGTTCTTCTGTTTCAGTTATTCTGCTATTGATTCCTTCTATTGTAGTTTTTATTTCAGTTATTGTATTCTTCATCTCTGTTTGTTTGTTCTTTAATTCTTCTAGGGCTTTGTTAAACATTTCTTGCATCTTCTCTATCTTTGCCTCCATTCTTTTTCTGAGGTCTTGGATCATCTTCACTATCATTATTCTGAATTCTTTTTTCTGGAAGGTTGCCCATCTCCACTTCATTTAGTTGTTTTTCTGGGAATTTATTTTTTTCCTTCATGTGGTACATAACCCTGTGGCTTTTCATCTTGTCTATTTTTCTGTGAATGTGGTTTTTGTTCCACAGGCTGCAGCTTTGTAGTTCTTGCTTCTACTGTCTTCCCTCTGGTGGTTGTGGCTATCTAAGAGGCTTGGGCAAGTTTCCTGATGGGAGGGAGTGGTGGTGGTAGAGCTGACTGTTGCTCTGGTGGGCAGATCTCAGTAAAACTTTAATCCACTTGACTGCTCATGGGTGGGGCTGGGTTCCCTCCCTGTTCATTGTTTTGCCAGAGGCAACCCAACACTGGAGCCTACCTGGCTCTTTGGTGGGGCTAATAGCGAATTTCTTGCATCTTCTCTATCTTTGCCTCCATTCTTTTTCTGAGGTCTTGGATCATCTTCACTATCATTATTCTGAATTCTTTTTTCTGGAAGGTTGCCCATCTCCACTTCATTTAGTTGTTTTTCTGGGAATTTATTTTTTTCCTTCATGTGGTACATAACCCTGTGGCTTTTCATCTTGTCTATTTTTCTGTGAATGTGGTTTTTGTTCCACAGGCTGCAGCTTTGTAGTTCTTGCTTCTACTGTCTTCCCTCTGGTGGTTGTGGCTATCTAAGAGGCTTGGGCAAGTTTCCTGATGGGAGGGAGTGGTGGTGGTAGAGCTGACTGTTGCTCTGGTGGGCAGATCTCAGTAAAACTTTAATCCACTTGACTGCTCATGGGTGGGGCTGGGTTCCCTCCCTGTTCATTGTTTTGCCAGAGGCAACCCAACACTGGAGCCTACCTGGCTCTTTGGTGGGGCTAATAGCGGACTCTGGGAAGGCTCAAGGCAAGGCGTACTTCCCAGAACTTCTGCTGCCAGTGTAGCTGTCTCCATGGTGAGCCACAGCCACCCCCCGCCTCTACACTAGTAGGTAGGTCTGGTTCAGTCTCCCCTGGGGTCACTGCTCCTTCCCCTGAGTCCTGATATGCACACTACTTTGTGTGTGCCCTCCAAGAGTAGAGTCACTGTTTCCCCCAGTCCTGTTGAAGTCCTGCAATCTAATCCCATGAGGCTTCAAAGTCTGATTCTCTAGGAATTCCTCCTCCCATTGGTGGACCCCCAGATTGGGAAGCCTGACATGGGGCTCAGAACCTTCACTCCAGTGGGTGGACTTCTATGGTATAAGTGTTCTCCAGTCTGTGAGTCACCCACCAAGCAGTTATGAGATTTGATTTTATTGTGATTGCGCCCCTCCTCCCATCTCATTGTGGCTTCTCCTTTGTCTTTGGATGTGGGGTATCTTTTTTGGTGAGTTCCAGTGTCCTCCTGTTGATGATTGTCCAGCAGCTAGCTGTGATTCTGGTGTTCTCGCAAGAGGGAGTGAGAGCACATCCTTCTACTCCACCATCTTGGTTCAGGGCCCGAGCCCATAGGGTCTTGATTACTGTAGCTTTGTAGTATAGTCTGAAGTCTGGGAGCCTGATTCCTCCAGCTCCATTTTTCTTTCTCAAGATTGCTTTGGCTATTTGGGGTCTTTTGTGTTTCCATACAAATTGTGAAATTCTTTGTTCTAGTTATGTGAAAAATGCCATTGGTAGTTTGATGGGGATTGCATTGAATCTGTGGATTGCTTTGGGTGCTATAGTCATTTTCACAATGCTGATTCTTCCAATTCAAGAACATGGTATATCTCTCCATCTGTTTGTATCATCTTTAATTTCTTTCATCAGTGTCTTATAGTTTCTGCATAAAGGTCTTTTGTCTCCCTAGGTAGGTTTATTCCTAGGTACTTTAATCTTTTTATTGCAATGGTAAATGGGAGTGTCTCCTTAATTTCTCTTTCTGATTTTTCTTCATTAGCATATAGGAATGCAAGAGATTCCTGTGCATTAATTTTGTATCCTGCTACTTTACCAAATTCATTGATTAGCTCTAGTAGTTTTCTGGTAGCATCTTTAGGATTCTCTATGTATAGTATCATATCATCTGCAAACAGTGACAGCTTTACTTCTTATCCAATTTGGATTTCTTTTATTTCTTTTTCTTCTCTGATTGCTGTGGCTAAAACTTCCAAAACTATGTTGAATAATAGTGGTGAGAGTGGGCAACCTTGTCTTGTTCTTGATCTTAGTGGAAATGGTTTCAGTTTTTCACCATTGAGAATGATGTTGGCCGTGTGTTTGTCATATATGGCCTTTATTATGTTGAGGTAAGTTCCCTCTATGCCTACTTTCTGGAGGGTTTTTATCATAAATGGGTGTTGAAATTTGTCAAAAGGTTTTCTGCATTTATTGAGGTGATCATAATGATTTTTCTCCTTCAATTTGTTAGTATGTTTTTATCACATTGATTGATTTGGTATATTAAAGAATCCCTGCAGTCCTGGGATAAACCCCAATTGATCATGGGTATGATCCTTTTAATGTGTTGTTGGATTCTGTTTGCTAGTGTTTTGCTGAGTATTTTTGCATCTACGTTCATCAGTTATATTGGCCTGTAGTTTTCTTTCTTTGTGACATCCTTGTCTGGTTTTGGTATCAGGGTGATGGTGGCCTCGTAGAATGAGTTTGGGAATGTTCCTCCCTCTGCTATATTTTGGAAGAGTTTGAGAAGTATAGTTGTTAGCTCTTCTCTAAATGTTTGGTAGAATTCACCTGTGAAGCCATCTGGTCCTGGGCTTTTGTTTGTTGGAAGATTTTTAATCACAGTCTCAATTTCAGTGCTTGTGATTGGTCTTTTTATATTTTCTATTTCTTCCTGGTTCAGTCTTGGAAGTTTGTGCTTTTCTAAGAATGTGTCCATTTCTTTCGGGTTGTCCATTTTATTGGCATATAGTTGCTTGTAGTAGTCTCTCGTGATCTTTTGTATTTCTGCAGTGGCAGTTGTTACTTTTCCTTTTTCATTTCTAATTCTATTGATTTGAGTCTTCTCCCTTTTTTTCTTGATGAGTCTGGCTAGTGGTTTATCAATTTTGTTTATGTTCTCAAAGAACCAGTTTTAGTTTTATTGATCTTTGCTATTGTTTTCTTTGTTTCTATTTCATTTAGTTTTGCTCTCATCCTTATGATTCCTTTCCTTCTACTAACTTTGGGTTTTGTGTGTTCTCCTTTCTCTAGGATTCTTGGTGGCAGCGGTCACAACGTTAGAGGTTCATGCCCGTCTCTGGGGTCCGAGCTGATAGCCGCGGCTTGCGCTCATCTCTGGAGCTTGCTTAGGCGGTGCTCTGCCTTTTGCGGGCACACTGGGAAAGAATCCCCTTGCCTTGCACACCCCAAAACAAAGGTCTCTTGCCTCTCCTGCAGGTCCAGACTTTTTCCTGGACTCCCTCCCAGTTAACTGTGGCACACTAGCCCCCTTCAGGCTGTGTTCACGCAGCCAACCCCAGTCCTCTCCCTGGGATCTGAACTCTGAAGCCTTGACCTCAGCTCTCAGCCCTCAGCCACCCCCAGCAGGTGAGCAGACAAGCCTCGCAGGCTGGTGAGTGCTGGTCAGCACCGATCCTCTATGCAAGAATCCCTCCACTTTGCCCTCTGCACCCCTGTTGCTGTGCTCTCCTCTATGGCTCCGGAACTTTGCCCCCTCCAACCCCTGTCTTCACCAGTGAAGGGGTTTCCTAGTGTGTGGAAACTTTTCTTCCTTCACAGCTCCCTCCCCGAGGTTCGGGTCCCATCCCTATTCTTTTGTCTCCGTTTCTTCTTTTGCCCTAACCAGGTACGTGGGGAGTTTCTTGCCTTTTAGGAAGTCTGAGGTCTTCTGCCAGCATTCAGTAGGTGTTCTGTAGGAGTTGTTCCACATGTAGATGTATTTCTGATGTATTTGTGGGGAGGAAGGTGATCTCCACGTCTTACTCCTCTGCCATCTTGGAGGTCCCTCCCCCAAATTCTGTTTTTAAGCATATGAATACACTTTATACCAAGGAAGTGTAACTACTGTGTATTCTATATTTTAGGAAGTGCTTGAATGAATGAGTTCATGTTATAGAATTGTCTTCCAAAGTACTCCCTAAAGGATTGGCTTCAAACCACTGTGTATCAAGTACTGTTTCAGATTTTGATGAAAGCAACTGTTTTCTTCCTACTGAAAATATAAATGCTGCCCATGTACCCTGGTTTAAGAACCCCTATTTTAAAGGAACTGTGAAAAATGAGACAATCATGGCTAAAAGTCAGAAATGCTTTAGATGTCACCTATGTTATAGTTAAAATTAATATGATGTTGGCATTTGACATTTTACTTTAAAGTATATCCATTTCTTTATTATATATCTACTTATTGTAGATTTTTTCAAAAAAAATTATGAAAGATTTACAATGGACCAATGAAAACTTTGTCCAGCAAACCCTTCAGTGTTATCAGATTCTATGGGGACGCTGTGCATTTCATTGTTTTTGAAGTATTTCACAACTCTGTAAGTTAAAACTTACATATTGTAAGTGATAGCAATGAAGACAATATTTTTCCATAGAGATCCAAGTTGTACTCAGTGGAATCTGCTTATTGTCTCTTGAATATTGACAACTTTTACATCTATTTGTAAATTAATTTAAGCACTTTTTAATCCATCATTAGATGGTATTTTGAATTCTTCTTTGATCAGTAACATCTTACTGATTCCCCCTTTAATTAACGAGTTGCACAAAATATGTGGCACATATTCCTTTTATATGCATAAGAATCACGGTTTTACTCTTTTTAGAAAATCAGCCTTTACCTGTCAATCGATCTATCTCCATAAATATTTATGAGTTTGTATATTTATAAAAATCTCCCCAAATTGTTGGGCAAAGTTCTGTTCTATGAAGATGGGCCACATATACCATGTCACTTCACTGCTGCATATCTGGTTGTATTCATAACTCCACTGAGAAGTAGAAATCTATGTTAAACAGGAACTATCCAGGTTACATGTAAAAACTCTGCAACAGTCAGAGTAATACAATAAAGCATCACAATAAAAGAAAGAGGAGATTCTCCTTGTGTAGGTGAAGTATGAAAAGGGACAAGCAAAGAGATGGTTTGCTTGGTTAGTGGCCCAAGGACAGAGCACTTTTGTAACATAACTTACATCTAACAACTAAAGAACAATTCATCATTTTCAATATTAGGTTTTACTTAAACAGTGCAGACTATCATTCTAAGTTTAACCACAATAATCAGGATACTTTGTATTTAGATCAAGATCTTTTACTTAAAAACCCTAAATATATTTAACAGCTCTAGAAATCATAATCATCATTTTTATACTCTGTGAGCAAACACAGGATGAGAGTAGAATTCTCACCTGTGAGAGTTTTGGCAAAAACTTAGAAAAGATAACGAAAGCTTAAATAGTTCCATTTGTTTTGAGGTGACATGACCAAGGATGGCAAATTAAATTCACTGGATGGTGACAATGTTTAATTTTTGTCTGATCCCTCTGGGTACTCTGGTCCTCCAAGAGTTACATTAGTGGAACAGGGCCTTCTTAAGTCCTCCAGAGGCTCAAGATTCTCAAGCTTCTGGGGAACTTTGTCCTTTTTATACTAAACCTATTAAAATTTATCTGTATATGAGTGGAGCTGGGTCACAGTTGTCTTTCCAATATGTTACTCTCATAAACATTTAATTAGATATGTACACATTTTGATTATTTTGGGTTTTTTTAACCTAATTTTTTTTTTTAAATCTCAGCACTTTTCATGGGCCTTAAAGAGCTATTAGATCCTAAACCACATTCCTAGAATAACTAATTCTTAAAACATCTTATTATGGATTTTGAAATCCATGTAAGACTTACAGTCCTATTTTTATGCTCTCTTAGGAATGGCAACCTTCACTGAGTAAAAACAGAGTTAAAACCTCATACCTTTGGCAGGTAGGAACTGCAGGGGAACGTGGAGCTGATTGTTTTTTTTCTCTCCAGCAGGCTTTCCACTACTCCTGCCTCAAGCAACTTATTCCAAGTCACAGAAGTGGGCAGGGGACCCAGGACCAGACAATCTTTTACCCCTTGGGGTCAGTAATTGCACCTGTTAGAGGATGGGGTCCTTGCTAAGTTGAAAGGCCAGGGCAAGCAGGAGAGAATATGGTCAACATACCAAGAGAAGCAAAGAGGGGCAGAGTTGACAGGGATGAACCAAGAGGGTCTTGCTGTCACGTCTGTGATTGCAGTTCCCACAGCATTTCCATTTCCGGGAGCTACCTCAGACACCAGGAGCATTTGAGTCACTCTAGATAGGGGAGTCAGTACATGATCTCTGCAACCAAGCTGCATGTGATCAAATCCCAGCTCTGCTGCTTTTTGTCTCTTGTGTCCCATTCACATTACCTAATGTCTCTATGGCTTGAATGCTTCCAAACTAAAAGGGGAATGATGATGATAATACTAATAACACCTAGGTCATAGGGATATTTGTAAAGATAAAATGAGCTAAAGCATATAAAGCACTTAGAACTATGCCTAGCATATATTGAATGATATGTGTTAATTATTGTTTTTGATCAGAGTTACATGAACGAATATACTGTTTTTCTTAAGGTAGTTTGAATTAGGCTCCTGTAACAGGCAATTAATATAGCTATGATTATTAAAGGCAACTCTTGGTTCCTCTTCGCATATGACATGGACATTAACTCCCACTACCTCTCCTGGAAGCTATCTGTTTCTGAGAAGGAATGCAATGTAGCAATTATCCCAGATTTCACAATGGCTATGGTGCTGGCAGCTCTTATCAGTGGCCCAGGCATGAAATAGTCTTTTTTAACATTCCCAAATGACCTCATATTGACTTCTCCCATGTAACTTATAAATAGGAGGTAAAATTATTTGTTTTGGATATCTGAGCAAATATACAAAAATCATAATTGGTCTTTATTTTTTAAAGGAAATATGAATGAAGTAATGACAGTTTTAAAACACACATATACTTTAAATAAAATAATCACTAGTAGTACACATTAATTTGAACTAAAAGAGAAAATAAGAACACATCAAAACCAATAAACTGGAAGATACCAGTAAAGAAAAATTAAGGATTAAAATGTGGTTTAAAAAAATCATTAAGTTTCATGCCAACTTTAATTGTACCAATTATTCATTTTTTGGTTGGAAAAAAATTCAGAGGGTCAAAGAGAAAAGGCTGCCATCATACATATTTCACTTCTCATTATTTTCCATTTTACCCAATTATATACATCAGGACATTTTGGGTGTGTGGATTCCTGCTGAGGAGTATTTCTGAACTAGAAATAATTGAACTGGACATGAAATCAAACCCACTATGGAACAAAAGTCTGTACTCTGGAGGAAAATCATCTTGATAGAAAAGTCCAGGCTAAAGATCACATCAATGACCCAGCTTATCTCTTGGAATAGCAGCTGGAGAATAGGTGAAAAAGAAGAGACTCAAATTAAAGACTTTACAAATCCTAATTTAGGTTGCAAACACACAAATACAGGACATTCACCATTCTGATTGGCCTAATGAGGCCCAGTCATATGCCTACCACTAGCCGGTCACTGTGATATGGGACAACCATGCTCATTTTTGGCCAGACTGAATCACATGCCCCACTTCAAAAGGTATCCACCCTCACGTGAACTGAAATAGAAAGGTGTTGTTTGCTATAAGAAGTCAAGTGAGCTGTCTGTAACACCCGGAGCCCACGGGCCACCTCGGCCCCCAGAGACCCCAGCATGGTGCACATGGGCGCTGCGGGGTCACATCTCCCCACGTCCAGCTTGGACATCTTAGGGGACCCGAGGAAGATGAACAAGCACTAGCTCTATTACCAGGTCTTAAACTTTGCCATGACTGTGTCATGATTGCTCATGATCTGGAAAGGCCTGATCGTCCTCACTGGCAGTGAGAGTCCCATCATGGTGGTGCTGAGTGGCGGCATGGAGCCAGCCTTCCACAGGGGCAACCTTCTGTTCCTGACAAATTTTCGGGAAGACCCGGTTAGAGCTGGTGAAATCGTTGTTTTTAAAGTAGAAGGACAAGACATTCCAACAGTTCACAGAGTAATCAAAGTTCATAAAAAAGATAATGGAGACATCAAATTTCTGACTAAAGGAGGTAATAATGAAGTTAACAACAGAGGCTTGTACAAAGAAGGCCAGAACTGGCTGGAAAAGAAGGATGTGGTGGGGAGAGCCAGAGGGTTTTTACCATATGTTGGTATGCTCACCATTATAATGAACAACTCCCAAAATTCAGGTATGCTCTTTTGGCTGTAATGGGTGCATATGTGTTATTAAAATGTGAATCCTAAAATGAAAGGCAGTTCCTGGGACCAGACCAAAATAAATTCTGTTGAAAAGCTAATATATTTGAAATGTTCCACTTTCTGTATAAAAGGAAACAATGTGGAGACGTTTTCGTCTTGTTCGAATAAATGATTCATCGGTGAAAAAAAAAAAGGTCAAGTGTACATCACGACAAATAGTTACATAATGACCAAAACCTCCACAGGTCCACTATTACAAAGAATCAGTACTTTGTCTGATCCTATGAAGGCAGTAGTATTTCCAAATAGCTTTAAAGTGGAGACCAAAAGAATCCTCTGATCAGGCAAGGACAGAGTAAAGGGAGAGTAGAGTCACTTCATGACAGTCTCCAAAAATTGCTTCACCTTTGACTGGTTCGTCTAGCTTTTAAATTTTTACGTATTGAGTTACTATTTTAAAATTAAAAATGAATTATGTATCATATGAATAATCTTTCTTTTACTTTTTAAAAAATAAGTTAAGAGAAAAGTGATACAAACATATCTAAATTATGTTATCAGTCTTATGGTGAAGATCTGCAGTTGGTATGTTTTTGATATTTTTCTCGTGTGAACCTGAAGAGAAAATGTTTTTATTCTAAATAACAAAGGAAACAATGTTTCCTGTAGAAATATCTCAATTAAAAACATTTAATTATTCCATCTGATAGCCATTTATTTGTATATAATGGTACTGAATTCAAATTTAATGAAACTATGTTTTAATTTTATTCATCTTCGTTAGATATTATTCCTGATGATTCATGTATATTTTGATGTTTTCATTACTAGCACAAGAGATGCCATTTGAGAATTTCAATTTAATTGGTAATATTTTGATGTTAACTATTTTTAACACTTATGTCAGCAATTTGGTTGATGCTGTAGAGCTTAATATTCAAAACAGTCCCTCTTCAAGGCATTTATTTTGCATTTAAAAAATACCTGATACTGAATATCTTTTCTAATACAAGTGAAATACAGAATTTTTCAATGAAAAGATCATATTTTGAAAGTAAGATTTTAACATTTCCTGTCTCCTCTTAGGAACTATTTGTCAGTACCAGTTTATAAAATATGCATAATCACAATGCTCTTTAAATAATACATAGAATTTGATGCTTGTGGAGAGATTGTACAATATTTTTATGGAAAGAGCATAACGAACAATATGGAACTTGGCAGCTTATTTGAGTTCTGGCTCTATCACTTACTAGCTGTGTGTCCTTGGACTGACTATAGTTGCAAAGGACCTTTTCCTTATATATGAGATGGAAAAAATGATATTATTAGGCAATGCATTTATGTGACTTTTGAAGTTTTTCATAAATATGAAGTGAGACAGTATCTGTAAAAGCATGCTATATATTTTTAAGGGCTACACAAATTAAAGACAATATTGTTTCAGGGGTCTTTGCATGACCTCTAAAGCTATGTTTGTCCTAGGACTGAAAAATGCCCAAGAGGATTAGGGGTTTTTTAAAGCCTGACATAGTCAGGGGAGTTTCTTGTCAAAGAGAAGTAATATGAAGAGGGATTTGACTCTGCATGGCTATGGAGCCTTCTGGCAGCTTTGGAAGCTTAGCTAGGGCATGGGTGCTTGTGACAGTTTTATAGCAGCACAGATACAGCAAGCTGAGGACCTACTGACTATTGAAGAGAACATATTTTTCTGGAGAATTTCTGTATTAACTGGGAGGAACTTGAAGGGTTAGAATTTTCACAGAGAAGACAGAAAGAGTCAGAGGAAGATGCTTTATTGCTGCTCCTTTATTATATCTTTATCACCAGACTAGTGCCATGTAATTAGTAGTATCTTCTAGTAAAGACTGGTATCAAAGGTGAAAATATGTGGCAAGATTCTCTACTCAAAGTAAGATATATAATTGTCCTGGAATAACTTAAACTAGTATGTTTTTATTTCTTCTTTTTATAGAATACGTGTTCTATTGATCATTTCTTTTTCAAATAATTTATATTTGGGAATATAAGAAAAACATGTAGAAAAATTTTAAAAGATAGATAAGCATAAAGAGTAATATAAAAATCACTAAAAATTCTAACATTCAATGACTCATACATGAATATGGTTAGCCTGTTCATACTATTCTTTCCAGTCCTTCACTCTTTCTAGCTATCTGTAATTCTATCTGCTATTTATCTGATGACCTATTATTTTGCATAGTTGAAAATATATTTTACATGTGGTTTTAGATATTGCATTTTATAACATTATGTAATCACCATTTCCCACATAACAGACTCATTTACTAACTAGAATAGTTGCTATTACCACCTATTAGACATTTCTTAACATTTTGTAATGAATTCAAAAGACTTCATTAACACAATCATAGTTTCGGGGTCATTCATGCCCTCAATTATAATGGAACTCCTCTGCAAGTGTCTTAAGATAACATCTCATAATTTAGGGAAAATGTCTCTAAAGACACATTGTCACTCAAGGAGATGCTTATTTATTATCTCATATTTGAAAAACGCTGACTTTTGAAGTATTCATACACAATTCATGCATTTTTAAGAGGAAAGTGGAAGAAGCTGTAGCCATAGGTAACAAAGCTATGTTATAAGGGACCAATGTTTATACTTTATTTGTATGTTCTTTGTGTTCATTTTTTAGTGCTAGGTAATAAATTATCATAAAATTTTCAGCTTAAAGCAGCTCACATTTATTATCTCTCAGTTTCTGTAGGCCAGAAGTCTGGGCAGGGATTAACTGGGTTCCTGCTTCAAGGTCTCAGCTGGCTGCAATTAGGGTGTCAGCCAGGACTGCATTCTCATCAGAGGTTCAACTGGGGAAAAGATCTACTTCCAAAATCCTTTAGTTTGTTGGCAAAATTCATTCTTTTGGAGCTGAAGAACTGAGGGTTTTAGTTTTTTGCTGGAGGCCACCATTCTCTTTGAGACTGCCTGCAATTCCATGCTACATGGGCTTCTCCACTTGAAAGAAAGCCATGGCGGCTTTCTTCTTCAAAGCAAACAACAGAGAGAGACTCTAGCAGAACAAAGTCTTACACAATGTAACATAATCATGGGAGTGACATCTTTGACTTTTGCCACATTCTATTGATTACAAGCAAATCACAGGTCCTACCCTCACTCAAGGGCTTGAACAACAGAAGACAGAGATTATTGGGGCCACCTTAAGATCTATCTCTATACTTCTGTGATTTTCAAAATTCTATAATAAACATGTATTATGTTTGCAACATGAAAAATAGTAAAAACAAAGAAAAAAAAACCCCACAAAAATATAAAGGGACTTGTATCTTTAAAACAATAATGGAATAATTAATAACATGGTAATGAAATTTAAAAGTACTATTCACAAATAGCTTGAGAAATATCAAACACATAGGAATAAATCTAACTAATGATATGTTAGATACCTACACTGAAAAATACAAAATATTACTGAGAAAAATTTTAAAAGACCTACATAGCTAGAGATATTTTATGTTACAGAATTGGAAGATTCAACATTTATAGGTGTAAATTCCCCCTAAACTGACATATAGTTTTAATGTATCTCAATTAAAATTCCAGAAGTGGGGTGTGTGTATGTGTGCACGTGTCTGTAAGTTAAAAGACTGATTCTATAAACTTAAATGCAAACATAAAGGGATTAGTATAGCCAAGACAATCTTGAAGAGGAAGAACTAAATTGAGGAAGTTCACTAGATTCTAATATTTATTGTAAAGATACAATAATGAAGACAGTGTGGTATTAGTGTGTGGATAGACAAATAGGCCAAAGGAATGAAACAGTGAGTCCAGAAATAGATCCATATGTGGAGGATAACTTGATTTTTATCAAATGTGCCACAACACTTCAGTATATGTCAAGGGGTGGGAGTGGTCATTTCAACAATGGTGCTGCAGCAAATAGATGCCCACATGGAAAAAAGAAAAGTCTTGACCTCCACCTTATACCATACACAAAAATTAATTCAACTTGAACCATGTATCTGAAAGTAATAAAGCCTCTAGAAGAAAACATTGGAACATTATAATATTGGGGTAGGTAAATATTTCTGGAACAGAACACTAAAGTAAGAATTTATAGATTAGACTTCATTAAAATAAAGCAATTCTGATAAGCAAAAGACATTATTAGGAATGCAAATATGCAAGGCACAAACAGGGAGATGGGAGATGGAAAACTGACAAATGACTTATACCTAGTATATATATAAAAATGCTACAAATAAAGAAAGACAAAAAACAACTTAAAATGATGGGCAGCAGGCTTGAACTGACATTACACAAAATTAGGTCTCCGTATGGCTAATCAACATTGACAAGTTGGTCAACATCATTAGGCATCAGGGGACTGCAAATAAAAGCATAATTAGAGCAGTACACATCCACTTGAATGGCTAACATTAAAAATTCTGGAAGACATAAATAATGGCAAGAATATTAAGTAATTAGAACTCTCATACATTGATAGTGGAAATGTAAATTAGTTCAATCACTTCGAAGATCTCTTTGGCTGAACCCATTAAAGCTAAACATAAGCAAGCAAATGTGCCAACATTTCTACTCCTATCCAATATCAATGTGCATATGTCTATGAAAATTCATGTATAAAAATATTCCTAGCAGTTTAATGCAAAAACTTAATAAAATAGTCACAGAATGAAAACAGCTCAAATGTACACCAATAGGAGAATGGATAAACAACTTGCAGAATACTTATAAAACAGAATACAACTTGGCAAGAAAAACATACACACCACTTTTACACACAATGACATGGACAAAGCTCAGAAAAATTATGTTGAGGGAAAAAGGCGAAACACAAAAGAACACAAACTGCGTGATTCCATTCATATGAAGTTTAAGAACACAGACAACTATCTATTATGATAGAAGTCATAATAGTTGTTAACTCTGGGGAGAGTGTCACTGACTACTAAGGAGCATGAGGGAAGCTTTTGAGTTGAAATCTTGGTCTGAGTAATGCTTAAATGGGTGAATGGAAATACACCCATGTAAAAATCAACCAAGATGTACACTTGAAATCTGTACACTCTACTGTATGTGGATGAACCACTTCAAAGTAAGAGGCATACCAAGGGCAAAACTTTGTCCATTCATGTCAGTCTCCAGATATCACTGCATTACAATTACAAGTACCAGGTCCTTTGCTTAGTCTTCACATTAGTATTTAATCTTATTTGACCTTCACCAGTCCTACTTCTCTTTTTTCAAAAATCTTCTTTTTCAATATTTTGCTAGTTTCTTAACTTTTAGTTATCCTCACTGAGTTTATAACATGGTACTATGATTTGTTTTTCCCTTCCTGGTGAAGAAACATTGCATTATATTTTTATCCTGGCTGTGCCCTACTGCCCAAATCCTTCCTGTCTTCTGAAATTAGTGGTCATCTTGTCCACTTTTTCTACTCAACAGCTAAGAAATTTGAGGTCTAAAAGCTTACATAACCAATACAAACTAACACAACTAACTATCCTCAAAATGTGTACATAACACAGACAACTCATTTTGACGTATCTTTTTCCAACAGGAAGGTCCTGAGATAATACAACTCTGCCTATAAAATCTGGAATAGAAGAAAAAAGAGCAGCAGTAGTACAAGAAAAGTAGAAGGGCTTCTATTGCAATTTTAAGAGAACATCATTTTAGAGATATGAAGCCTGGAATTTAGAAATTAAAATGAATTACTAATATCATTGGTAAACTATATTAATGTAAGTGAAAAGTGTATTCAGATACTATTTTCCATGGTTCTAATTCAAATGGATCTATCCAAACAACAGAACAATACACATAAATTACCTTCATGCAATTTAATTTCTTTACCTCAGAACAATTTCCATATTCACATATATCAATCGTTAAACTACTCATTCAACAATTTATTGTGCACCTATTGTGTCTTCCATGAACGTATTGAAATATGTTGCTATAAATAGAAATCCAAGCTGTCTACAACTGACTTCCATTCTCAGTAGCAGATATAACAATATCAGCAATGACAATTAAAAAAAGACTTCTTTCGTGATCAATACCTCATTTCAGGAAGGGAATCTGGCCAGCTAATCAGCAGTGTCAAGACTGGTGGGAAGTGGTGTGTTCCATGTTATGGTCAGATTGCCCTTACTTCTGAAATATGCTCTATAGGAAACTAACAGGTGCCATTATGCATCAAGTTAAAAATAAATGGAGGTGCCTCATGTTAAACATAATCTATCTATAACCCATGTTGCTGATGTCCCATTCAAATCTGAAAAATTTCCATCAGCAACACAAAAAAAACTAGAATCTAGTATAATACCTCTGAAGCTATGTTCTGAGGAACCTGGATATGAGGGAAAATCCATTATCAGTGGGTCTCAACCTTAGCTATATGCAGTCATTATTTGGACATTGTTAAATTATAATAATTCTCTGCATCTCAACCACTAATTATTCTAATTTAATTTGGTCTTGGGTGAGGACCACACTTCTCTCTCTATTTTTATGATAGTCCCATGTCAGCCTGAGAATCATTTTTTCATGTGAAAAGAATGAATTCAAAAGATGTTTTAAATGACTTGACTCAGGAAGTCATCTGATGTAAGAAACCCAAAGTAAGAAGGTGAGAAGAAACAAAGAAGTACATCTCCAAATATGTTCAAACCACCATTTCTTTCCAGGAATCAGCAAAAACAACATAAGAAATTAAGGAAGAGATATGCTGGTGAATTTTTATTTTAAAAATATCAAATATAGAGTAAAACAAGAAAAGAAAAAACAAAAAGAGCACTGTTTCAAGAAATAAGTAGTCAGAAACACTTTTTAATAATATTTTCATAATTTTATAATCACCATAATCTGATAGTACTATAAAGACTCACTCACAATAATACTCCAGTAATACCACAATCTCCAATAATGGATATCTGTCAATCTAAAAAGAGAAGCAAGTACAGGCTAATTAAGGCCATTGACTAGAGTCTTTCAGAGGTACCCTGGAAAGTCAGATTTAAACTCCTGAGATGATCTTTGCTTTTCAGAATTCTTATCAGTGTAACTGGAAGCAGGGTTTTTGAGGACAGCAGACAAATAGGGAAGGATCCTCAATTTGCTATATTTCTAAGGACCATAGCCCTCACTTAATAAGGAGATATGTTCAAGTGAAAACATGCCTTATCTGGCCTAACTATAACTTATTATAGAGCAGTGGTTCTTAAATTTTGGCATGCACCAGAATCACCTGGAGGGTTTTTTTTTTTTTTTTTTTTTTTTTTTTTTTGCGGTACGCGGGCCTCTCACTGCCGTGGCCTCTCCCGTTGCGGAGCACAGGCTCCAGACGCGCAGGCCCAGCGGCCACGGCCCACGGGCCCAGCCGCTCCGCGGCACGCGGGATCCTCCCGAACCGGGGCACGAACCCGCGTCCCCCGCATCAGCAGGCGGACTCCCAACCACTGCGCCACCAGGGAAGCCCGCCTGGAGGGTTTTTTAAGATGCAGATTGCTAAACCTAGCCCGACTTTCTGACTTAGTAGGTGGTTAGGGTCGCCCAATTTTTATTTCTAACAAGTTCACGTGTGATGCTGTAGCTGCTGGTTGGGGGATCACTCTGATACAGAGTATTTACAAAGGCTTTATGCTGATCTCTAGTATTTGAGAACTAGAGCAAATTTCTCCACTATCTATTTATATTGAGTCTTGGAAATTCTAGGGAACTTCCACTAGTCTAATTCCACAATTGTAAGGAACTTGTGTCAAGATAATAAAGTCTCCCAAGGGTGATTCGCCCTGCGGACCCTCGGCTTTATGCTGATCATCCAGAATTGTTCTCATTCATGAATAGCCCTGCTGACCTGTACTCATATTGGGCTGGAAGATGAGAGGTGAGGAATGTTCACGAGCATGCTACTCCACCAGTTGTTTCCATTTCTTGTGTAAACAGAATGTGTAAGTTAAACATTTGGGAGAGCAAAAATTTCAGAAGGTCATTTTAATTCTGTGAAGGAAATGGAACCAAGGACACCCAGATTCTTAAATGATGGCAATGATCTTGGGTTAACTTTTCTCACAGTGATTTCCTCTTCTCTGGGAATGGCCTCTGGGAAAGAGGAATTGGTAGTCATGCTCTTATCTGACCCTCCCCCTAGCCACATCTGATTAGTGCTGCACTGAACGTTCAATCAATGTCAAACCAGTAAATATTTTCTAGATTTTTAAAGTGGAACTGTGAATCAGTCTTTCTATGATGGAAAATATTGTAAAATGTAAAACGGAGGTGCTGAGTGAAGGAGGTTGTGTTTCCCAGCATGAAGATCATGATGAACAGGATAGATGCCATATTCCCCAGCATGTGGTAGAAGATGGTTCCTACTGATAAAAAACTGAACTGACATTATTGGGAAGGAAAAATATCTGGATAGGGAGGGAGAGGAAATGAGAGAGAAGGAGATCTGGCAGAATTCAATGACCTATTTACAGTAGTTCATGATGTTCAATGGCATAATTTCCTGGACGATTAGCTGATGGTTTAACCCTTCTCTGAGCACCCAATTTTCTTAGGTTTTTTGAGTGGGTTGCTATTACTTGCAATTTAATTCAAGAGGCTCTTCTTGTTATTAAGCTTAAGTCAAGAGGATGCTGCTCGAAAAAAGACAGCTATTTAAGTTACAGCTCTTAGAGTCAGTGGGGAAAAGAAGAAAGGAAATAGAGGAAAATGGAGTAGTAGATGCACGTTTCCACCTAGGAAAAAGCCTATGGATGAGTGTGAAATAAACGAGGGGGAAGTCCAAGAGCACAGGGCCCTTTCCTGTTCCATAACTGAGACGTTACGGAAGATGTTTGTGTAGTGCATTGTGCACCAACTTGGTATGTGTGAAACAAGTTAAGGAGCAGAACAGGGTGGCCAGGGATAGAAGGGCTTTAGTTAGCCCTCCTGAACTTCTCTTAGAGAATTATGACTATTGCTTCCCTTGAGCATTATTTTAGCCAAAAGTATGGACTGAAAAATAACCAAGCAAAGACTATGGCATCAGAGACCAGTGGAGCACCTGAGGGCCATCAGGGAAGACGGGGTTGTTTTCTGGAGAAAAGAGGCTTCCAGTAAGGAATGCAGCCCTGCCAATACTTTGATTTTATCCCAATGAGAATCATGTAGGATTTCTGACCTCTAGAGTTGTAAGATGATAAATTTGAGGTAATTTGTTATAGCAGCAATAGGAAGCCAATATTGTTACTTACATTGGAAATTGGACTGATAAACCTAAAGTAGTTCTTATCTTACCCCTCAGCTGCCTTTTTTCCCCTGTTGTTTCTACTCTGATCATTTATTTAATAATTAATTGTAATCCCTAGATTTAAAGTCTATACTAGTGAAGAGCAACACAAGGACTAAAATATTAGTTTTCCTATTTGAAAACAACTCCAGAAAATAACATGAGGAAGAAAACATTTCAAACTAATAGTACACATGAGTCTTTTAAAATCATATTCTCAACTTAATGAGCCATGCCCATCTTTTTCTCCCATGACCAGGAACAACTGAGAGTAGACTATTTAAAATAAATCATGTTCTCAGGGTTTCGAGCTATTGCTGACTATATTATGACCGGTGCATTGAGCCTGCTGGGTCAATGGACAGCTGCTATTTTATTTATTTGTATACTTCTGCGCTACATTTTAAGCATGAAAAACATTGTGCAGGGCTGATGTTTCCTCTGCCCTATGGTCTGCTCACTGAGTAAATTCTTAGACAATGAGATTGTATTTCTTTGGCGGAAAGTAAACACTTACTATAACTCATGTCAGGGAAAAATTCTGCACAAAGCTTGAATAGTGAAATGATGCTAACTGAAAATGTGACTCTATCCTGCCAAATACAACACTAGGTTAACGTGGATTTAGAAGACACAGTTGCCACTGAATAAGAGGACTTTATTTCGTAACGCAGATTGATCTGGGTATCTGTAATAACAGCAGAGATTACTACGGTTAGCCTCTTGCGCCCTTTGAATGCCTCAATAAAGTAGACACCTCTGCTCAACATTCCCTTTAATGGCAATGATGAAAATGACAGGTGGTAGCAGATTGGAACGGTGGCTATTTTAATTAATTAATTTATTAACATCTTTATTGGAGTATAATTGCTTTACAATGGTGTGTTAGTTTCTGCTTTAACTTTATTCCCATCTTGCACCTAGGTGCTTCATGACCATATATATATTTTTTTTTTTAAAGATTCCATAGATATGTGTTAGCATACGGTATTTGTTTTTCTCTTTCTGACTTACTTCACTCTGTATGAAAGACTCTAGGTCCATCCAAGTCACTACAAAAAACTCAATTTTGTTTCTTTTTAGGGCTGAGTAATATTCCATTGTATATATGTGCCACATCTTGTTTATCCATTCATCTGTTGATGGACACTTAGGTTGCTTCCATGTCCTGGCTATTGTAAATAGAAGCAATGAACAATGTGGTACATGACTCTTTTTGAATTATGGTTTTCTCAGGGTATATGCCCAGGAGTGGGATTGCTGGGTCGTATGGTAGTTCTATTTTTAGTTTTTTAAAGAACCTCCATACTGTTCTCCACAGTGGCTGTATCAGTTTACATGCCCACCAACAGTACACGAGGGTTCCCTTTTCTCCACACCCTCTCCAGCATTTATTGTTTGTAGATTTTTTGATGATGGCCATTCTGACCAGTGTGAGATGATATCTCATTGTAGTTTTGATTTGCATTTCTCTAATGATTAGTGATGTTGAGCATCTTTCATGTGTTTGCTGGCAATCTGTATATTTTCTTTGGAGAAATGTCTCTTTAGGTCTTCTGTCCATTTCTGGATTGGGTTGTTTGTTTTTTTTGATATTGAACTGAATGAGCTGCTTGAAAATTTTGGAGATTAATCCTTTGTCAGTTGCTTCATTTGCAAATATTTTCTCCCATTCTGAGGGTTGTCTTTTCGTCTTGTTTATGGTGCTCTTTGCTGTGCAAAAGCTTTTTAGTTTCATTAGGTCCCATTTGTTTATTTTTGGTTTTGTTTCCATTTCTCTAGGAGGTGGGTCAAAAAGGATCTTGCTGTGATTTATGTCATAGAGTGTTCTCCTTATATTTTCCTCTAAGAGTTTGAAAGTGTTTGGCCTTACATTTAGGTCTTTAATCCATATTGAGTTTATTTTTGTGTATGGTTTTAGGGAGTGCTCTAAATTCATTCTTTTATATGTACCTGTACAGTTTTCCCAGAACCACTTATTGAAGAGGCTGTCTTTTCTCCATTGTATATCCTTGCCTCCTTTACCAAAGATAACGTGACGACGTGTGTGTGGGTTTATCTCTGGGCTTTCTATCCTGTTCCATTGATCTATATTTCTGTTTTTGTGCCAGTACCATACTGTCTTGATTACTGTAGCTTTGTAGCACAGCCTGAAGTCAGGGAGCCTGATTCCTCCAGCTCCATTTTTCTTTCTCAAGATTGCTTTGGCTATTCAGGGTCTTTTGTATTTCCATACAAATTGTGAAATTTTTTGTTTTAGTTCTGTGAAAAATGCCATTGGTAGTTTGATAGGGATTACATTGAATCTGTAGATTCCCTTGGGTAGTATAGTCATTATTACAATGTTGATTATTTCAATCCAAGAACATGGTATATCTCCCCATCTATTTGTATCATCTTTAATTTCTTTCATCAGTGTCTTATAATTTTCTGCATACAGGTCTTTTGTCTCCCTAGGTAGGTTTATTCCTAGATATTTTATTCTTTTTGTTGCAATGGTAAATGGGAGTATTTTCTTGATTTCACTCTCAGATTTTTCATCATTAATGTATCGGAATGCAAGAGATTTCTGTGCATTAATTTTGTATCCTGCTACGTTACCAAATGCATTGATTAGCTCTAATAGTTTTCTGGTAGCATCTTTAGGATTCTCTCTATATAGTATCATGTCATCTGCAAACAGTGACAGCTTTACTTCTTCTTTTCCAATTTGGATTCATTTTATTTCTTTTTCTTCTCTGATTGTTGTGGCTAAAACTTCCAAAACTATGTTGAATAACAGTGGTGAGAGTGGGCAACCTTGTCTTGTTCCTGATCTTAGTGGAAATGCTTTCAGCTTTTCACCATTGAGGACGATGTTGGCTGTGGGTTTGTCATATATGGCCTTTATTATGTTGAGGAAAGTTCCCTCTATGCCTACTTTCTGCAGGGTTTTTATCATAAATGGGTGCTGAATTTTGTCAAAAGAGTTCTCTGCATCTACTGAGATGATCATATGGTTTTTCTCTTTCAATTTGTTAATACGGTGTATCACATTGATTGATTTGCATATATTGAACAATCCTTGCATTCCTGGGATAAACCCCACTTGATCATGGTGTATGATCCTTTTAATGTGCTGTTGGATTCTGTTTGCAAGTACTTGTTGAGGATTTTTGCATCTATGTTCATTAGTGATGTTGGCCTGTAGTTTTCTTTCTTTGTGACATCCTTGTCTGGTTTTGGTATCAGGGTGATTTTGGCCTCGTAGAATGAGTTTGGGTGTGTTCCTCTCTCTGCTATATATTGGAAGAGTTTGAGAAGGATAGGTGTTAGCTCTTCTCTAAATGTTTGATAGAATTGTCCTGTGAAGCCATCTGGTCCTGGGCTTTTGTTTGTTGCAAGATTTTTAACCACAGTTTCAATATCAGTGTTTGTAATTGGGCTGTTCATATTTTCTATTTCTTCCTAGTACAGTCATGGAAGGTTGTGTATTTCTGAGAATTTGTCCATTTCTTTCGGGTTGTCCATTTTATTGGCATAGAGTTGCTTGTAGTAATCTCTCATGATCCTTTGTATTTCTGCAGTGTCAGTTGTTACTTCTCCTTTTTTATTTCTAATTCTATTGATTTGAGTCTTCTTCCTTTTTTTCTTGATGAGTCTGGCTAATGGTTTATCAACTTTGTTTATCTTCTCAAAGAACCAGCTTTTAGTTTTATTGATCTTTGTTATTGTTTCCTTCATTTCTTTTTCATTTATTTCTGATCTGATGTTTATGATTTCTTTCCTTCTGCTAACGTTGGGGGTGTTTTTGTTCTTCTTTCTCTAATTGATTTAGGTATAAGGTTAGGTTGTTTATTTGGGATGTTTCTTATTTCTTAATGTAGGAATGTATTGCTATAAACTTCCCTCTTAGAACTGCTTTTGCTGCATACCATAGGTTTGGGGTCATCGTGTTTTCATTGTCATTTGTCTCTAGGTTTTTTTTGGTTTCCTCTTTTATTTCTTCAGTGATCTCTTGGTTATTAAGTAGTGTATTGTTTAGCCTCCATGTGTTTGTATTTTTTACAGATTTTTTCCTGTAATTGATATCTAGTCTTCATAGCGTTGTGGTCAGAAAAGATACTTGACATGATTTCAATTTTCTTGAATTTACCAAGGCTTGATTTGCGATCCAAAATATGATCTAGCCTGGAGAATGTTCCATGAGCACTTGAGAAGAAAGTGTATTCTGTTGTTTTTGGATGGATGTCCTATATATATTAATTATGGAATGTCCTATATATATTAATTAAGTCCATATTGTTTAATGTATCATTTAAAGCTTGTGTTTCCTTAGTTATTTTTATTTTGGATGATCTGTCCATTGGTGAAAGTGGGGTGTTAAAGTCCCCTACTAATATTGTGTTACTGTCGATTTTCCCTTTTATGGCTGTTAGCATTTACCTCATGTATTGAGGTACTCCTATGTTGGGTGCATAAATATTTACAATTGTTATATCTTCTTCTTGGATTGATCCTTTGATCATTATGTAGTGTCCTTCTTTTTCTCTTGTAATAGTCTTTAACGTCTATTTTGTCTGATATGAGAATTATTTCATGAAGCTGGGAGGTCTCTTGTGGACCAATGTCCTGACCTTGGCTCTCGCACATCAGAGGCACAGCCCTGATGCCTGGGTGAAGCACCAAAAGCCTGTCATCTACAAAGCTCAGAATAAAAGGGAGAAAAAAAGGAAGAAAGAATGAAAAAGATAAAATAAAATAAAGTGAAAGAAAATAAAATTATGAAAATAAAAAGTAGAAAAATAATTATTAAAAATTTTTTTAAATAATACAAAAAGAAAGGAGAGTAACCAAAGCAAAAAACAAATCCACCAATGGTAACAAATGCTAAAATGTAAACTAAAAAAAAAGAAAGAAAAAAAAAATGGACAGACAGAACCTGAGGACAAATGGTAAAAGCAAAACTATATAGACAAAATCACACACAGAAGCATACACATACACAGTCAAAAAAAGAGAAAAAGGGAAATATATATATATATATATATATAGTTGCTGTCAAAGTCCACCTCCTCAATTTGGGATGATTCGTTGTCTATTCAGGTATTCCACAGATGCAGGTACATCAAGTTGATTGTGGAGATTTAATCCACTGCTCCTGAGGCTGCTGGGAGAGATTTCCCTTTTTCTTCTTTGTTTGCACAGCTCCTGGGGTTCAGCTTTGGATTTGAACCTGCCTCTGCGTGTAGGTTGCCTGAGGGAGTCTGTTCTTTGCTCAGACAGGACGGGGTTAAAGGAGACGGTGATTCAGGGGCTCTGGGTCACTCAGGCCTGGGGGGATGGAGGGGTATGGATGCGGGGCGAGCCTGCAGCGGGCAGAGACCGGCATGACTTTGCACCAGCCTGAGGCACGCCGTGCGTTCTCCCGGGAAAGTTGTCCCTGGATCACGGGGCCCTGGCAGTGGCGGGTTGCACAGGCTCCCTGGAGGGGAGGTGTGGAGAGTGACCTCTGCTTGCACACAGGCTTCTTGGTGGCGGCAGCAACAGCCTTAGTGTCTCATGCCCGTCTCTGGGGTCCGTGCTGTTAGCCGCGGCTGGCGCCCATCTCTGGAGCTCCTTTAAGCAGCGCTCTTAATCCCCTCTCCTCGAGCACCAGGAAACAAAGAGGCAAGATAAAGTCTCTTGCCTCTTCGGCAGGTCCAGACTATTTCCCGGACTCCCTCCCGGCTAGCTGTGGTGCGTTAGCCCCTTCAGGCTGTGTTCACGCCACCAGTCCTCTCTCTGCGATCCAACCAAAGTCCGAGCCTCAGCTCCCAGGCCCCGCCCGCCCCTGCAGGTGAGCAGACAAGCCTCTCGGGCTAGTGAGTGCCGGTCGGCACTGATCCTCTGTGCGGGAATCTCTCCACTTTGCCCTCTGCACCCCTTTTGCTGTGCTCTCTTCCATGGCTCTGAAGCTTCCCCCCTCCGCCACCCGCAGTCTCTACCCGCGAAGGGGCTTCCTAGTGTGTGGAAACCTTTCCTCCTTCACGGCTCCCTCCCACTGGGGCAGGTCCCGTCCCTATTCTTTCGTCTCTGTTTTTTCTTTTGTCCTACCCAGGTACGTGGGGAGTTTCTCGCCTTTTGGGAGGTCTGAGGTCTTCTGCCAGCATTCAGTAGGTGTTCTGCAGGAGCTGTTACACATGTAGATGTATTTCTGATGTATTTGTGGGGAGGAAGGTGATCTCCACGTCTTACTCTTCCACCGTCTTGAAGCTCCTCTCCACGGTAGCTATTTTAAATCAAGACGGATACCTTTCTACACTTTAAGTGGGAATGGATGTATATATAGATTATTGGTTTGGCCAGGTTTCAACAATGACAGATTGTTTTATAGTTGTCGTAATAACGAAAGAAGGTAGGTAGGCAGGAAAACATTTTACAAACTTGAGAACTGTGTTTCAATGTGAAATGAGCAAATATTTAACCCACCAAATAAAGTGAATAATAGAAAAGTCTTCAGAAAACCAAATAAGCTCAGGCAATCGTCCTTCAAATCTTATATATGTAACTGTCAAAGGCACAGAATTGCTTCAAGATGGATTTATTTATTAAACAAACATGGATTGCACACTTGTCCTGTACCTATCACCCTGCTAACCACTAGGGACACTAAGATGAATTCTGACAGAGTCCTTCCCCATGAGAACAGTGGAGAGGGATCAGACATATACATAAATTTTTTTGCTATGGACATTGGGATATGTGTTTATGCAAAGATAGTCAGTTGCATCAAGTAAGTTGAGGTGATTATGGTGCATGGAGCATCTATTAAATCACAATAGATGAGAAATTAAAACTATGCTATAAACTAAAAAGTAGTATGAATTTGGTGTTCTTTTTGATCGACATTCCCAGAACATACCTAACAATGGGAAAGATAATATTCCTGAATGCATGTCCAGTCATTCAGTAATTACAGGAGCTTGGTGAATCTGTGGTGTAAAAAGGTGAAAATCTAACTTAGAAACTGAATTAAAAGGCTCAATGAAAACTGTATAAACCTTTTATACAAAGTATTAAATGTTTAATACTGAGCCTCCCTCAGATGTTCCAGAGAACAATACTGAATGTAAGCTGACAGCTGTCTAAATGCAGAGTTGACAAGATTTTTGATAAATATAGCTATTACCTATTATATGTGAAAGCATAGCCTGTAATCCTTTTAGTATAGAGAAAAACACATTCAGTGAGGCAGTGTTGGCACAAAGTATTGGGGAGTGAGAAAGGGGAGAGAAAAACCTACACACTATTAAAGTTTTAGTGATCCTTAATATTAAAAATCAGACTGCAAGATTCATTTTCTAATCAAAACAAGATAAACCATCTTCTTGCCTTTGCAATAAGGATAAAAGATATCAACATTTAAATGTCAGCTCTATGGAATCCTCAATAATTTTTAAATTTAAATGACTCATTAAATCCTTCAGTGATATTATTCTCCCATCACTCTTAAATTTGGCACCATAAACCACAATTAATATCAAAAGTTATCTACAGATTCAATGCAATCCCTATCAGAATTCCAATGGCATTTTTCACAGAAATAGAAAAAATATCCTAAAATTTGCACAGAACCACAAAAGACCCCAAATAGCTAAAGAAATCTTGAGAAAGGAGAACAAAACTGGAGGCATTAAACTTTCTGATTTCAAATTATATTATAAAGCTATAGGACTCAAAACAGTAATAGTATAGGCATAAAAGCAGACACATACATCAATGGAACAGAATAGAGAGCTCAGAAATAATCCCATGCATATCAAGTCAATTAATTTTTGACAAAGGAGCTAAGAATATACAGTGGGGAAAGGAGAGTCTCTTCAATAAATGGTCTTGGGAAAATTAGACAGGCACATGCAAAAGAATGCAACTGGAGCACTATCTTACACCATACACAAAAATGAACTCAAAATAGATTAAAGTCTTGAACCTAAGACCTGAAACCATAAAATTCATTGAAGAAAACCTAGGGAGTAAGCTCCTTATCATTAGTCTTGGCAATTACTTTTTGGATTTGACAACAAAAGCAAAAGCAACAAAAGCAAAAATAAATAACAGAGACCACATCAAACTAAAAAGCCTCTGCTCAACAAAATGAAAAGGCAGCCTACAGAATGGGAGAAAGTATTTGTAAACCACATATCTGATAAGGTGTTAATATCTCAAATATACAATGAATTCATACAATCAATAGCAAAAAACCAAATGACCGAATTTAAAAATGGGCAAATGACCTGAATAGATATTTTTCCAAAGAAAACATACAAGTGGCCAACAGGTTCATGAAAAGGTGCTCAATATCACTAATCATCAGGGAAATGAAAATCAAAACCACAATGAGATATCACTCACAGCTGTTAGGATGGCTACTGTCAAAAAGACAAGCGAGAACAAATGGTGGCAAGAATGTAGAGAAAGGGGAACACTTGTGCACTGTTAGTGGGAATGTAAACTGGTACAGCCATTACAAAAAACAATATGGAGGTTTCTCAAGAAATTAAAAATAGAACTACCATATGATCTAGGAATCCCACTTCTAGCTATATATCCAAAGGAAATAAAACCATTATGTCGAAGAGGTATCTGTACTCCCATGTTCATTGCAGGATTACTCACAGTAGTCAAAGTACAGAAGTAATCTAAGTGTCATTCAACAGATGAATAGATCAAGAAAATGTATGTGTCTGTGTGTGCATGTACATTCGGCTTTAAAAAAGAAGGAAATCCTGTCATTTTTGACAACATCAATGAACCTGGAGGGTATTATGCTATGTGAAATAAGCCAGACAGAAAAAGACAAATACTCCCTGGTACCGCTTATATGCGGAATTAAAAAAAAAAAGAAACAGAGAGGAGAAAAGTGGTTGTCAGGAGCTCTGGGACAGAGAAAATAGGGAATGATCAGTAAAATGATACAAACTTTCAGTTATAAAATGAATAAGGTCTGAGGATATAATAGATGACATGGTGACCATAGTTGATAACACTGTACTGTATAATTGAAACTTGCTAAGCATTTAAGCATTCTTACCCGAAACAAACAAACAAAAAGTTAAATATATGAGGTGCTTATATCATATTATATATATGATGGATGCTTTAATTAACTCAGTGAGGAGAATTCGTTCACAATATATACATATATCAAATCATCACATTGTATATTTTAAATACATTACAATTTTACTTGTCAATTATACCTCAATAAAACTGGAAAAAAAGTGTCATAGAGCTGGATGCTGAGAGACAGAGTTGGGAGTGTATGGGCTGATTGTGGTGGTTGGAGGAGAGGGTATATTCTGTTATCTGGCATCCTACGAAAGAGGGTTCTAGTGCCAGAAGCACTTAGGAAGGCTCTTCTTCAACTCTGGCCCTTAACCTGCTTGTCATGACAGAGGAGACAACTGTCAGAGGAGGAAGAGGATGTGCGCAAGCATAATCAGTCAAAAAAAAAAAAAACCAGAATAAGTATATATGTATTTGTGACTGAAATTATAATTGAAGAAAATGTTTTCAATATAAAAATTAGAAGATGAAAATAACACATTTGGTATCTATCTATACAAATAAAACTGCTATAAGTCCTTGAGTTGAAGCCTAGCCAGAAAAAGCAAAGCCTCAAAAGGGACATATTATGTCAGTACAGTACCACAGGGTGCTAAGTTCTGAGGAGTATGAACTGCACTCAAGGAAGATAATAAAAATGCTGGATGGATCTCAGAGTTGTCAAATTCTCTACCTTCCTAACCCAAGTGCTTGTTGCAAAACTTGGACAAACAAAAAAAAGACAATGACATTGGTCTCTGTCAAAACTGCTGGCACTCCCAGTGGGTCTACAAATATATTCCTGATTTGTCTGCTGAAAAAATAAGCATAAAACTCATAAACAAAGATTTAAAAATATCTTTGAAGCAAGATACTCAAATATATCGGCTGACCTCTGCAGTACAGTTTCCTTAATTAACATTCAAACTTTCTGTGGTTTTGTTTTCAGGGCATCTGTCTTTCCTTAGCTTGAACCTGCTGAGTCATATCAGGCCCTTGTCATGTACAGGTTTGGCCATGACTCTTCAGTCAGGAGTATCTCAACCTCACCTCCTACTGCAAAGCTGTGTCCTGAGCTCCCAAGGTTAGACATAGTCTGTCATTTCCCACAGTGACAAATGCAGAATATTGTGTTGCTCCAAAGGGCAAAACTTTATTCACATATTACTGGGAACTGGATATTCCCAGTAGACATTCACCTCAACATGACGATTAACCTTCTACGAAAGAGAGCCATCTAAACATAGGAGCACCTCAATACATAAGAGAAATACTAACAGCCATAAAAGGGGAAATTGACAGTAACACATTCATAGTAGGGGACTTTAACACCCCGCTTTCAGCAATGGACAGATCACCCAAAATGAAAATAAATAAGGAAACACAAGCTTTAAATGATCCATTAAACAAGATGGACTTAATTGATATTTATAGGCAATTCCATCCAAATCCAACAGAATACACATTTTCCTCAAGTACTCATGGAACATTCTCTAGGATAGATCATATCTTGGGTCACAAATCAGGCCTTGGTAAATTTAAGAAAATTGAAATTGTATCAAGTATCTTTTCCGACCACAACGCTATGAGACAAGATATCAATTACAGGAAAAGATCTGTAAAAAATACAAACACATGGAGGGTAAATAATACACTACTTAATAACGAAGTGACCACTGAAGAAATCAAAGAGGAAATCAAAAAACACCTAGAAACAAATGACAATGGAGACACGACAACCCAAAACCTATGGTATGCAGCAAAAGCAGTTCTAAAAGGGAAGTTTAGCAATACAATCCTACCTTAAGAAACAGGAAACATCTTGAATAAACAACCTAAACTTGCACCTCAAGCAATTAGAGAAAGAAGAACAAAAAATCCCTAAAGTTAACAAAAGGAAAGAAATCATAAAAATAAGATCAGAAATAAATGAAAAAGAAATGTAGGAAACGATAGCAAAGTTCAATAAAACTAAAAGCTGCTTCTTTGAGAAAATAAACCTGGTTCTTTGAGAAGATAAACCAAGTTGATAAACCATTAGCAAGACTCATTACAAAAAAAAGGAAGGAGACTCAAATCAATAGAATTAGAAATGAAAAAGGAGAAGTAACAACTGACACTGCAGAAATACAAAAGATCATGAGAGATTACTACAAGCAACTCTATGTCAATAAAATAGACAACCCGAAAGAAATGGACAAATTCTCAGAAATGCACAACCTTCCATGACTGTACTAGGAAGAAATAGAAAATATGAACAGCCCAATTACAAACACTGATATTGAAACTGTGGTTAAAAATCTTGCAACAAACAAAAGCCCAGGACCAGATGGCTTCACAGGACAATTCTATCAAACATTTAGAGAAGAGCTATCACCTATCCTTCTCAAACTCTTCCAAAATATAGCAGAGGGAGGAACACTCCCAAACTAATTCTATGAGGCCACCATCACCCTGATACCAAAACCAGACAAGGATGTCACAAAGAAAGAAAACTACAGGCCAACATCACTAATGAACATAGATGCAAACATCCTCAACAAAATACTAGCAAACAGAATCCAACAGCACATTAAAAGGATCATACACCATATCAAGTGGGGTTTATTCCAGGAATGCAAGGATTCTTCGATATATGCAAATCAATCAATGTGACACACCATATTAACAAACTGAAGGAGAAAAACCATATGATTATCTCAATAGATGCAGAGAACTCTTTTGACAAAATTCAACACCCATTTATGATAAAAACCCTGCAGAAAGTAGGCACAGAGGGAACTTTCCTCAACATAATAAAGGCCATATATGACAAAC
>NW_020185336.1:194188-195833 GCF_003031525.2 Neophocaena asiaeorientalis asiaeorientalis
AATTCTATCAAACATTTAGAGAAGAGCTAACACCTATCCTTCTCAAACTCTTCCAAAATATAGCAGAGGGAGGAACACTCCCAAACTAATTCTATGAGGCCACCATCACCCTGATACCAAAACCAGACAAGGATGTCACAAAGAAAGAAAACTACAGGCCAACATCACTAATGAACATAGATGCAAACATCCTCAACAAAATACTAGCAAACAGAATCCAACAGCACATTAAAAGGATCATACACCATATCAAGTGGGGTTTATTCCAGGAATGCAAGGATTCTTCGATATATGCAAATCAATCAATGTGACACACCATATTAACAAACTGAAGGAGAAAAACCATATGATTATCTCAATAGATGCAGAGAACTCTTTTGACAAAATTCAACACCCATTTATGATAAAAACCCTGCAGAAAGTAGGCACAGAGGGAACTTTCCTCAACATAATAAAGGCCATATATGACAAACACATGGCCAACATTGTCCTCAATGGTGAAAAGCTGAAATCATTTCCACTAAGATCAGGAACAAGACAAGACTGCCCACTCTCACCACTTTTATTCAACATAGTTTTGGAAGTTTTAGCCACAGCATTCAGAGAAGAAAAGGAAATAAAATGAATCCAAATTGGAAAAGAAGAAGTAAAGCTGTCACTGTGTGCAGATGACATGAATGCATAGAGAATCCTAGAGATGCTACCAGAAAACTACTAGAGCTAATCAATGAATTTGGTAAAGTAGCATGATACAAAATTAATGCACAGAAATCTTTGGCATTCCAATACACTAATGATGAAAAATCTGAGAGTGAAATCAAGAAAATACTCCCATTTACCATTGCAACAAAAAGAATACAATATCTAGGACTAAACCTACCTAAGGCGACAAAAGACTTGTATGCAGAAAATTATAAGACACTGATGAAAGGAATTAAAGATGATACAAATAGATGGAGAGATATACCATGTTCTTGGATTGGAAGAATCAACATTGTGAAAATGACTCTACTACCCAAAGCAATCTACAGATTCAATGCAATCCCTATCAAACTACCACTGGCATTTTTCACAGAACTAGAACAAAAAACTTCACAATTTGTATGGTAACACAAAAGACCCAGAGTAGCCAAAGCAATCTTGATAACGAAAAATGGAGCTGGAGGAATCAGGCTCTCTGACTTCAGGCTATACTACAAAGCTACAGTAATCAAGACAGTATGGTACTGGCACTAAAACAGAAATACAGATCAATGGAGCAGGATAGAAAGCCTAGAGATAAACCCACGCACATATGGTCACCTTATCTTTGATAAAGGAGGCAGGAATGTACTGTGGAAAAAGGACAGCCTTTTCAATAAGTGGTGCCGGAAAAACTGGACAGGTACACGTAAAAGTATGAGATTAGAGCAATCCCTAACACCATACACAAAAATAAGCTCAAAATGGATTAAAGACCTAAATGTAAGGCCAGAAACTATCAAACTCTTAGAGGAAAACATAGGCAGAACACTCTATGACATAAATCACAGCAAGATCCTTTTTGACCCACCTCCTAGAGAAATGGAAATAAAAACAAAAATAAACAAATGGGACCTAATGAAACATCAAAGCTTTTGCACAGCAAAGGAAACCATAAACAAGA
>NW_020185336.1:195946-395360 GCF_003031525.2 Neophocaena asiaeorientalis asiaeorientalis
TAAAGCAGAAACTAACACATCATTATAAAGTAATTATACTCCAATAAAGATGTAAAAAAAAAAAAAAGAAAGAAAGAGAGCCATCTGACAATTGAAAGAACTGCTTTGCAAAAGCATGAACTCCTTGAAACTGAAAGTATTTAAAGGGAAGCTGGGTTGCCATCTGCCCAGGATATAATATGAATTCCAACCTTGGGAGGGAGTTTGACCCAAAGACATCCGAGTCTTAAGATTCTGATTCTTATCATTCTACTTCAGTCACTTTAATTACCATATCTTTTTTTTTTTTTTTTTTTTAAAGCCCTGGAGCAGTATATTTTTATTATTTATTCTGAGTTCTGCATCTGCTGAGTTTACTTTCTTCTGTTCTATGTAGAAATCTTCATATGTTATGGGAAAAGGGAGTTTGGACATTAGCATAAGATAAAGCTTTTTGGTAGACATAAATGTCTTTCAACACCATGTGGTATATACATACTGGACCCCAGTATCTGAGAGCCTCTATATGCTCAGCACTGCATTTCTGATGTACAGCTGCAAGAAGATGCGGAATATATTTTTATTCTTTTCTCTATACCTAAAATATTTTATAATTTAGAAGAGTAGGTAATAATTGATTATTACTTAACATTTTCTAGAGTAGAAAAAAACATGTCATACAACAAGTCATAGTACATTATGAGGACTTTCCTGAACTGGTGATGGCAGTGGGGTTGGGTGTAAGTCAATAGTCATGAGGTAGACTTTACCAAGAGAATCTATGCAACAGCGAAATGGAAGCTCTCTCTGATATTAGCTGCATGCTCCAGGTCACTGTATAATAACAAATGGGGCAAAATGGAATAAATATGAATCAGGAATGCAGTTTATCCTTTGATAGGCTGGTAGATATAAATTGATGTTAAAGTAACATCAGACTTCAGACATAAAAATGGTTATAAAAGTAGCATTAATTCCTTCATGTCCATTTCTTGCACAATTTCACCAGTGTCATCTATAAGGCATACAGAGTAATAACACAGGGTGTCCAACCCAGAGAAGCTGGCACACAGCCACTGAAAAGATTGCTTTGGCTGAGTTGACCATATGCAAGGGACAAATGACATCAGGTTATTAAACACCTGCTGTCAAATCAGCAGAAGGAGTGCAACTATAGGCAGTGCAGGCTGAAGAATTCCTATAAGGTTACCTTGAAGCTGAGTCCTAAGGATGAAATGCTAAAGCACATGACCTGGAGAGTAGACCCTGAAAGAGCCAGCTCATTTTAACAAGGGCTTTCCATGCACCCATTCCTAAGGTACTTAATGAGCACACCCAACATGCTTGGCACTCTGTTAAAAACAACAGAGGGAAGGAAAAGGAAGAGAAGATGTGTTCTTGCCTTATAATCCAGGTGGATAATCAAGCAAGGTAGTAAAATAATTTATCACTCAAACTGGGACACTTTTGAGAATGGAAAGAATTCTATTAAAAATTATGCTGCGGCAACATATGTAAACCAGGACTGTTCCTACAAAGCAGGACATATTGCTGCCGTATAGATCAGATATGTATAATTCATTCTTAAATAGCAAAATGCGGAATTGAATTTGAAATGATACAGAGTAAAATAATATATAAAATAAAACTAAAAGAGCATCTTGTCATAAATAAAGAAAACAAAACAAACTTATACCCCAAAGTTAGATACACCCAATTATAGTGAAAAATTAAAGTCAATTTAGCACCAATGGGCAGAAGCAAGACATAATAAGTAGAAAAAAAATCAAGCCACTCACTATACACTTATTAGAAAGGTTAAAATTCAAAATACTGAGAATTCCAAATGATGGCAAGCTATGGACTTGTTAGTAATAATGTACCAATTGATGATGGCTCATCAATTTTAATAAACATATCACACTAATGCAAGATGTTCGTAATAGGGGAAACTGGGGGTTGGAGGGAGAGGGGATATGGGAACTCTGTATTTTACTCATTTTTTTCTCTAAACTTCCTTTTCCCTAAAAAGAAAGTTTATTATTAAAAATGTGAATATCAACATCTGGAATATTATCTTGACATGGTAGTTGGAGGAAACTAAAGAAACCTTCTATAGGCATAAAGGGCCCCAAGGTAGCACCACTGGACAGGTGTCTGCATGGAATAAAGAGCTGGAAGAAAGGAAATAGATTATTTTTTTAATTTTTGTTAAATAAGAAAATCCAGCCCAGCATATTTAAGAAGATTATTTGTACCCAATATAGGCTTAAAATCAGTCCCAATATCATGCTCAGCATTCATGATAAATAAATTACTGTAAGGAGATACATTGGCTTGGCTTCTCCTTCCCTTGGTATTTCTCCTTGGACAGGTTCCAACAGTACAGTATGCTGAGCATTCAGTGGCAAAATCAAAAAGAGAAAGTTAGGCAAAGTCCACCTGAGTCATTAGTATGAAGTGGAAAGGCAGACATATAGACTGGAATACACCAGAAGAATTCTAGAACACATACAACACTAGGAGCATTTTACTGGGGAAGTTGGAGCCCTGTATAGGAGCTACTAGAGTGCAATGCCCAATAGAACTTTCAGAGATGATGAAAATGCTTTATACCCATGCTGTCCAAACAGTAAACACTAGCTACATATAGCTATTGAGAACATGAAATATGGCTAATGTGACTAAGGACATGAATTTTGAATTTAATTCCATTTTAATTAATTGCAGTTAAAGTAACCACATGTGGTTAGTGACTCTGTAATTGAAAATGCAGCACTATAAAATAGAATGCACTCCCGAGACTGAACCAGGAAGAAACAGAAAATATAAACAGACCTATCACAAGCACTGAAATTGAGACTGTGATTTAAAATCTTCCAACAAACAAAAGCCCAGGACCAGATGGCTTCACAGGCAAATTCTATCAACCATTTACAGAAGAGCTAACACCTATCCTTCTCAAAATCTTCCAAAATATAGCAGAGGGAGGAATACTCCCAAACTCATTTTACGAGGCCACCATCACCCTGATACCAAAACCAGACAAAGATGTCACGAAAAAAGAAAACTACACACCAACATCACTGATGAACATAGGTGGAAAAATCCTCAACAAAATACTAGCAAACAGAATCCAATAGCCCATTAAAAGGATCATACACCATGATCAAGTGGGGTTTAAACCAGGAATGCAAGGATTCTTCAATATACGCAAATTAATCAATGTGATAAAACATACTAACAAATTGAAGGAGAAAAGGAGAAAAACCATATGATAATCTCATTGATGTAGAAAAAGCTTTTGACAAAATTCAACACTCATTTATGATAAAAACCCTCCAGAAAGTAGGCATAGAGGGAACTTACCTCAAAATAATAAAGGCCGTATATGACAAGCCCACAGCCAACATTGTTCTCAATGGTGAAAAACTGAAACCATTGCCTCTAAGATCAGGAACAAGAAAAGGTTGTACACTCTCACCACTATTATTCAACATAGTTTTGGAAGTTTTAGCCACAGCAATCAGATAAGAAAAGGAAATAAAAGGAATCCAAATTGGAAAAGAAAAAGAACAAGAGAGAAGGTATATGGGGATATATGTATACATATAGCTGATTCACTTTGTTATACAGCACAAACTAACACAACATTGTAAAGCAATTATACTCCAATTAAGATGTTGAAAAAAAAAAGAAAAAATAATATACTATGCCCACTCTTAACTGCTTCCAGCACCATCCATACCAGCAATACTGCTCTAAATAGAGAGAAATTTGAACCAGCTGACTGTAAACCAGAGGGGGCATGTCTTGTACACCTTCATTATTCAGCAAAGAGTTAAAAAATGACTATAGTGTATAAGACAGTATTTCTAAACATGAGATCAATAGATTCACATAGGGGAAACACTCGGGGTGGTTACTGACAATGTGAAGTTTGGGTATCCGTATCATATCTACTGGATCAGAATCACCTGTGTTGAGGAAGAACCAGTATTCTGTACTGTTAGCAAATTTATGTACAAAGTTCAAGAAAGACAGTATAAAATTGTACTTTTTAAGACAAAAAAAATAGAATATATGTAGATGGCATACATAAGTATATGATATTGTATACAAGCCCATGACAGTGGAAATTAGAGCTGAGATTATATAACTGAGATGAAGCCTGGACAATAAAAGGTTTACCATAAAGGACTAAGATACCAGACAGGAAGGTAATGTAATAACGTAGGTAAGAAGTGACAAGGGCTAGGTGATAAATGAAAAGTGAAAAGAGAAATTGGGAAATGTGGAGTTGAAGGCAAATGAGCAGGATAAATTAAACTATTAGAGAGAACTCTTGGTCACTGCACACAAGGTGTTGTCATTGAAAATATATGGCCTTTGGGTAAGAAGTTGATTTAGGTGGAGAATAATGAGCTCAGAATTGGGCATTCTGAGGTGGTTGAAGAATATCCACATGGAAGTTTTCAGAATGAGTTAAAAACTGGGGGGACAGAGCTGAGGTAATAGGCTAAGATTGAGATAAACATGTCAGCATCATCTACATAGGGTCAAAAATTGAAATCACAGAAAGAGAAGAATGAATCTGAGCAACTGTCCACAGTAAGTAATTCAGAGAATTAAAAAGAAGCACAAAAAGCAGAAAGAAGCGGACTATATTCCTGTTCATTAAATTTAAAAAATTTTATTTGGTCTTGACCTACTATCTTCCTCCTCTCTGGTTGCCTTCTTCAGCAGCTTTTAGGCTTCTAAATTTCTCATAGTTAGAGGTTTCCTCTACATTTAGATTTTATCAATTAGAGAATTTGCTTTCTAATGAGTATTAAAATAAACTGCAAAGTTTTTTTTCTTTTCTTTTAAAAAATGTCTCAAAAGGGAACCCTCGCACACTGTTGGTGGGAATGTAAATTGGTGTAGCCACTATGGATAGCAGAATGGAGGTGTCGCAAAAACCTAAAACTCGAACTACCGTTATGACTCAGCAATTCCACTCCTAGGTATTTATCCAAAAAATGAAAACACTAATTCAAAAAGGTACATGCATGTCAATGTTCATAGCAGTATTATTTACAATTGCCAAGATATGAAAGCAATCCAAGTGTCCATCAACAGACAAATGGATAAAGATGTGGTATATATATGTATATATGTGTGTATATATATATATATATATATATATATACATGCATACACATGTAATACTACTCAGCCATAAAAAATAATGATCTTTTGCCGTTTGCAATAACATGAATGTACTTGGAGAGTATTATGCTGAGTGAAATAAGTCAGAGAAAGACAAATGCTGCGTTATATCACTTATATGTGGAATCTCAAAAATAAAACTAGTGAATATAAAAATAAAATCTCACGTTTTCTCTCTCTTTTCCTTCAAATATCTCTAAATATCTTTCTTTGGGTCAAGTTACACTAAAATCATCTCTGCTTCTATTCCTAGACCCTGAAGGAGAAATAAATAGGCCATCATTGATTGCTTTCACTTCTTTATTAAGCTCCTTGTTAGTGTGGAAGTTATTTTGCACAAAGTTTCTTGTTCATTAGAGTAGAAAATTTCAGCTTACTCTAAACTCTATTAGCCAAATAGACATAATACAAAAACTAGCCTTTAGTAATAAAGCCTCTGGGACTTCCCTGGTGGTCCAGTGGGTAAGACTCCATGTTCCCAGTGCAGAGGGCCAGGATTCAATCCCGGGTCAGGGAACTAGATCCCCCATGCACCCCGCAACTAAGAAGTCTGAATGCCGCAAATAAAAGATCCTGCATGCAGCAACTAAGACCCGGCGCAGCCAAAATAAATAATTAATTAAAAAAAAAGAATAAAGCCTCTGGACTCAGCCTGTTTGGACAATTCCTTTTTCAACCTCTTCACAGAGGGACCTTAGACAAAGAGGGTTTATTTTTACTAAGCCTCTATATTCTCATCTGCATAATGATGATGCTGTCCTAGCTTACCTTATAGGGTAGTTATGAAAATTAAAAGAGAAAATATATTTCAAGTGCTTACATAGCTGGCACACAATGGTCATTGACTTTTTAAATGTATTTATTCAAAATATGAAGTTTATTTATACCATATTTTATCAAAGTAAAATGACATCATTATTTTATGTACCGCTAAGAAAAGGGGAAAATCCCGGCAAACTATGAAATGCCATTGACTACAAGAAGCATGTCAATTTCAAAGATGTTAACATGTGAAAAAATATGTCTTAGAATTGAGTATATCAAGTAGTGTTTGTGGTATACAAAGTTTAAGAATTGTGTGATTTCTATGACTGGCTAGGATCCATTTATACCAGAAAAACAGCTGTGAGATCTTGTATGAAAATGGACAATATGAATCCAGAGAACACTCAGAGAGTAGTAATTAATATTGTGGGTTCTGGATTGAGATAGACTTGGGTTCAGATCCCTGCTCTATTACTTACCAATGGTGTACCCTTGGACTAGTTATTTAACTTGTCCACCCTGCAGCTGTAAAATGGGAATAACGATAGTTCTAAATTTAAGATGACTGTGAGTATTAAATGGGCAGCGATACTCATGAAGCCTTCAACAAAGTACCTGGCAAATACTGTGTTTAAAAATTAGTACTTGCTAGCCATTCACAGCAGCACAGTGCCTTATCCTCCAGGGGTCTAGGGGCAGACCAATGTTAGGATGAGGTGAGGCATTCAGGGATAACATCAAAAATACGTGGGACCTGCAAAAAAAGCTATACCTATAAACCAAAGAGCAAACTTGAAACATATCTCAGGGAAACCACAATTGCTGGTCCTGGATAAATAAGTCTTTTTAGAGACATTGACACATGCCCTACATCCTCTCAAATTTACTTTTAAACATAAAATATATTTTTAAAAGCCTATGTATTAGTGTGTGTGTGTATGAGGCTATGGAAGAGAAAGAAAATTTGTCTGTGGTACTCCTGGTTTTTGTTTGTTTTTATTGTTGTTTTTTATACTTTGAATTTCCTTTCCTATGAGAATTTCAAACATATTTCAAAACACAAGTAAAAAAATTGCCCTAGGGGTTTCCCTGGTGGCACAGTGGTTAAGAATCTGCCTGCCAATGCAGGAGACACGGGTTCGAGCCCTGGTCCGGGAAGATCTCACATGCAGCAGAGCAACGAAGCCCGTGTGCTACAGCTACTGACCCTGTGCTCTAGAGCCTGCAAGCCACAACTACTGGGCCCACATGGCACAACTACTGAAGCCCGTGCGCCTAGAGCCCATGCTCTGCAACAAGAGAAGCCACGACAATGAGAAGCCCCGCGCACCGCAACAAAGAGTGGCCCCCACTCACCGCAACTAGAGAAAGCCTGCACACAGCAACGAAGACCCAAAACAGCCATAAATAAATAAATTTATTTTTAAAAAATTGCCCCAGTACTCAAAAATAAAGGTAAATGGGAAAGAGATTAAATTATAACATCATTATGACCAGAAATGGATATATTTTATATCATCTTTATCATTAATAAAAGATTCTGACATCTAATCAAGGTTGAAATCAGAACATTCTAATTAATTTAAATGTTTGCTCCGGACATGGCTCCATGAATGGCAGTGGGGGGAGAACTGCATCATTATGATGTATTACCATGGTTTAGAGCAATCTGTCTGATGGCATCTAATAAATGACTTTACATTGACACAAAACAAGTTAGTACACTATTAAGTACCATAAATCATATTTGGTAGTAGGTGTAGATGAGAAACATTAACGGAGATTGAATTTGTTTCAGGTGTTTGAAACTCACTGCGTTCACTTACCACTACACATTAAACAAAGAAATAGCTTTCCAAGTAGGAAAATGTATTAACCATTTGATTTCCACACACAGTATACTGAGTGCAAAACAGGTGCTAAAATAGAGGTACAGTTTGGTGTCTAAAGGCTGGTTGATATCCAGGAAGAGGATACCAGGGTGACTGTACCTGTTGTAATAGCCACATCCATTCTGAATTATCAGTGCCTCCAGTGCACTTCATGCTAAATATCTTGAATTTCAACCCTTTCAAATGATTCCAGACTTCTAAGTTCAGTTAAAGAACTTCACTTGAGGAATAAACCAGGCAACTACATTAAAGAAGGCTTTACTATATCAACCCTGGGGATTGGTACTCAGTAAGAAAGACCAGATAGGGGAGCCTATGAAATTAAGAAAGTTGGCATCAGAGGGGCTAGCTCCAAAGAGAAGGAAGATATTTTAGGAGCATTGGGAAATCTATCAAAAAACTATTTTATACACCAAAAAGAGGGTGAACATTTTGGAGGGGCTGGCAATGTATTCTACAGATTGGTTTGCTGTCAAATCAGCAACAGAACGGCAATAGTAGTTATAGTTCCTGGAGTTTGAGTCTGAGACGACAGATAATTTGAGTTTCTTGAATTTGATGCAATGACTTAGAAGGACTATAATCAAGACAGAACCAACAGTTTAAATAACAGCAACACCTACTACAACTACAATAAAAACAAGGCAAGCACTCTACTTCTGAAAATGTAGTGAAACTCAGTGAGTGGAAATGGGGTATAAATTTAAAGCTGATCTAACTACAGAGCTGTCCATAACACTCAGCTTCTGAACTACTGATTGGGCTCCTTAAATTCTCCTTGCTAGAAAAACAATTAATTGCAGAGAACCTGAGATTATAGGCAGAGATTAAATGGCTAAAACTTCCAAAGTTTTAGAAGTACAGGAGTAGTGAGCTAGGAATCGTGGTCTACAAAGGGATATAAAAATAATAAATCTGTGAGGTTTGGAAAAATCAGGACAAAAGAGGCCATAATCCTCCACTCCACAGTGCTAACGCCTCAAGAATGATCATAATATTTATTTAATTTTTTATTTTGAAAGAACATTATACTTATGGGAAAGTTGCAAGAATACAGAGATTCCCATATGCCATTTGTTCAGCTTTCCCTGATCTTAACATTTTATTTAGTCACAGTATGACTGTGAAGCCAAGCAATATGTAGACCTTATTAGAATTTCACCAACTTTCCCACTAAGGCCCTCTTCTGGCCCACGATTCAAAGATCCCGTCCTCAATTTAGTTATCACATCTCTTTAGTCTCCTCCAGTTTGTGGCGGTTTATCAGTATTTGTCCAGCATGGCCTTGCCACTTTTGAAGAGTAATGGCCAGCTGCTTTATATCATCCCCGTATACATGGGTTTAAATGATGTTTCTCATGATTAAATTGAGATTACATAGTTTCGGCAAGAATACCATAGGAGTGGTATTTTGCCCTTTATAGTACATTCAGGGGGTACACGATATCAATATATCTTATTACTGGTGATATTAATTTTGATCACTTGGGGTTTGTTTTGTGTGTGTGTGTGTGTGTGTTTCCTGAGTCTGTCCACACTACATGGAAGTTTAGCTGTCAGAGTGCTGTGGAAGGGATCCCTGTGTTATTAGAAAGAGAGGCAAAGCCCTGAGGCTGTTCTTCGGGGCAAAGGTTCCAGGAACAAGCATTACTGGTCTCCTGTGACAAGTTCTAAACACCTTGCAGGTGCCTGCAGGAGCAGTTGGCCCCAAGGATATGCAATGGAATGGTGCGTTCGGCTGGCTGTAGACTTGGACCTTAGTAGACATCAGATTGTGGCCCCAGGGCTCCATGCTTGAAGCCCCAGGTGCTGCCCTGGGGCCTTCCTTCTCCTAGAAGGCTATAGATTTCTGGCCCACATGTATGCAGTTCACTGCCCTATTTTGGCTTAGGGCAGTCTCCCCTCTGCACAGCCTTTGGGCCAGAGCCAGTTGCTCAGTACCTGGTCAGGAACCCTTGGGCAAGGTGCCATTGCGATGTGACACTGACTGTGAGGTTGGGCTCAGTGATGATGAGGATTGGGGTTTACTTGATAAAAGCCTTGAGCCAGACTTTCCATTTAGTCTGGAAAGAGGCGCCCAAATGTCTGTTGGACCAGTTGTCTGTCAGGCACTGTCTAGCACTCAGCTTCATGCTTTGAGATGCCAGATCAAGTGCTCATCTCATTAACTCAGTTCTGATAAAACTGCTTTGACATAGTCTCTGGAGGTGACAAGATGTGGGCTAGGGAGAGGGAGAAGGTGAGGATGAGATGGCATTTGGACTGCTAGTTCAGTGATTAGAATGTCATTTCCATGGCCCTTGGTGGAGACAAAGGCCCTGAATAAAAACCAAAATTCTCCCTATTTAAGCATCCTTCCCAATGTAATGTTTTCTTTATTTCTCCTTTTAGCTTATCCTGATGGTAAGGTAAAAAAAAACCAAACCTGGTAGCATATGAAAATCAGCCATGGGAGGACAGGAAAGGGGAAAAAGAGTCATGTGTGGGACTCACAGAATTAATTCAGTCAGTAAGAAGAAATGTCGGCTAATCATCAGGGGGAGACAGGGTGGGTAAAAGAAAGTGGGTTTGCAGCAGAGGCGGCAGAGCTGGTATCAATTTTCTTATAAAACAAGGGTGCAAACCCTCACTAGTTTTTCAAGTAAAATATCAAAGAATGCCAATCCATGACCTGACAGCAGTTCTCCCAGTTGAAGGTGAGTCAATATTGCTTAACATCTTTCTGTGGTTACTGGCACTACATTCTCTACAGTCATATTGTGACTGCATATATCACTGCAAGACACAAATGAGACGAGATAGCAGTTTCCTCGGAAAGTCTTTAAGGGCACACAGATATGTTCAGTTGGGAATGTTACCATCAGATCACAGAGCTATCTTTTCTTCAACTAACATAAAACACTGCACAGGAGGCAGTAAAATAATAAACATGTAAATGGAGGAAAAGAACAACCAAAGAACACTAAAAATATCTGGAAGAACAAATTATATTGTGAAGAAAAAGCAGCACAAAATGAAACAAAATATGGCCCATCCTTGTGGTGTCTTTGAAGTCCAAGTTTAATTTGTTCTCTGTGTGTGTGTGTGAATACAATAAACACTTTTATACCATGTAAGTCTCATCTCTTTCGGATTTGGATTTTTGACTAAGCACCGGTGACTTCTCTTAATCAGAAAGAACAATGAAGGTGGCAAACATATCTCTGCCTAGGGTCTTAATAAAGCTTTGAAAACTGTAATTTAACAAATTTTCTTTTCATCTCAAAATGGGATTGTAACCCATGTTGGAAAGTTTCATTAACATTTGCTCCACTCAGTGAGAGCCCTTCTAGTGGGGCCTTTGCAAAAGACTAAGGTGTTGTCAGACTGAAATAAAAGCTGCTTCGCCCAAAGTACTTTTCCAATTTTAGAAACCATAGAGTGTAAGCTTCTGCCTTTAGGTGAGAAAACAAAAGCCCATTGAGATTAAATATTTTCTCTGAGGACATTTACTGAGTTACACAAATGATACTGGAGAAGAGAAAATAGAAGAAATATTAATTTGGTGCTACTTTGGTGTTATTTCTTTTTTTTGTGTGTGTGTGTTATTTCTTAAATTTCATTTGGTGCTACCTCTTAAATACCTCGTCTCTTTCAGGTGTTATATAACTTTATCTTCACAAAAATCCTGTGCTGTATTAATTTCCTTATTTTATAGGTGTGAAATTAAGGATTAACGAGGTGAAATAACTCATTCAAGTTCACACAATGAGGAAGTAGCCGAGCCAAGGTTTCCAGCTGATCCTTTGTCACCAAATATGATTTCATACGCTATGCTGAAATGAAAATTACAATTCTGTATAATATATCCTCTAACAGAAAAAATAAAGGAGTGATCTCATTAAACTATTTATTCAGTTCTACAAAATCTACTTGCTCATTTTTCAGGCAAAGGAAAATATATTTTCTTTCTTCAAAGATCTTTAAAACTCTTCCCATAGGAAAAAATATATTTATCTCTATATTTTTGAGAGTTTGGTGGACAGATATTTCAGCAATAATTTTCAAGATTGTACTAACCTCCATCTCATTAGATGTTTTTACAAAATACATTATGCTTGACAGAAATTATTTCAGAAATACTGGAGAGACAGGAGGGTGGGAGATGGAGAATCATAGGCTGTGACAGAGGTAATTGCCTTCAAAGAGTAGTGTTTCTTGCTCTCTGAGATTAGAGATAAATTAATCCCTGAGTCCCCACATGCCCAAGTGTAAGGAGCAAATATAAGTTCAAGCATCTAATGAAGTGATTTTGTAGTGGAAGCAAACTGCAAGCCATGACTCACCTGTGCTTTTAAAGGCTTGATTTTATGCAGAACTAAAAATTAGGAGATGAAAAATTGGTCATTAAATGAAAAACCAGAGGCTTTGATTATTGGAGGGAATGAAAATAACATTCTGGAAACTATGCCATATTTAATTGTTTATATCCTATTCAATCACTGATGCACATGTAGGTCCATAGTCCCTTAGCCTGTGTCTTCATGTTCTCCTTTAAGCCTCCAATCATACAATAGATCATATTAATGCATTCTGAGGCAGCACAACTAGCTAGAATAGGGTGATTGTGCTTCCTGGGTTTGATCAAGTTCAGCTCATTTTTGAATGCTCTATGTCAACTTAGGACCTAAGTAAATTAGAGCAACAGTCTCTGCTGGAACATTAGGTAAATTCAACCTGATTGCACAAGTGAGTGAGATTTTTGAGAAAGATCATAACTGTGCATTAAAAACACAAGTAAGTCACTAAGTAATCTACTGTGAAAATCAGATCATTTACTATTTGCAGTCTAAAAACATGAATGGAATAAAGGCAAAAATTAATTATTAACTGAAGCAATAAACCCCTTATTTACACTGGGATCACAGTGAAGGCTGAAGTGATCCTTTAGGGGGGCTTGCTCAGTGGTCTCACTGTCCCAGCACTATGGACAGCAACTAGGAACTTAGAAAAAGAAGGAAGAACTTGTACAACCTGTTCTGCTCCAAATTAGTCTAAACACTGCTGCTATTCAGAACTTACTACCCAGAGTTAAGAGTTGATTTTGTTTAAAAATTGTGTGTATATTCCACATAAATTCTATCATCCATAGAAGAAACATGAACTAAAGCAAGTGTGTCTCACACGTGCTTTGTGTTTATTTGTTCCCTTAACGTATTCTTTCTTTTCTTCTTCTTTTATTATAGTAGTGTAGTAGTAGTAGTAATAATTTTGCCAAACTTTCCTGATAAATTCATCCTTTTAGGTGACTATGTGTTGCATATCAAATACAGATCATCCAAAACTAATATTTATTAATGTTGCCTGGTTACTTAAAGTTACAAGCATTCATATCATCGACTACATGTAGAAGAAAGCCAAGATCTGATTTTGAAACATAGGAATATGTTCATCAGGGAAGAACAAAGGAAAACTCAAAATCATACACCACCCAACCATTTTTAACAATGTTTGAAGAGCCTACAATATAACTGTATTAGTTTCTTATATCTGCTGTAACAAATTATCACTACACAAATTTGTGTTGTTTAAAACAACACAAACTTATGATCATATAGTACTGGATATCAAAGTCTGAAGTTAGTGTCACTGGGCTAAAGTCAAAATGTCTTTAGGGCAGCATTCCTTCAGGGTCCTCTAGGGGGGTACTGGTTTCCTTGCTTTTTCCAGTTTCTAGAGGCTGCCCACATTGCTTGGGTCATGGCCCTATACTACTCCCATCTCTGCTTCTGTCATCATATCTCCTCTGATTATCTCTCACTCTGACATTTCTGCCTCCCTCTTATAAAGACCCGGTTTCCACCTGGTATACTTCGGGAGAATCTTTGCATCTCAAGATCCTTAACTTAATCACATTTCAAAGTTCCTTTTGCCATATCAGTAACATATTCACAGGCTCTGGGGATCAGGATGTGGACATCTTTGGGAAGCCACTATTCTGCTTTCCACAATAATTATCATCACTGTAGTCAATTAACTGAATCTAAGAGAAGAATAAGAAATGAATTTTATCCACAAATAATTATCAACATGGATCCTTTTGTGTAAGGTCCTCCTCCTAATATTTGCATTAATTCATGATATATTAAACCACTCTGATTCTTCAATGTATTTAAGTAAACTTGCCTGTGGTAGATTGTTTACAAAGTAGCTCCAATTGTTCCTCTCCTTGTATCCATTTACCTTTGCAAATGTAAGTTTACAACTCCTCCTATCAAGAGGTGAAGTATATTTCAGCACATTAAAATCTGGCTTGTTTTGTGACTATTTTGGCAAATAGAATATGGAGAAATGATGTGTAAGTTCTGAGCAAAGACCTCCAGAGGCCTCGGGAAGTTCCACTATTTTTCTTGAAACTTCTATGACCTGGGCATAAATCTGGGCAACCTCCTGGAGGAGGAAAGACCACATGGGGCAGAGCTGAGTTGTTCCAGCTCTGTAGCCATCCTAGACTAGCCAGACCCCTGCTGACTTGGCCACTGACCATAGATGTATGAGGGAGACCAGAAAACACTAGATAAACTTCCCAGCTCACCAGAGACTTGTAAGCAATCACAAATGCTTATTGTTTACAGCTGCTAATTTTGGGGTGGCTTGTTACACAGCAAATGCTAATGGATACATTGCCTTATATAATAACAGTTTAATATTTCTTAGTGTTCCAAGTGGATATGACATTCTTTCCAAAATTTATAATCCTAGATTCTTGTAAATTCTTAAAAACTCTTTTAAAATCATGTTCCATACCATTTATTTGGGATAATGTCTGTGTGAATTTATGTCTTTGAATTACAGTCTGCCTCATGAGCATAAAAATCTTCAGTTTAAAAGTTCATTCAAAGTTGCTTTTATAAGGTGTTTTAGAAATGATAACAATAGGTGTGTCTCACTTTGGAAATTATAAAATGTCAGCTGGCAAATTATTTTAAGATTTTCTCATTAATTTTCTATTGCAATTATATTAGGATAAATTGTTTTAACAAAAGCTCTGGAATACAGTGAATACTTTTAGGGGTTGAGATCATCTCTCTTTTATGAGCTTACCTACTTATAGAAAATAATATTGGCTCTTATAGTTTCTTTTTCCAATTAACAAAATACTTTTCTAAACTATCTGTTAATGGAGACTTTTTAATAAATAAAGACATGTTTCTCCTATGTTCATTGAAAATGCTTTAAACAAATATCTTTGTGTGCATATCTGTAAATATATATACATATATATAAAAGATTCCATGCCTTTAAAAATTCTGTAAACTTAGACTGAACTTCAATAATTTTATGAACTTTTTCTTAACAAGTGCCTTTTGCTGAAGTTTTCTTCTACAGCAACATTAAAATGCAGTTCTTATTTATTATTGATGAGATGATCTGCTAATTGCAAGAACTTTTCTTATCTGTAATTATTTTCTGTCCTTGCTTTAAATATCATAAATATTGAATATCTTTCCCCACATCACCAGTATCTCAACAGAGAGTTTCCATAAATATAAGCATCAGTGTTACAAAGTAGCTAGAATATTTTTGGATAATTTACGCAAATAACTGTTATTAATTTATAATAATAACAGAAAGTACTGATATGAGAAAGAAGAAAGATATCTATAGAAATAAAGGGTTAAGGGTTAAGTTGTATATAATTACTAAGCTTTTGCATGAAATATATAATTTTAAATTAAGGGGAGCTAGGACTCTTTTCACATGCTTAGTAACATCACAAAATGATTCACTGGAGGAAAGTAAGTTAATGCCTCATTGGATTCTCATTTTTCTTTTCCTTTTTTCCTTCTTCTTCTAGAAGTCATATGGAATTTATATAGAGAGTTCTGCAAACATTAACATTCATTTATATAAAATTATTCTAAAATTCATGTGTGTCTCTGCAGATGAGAAATTTCTAAATGTACAATCCATGTTTCATACATTTAGGGCAATACCATATTATGGCATAGTACCTTAGAATACACAGAACACAGCATATTAAATATGTTAACCAGCTTCCCTGGTGGCACAGTGGTTGACAATCTGCCTGCCAATGCAGGGGACACGGGTTTGAGCCCTGGTCTGGGAAGATCCCACATGCCACCGAGCAACTAGGCCCGTGAGCCACAACTACTGAGCCTGCGCGTCTGGAGCTTGTGCTCCGCAACAAGAGAGGCTGAGACAGTGAGAGGCCTGCGCACCGCGATGAAAAGTGGCCCCCGCTCGCCGCAACTAGAGAAAGCCCTCGCACAGAAACGAAGACCCAACACAGCCAAAAATAAATAAATAAATAAATGTTAACCAAATTTCATTTTTGTAAACCAGTGTTTTCACATATCTGACTTCTTTCCATAATTATTTTTATAGGCACCAGATCCAAGAATCACATAGCATACCAATAGTAGGAATCTCATATTTCAACCAGAAACCCTTATTAATTTTTCTTTTTTTTTTTTTACTATTTTGTACTGCTCTGGATGAGGATGGGTTATATTACATAATTTATAAGGACGACGACTTCTACCTTTGGCCATTTCTTTTGTCAATTATCTTGAGTAAATGTCAAAATTGTTACACTAAAGTCAACAGAGAGTGAATGGAAACTCTTTTCTGTGGCTTTACTTTTCTTAGTTCATTAAGATAAAAATAAATGACATTGTAAATATCTACATTAAGTGTACCCCAATCCCTAGACATCCAACTAAAAAATATCATAAAGCCATAAACAAAGAGGATTGCACCTGTAGAATAAAAAGGAGGGAAACAAAGTCCTCAAACTGGAGACTGGTAAGCAGTTGTATTTTTTGAAAAATCATCTAGTTTCAACATAACCTCATAAATATAACTTCACATTCCTTATTCTCATTAAACCAAGTTGAGTTACTTGATACACAAGAATGGTCTCATCATAACTACTGTATATGTCCCAGTACAAAACATGGGAGCAACTATTAGCAAAATAATTTATTTTGAAAATTTTTCTATTTCTGTGAAGACTTCAATGAAGGCTAATTATCCATTAACAAGAATAGGACTGTGCCTCCCTGTTAGCTGTCACTAGGTTAAAAAAGGAAAAAGAACAGAGCATGGAGTTTGCTTCCCAATGGAAAACCTGAGATCATTTATTAATTCTTTATGAAATTCAACTATACTCTCTTATGTAGGGGCCCTAATGAGTGTAAAAAATTCAAGCGATTTAGTTTAAACAGTAGTTGCTTTTAATTGGCAACAGAAGTATAAATGTGGTCTTCTTCAATAATGTTGCTAATCTTATTTCCTGCATTTGATTAAATGTACCATTTAGCTAATAGACATATTTTATATGTGACATTATAATATACCATAATCACTGAGGCATAATCATCATCTACCACAAAATATTCCAGACTGTATGCTCAGTGGGTATACACATATTATAGATAATTCTCACAAGATCCCTGGGAAGTAGCAGATTAACACATTTATATTCACGAGGTTAAGTGTCATGCAGCTAGAGAAGTAAATAGCAGGTTTCAGGATTAAAATCTAGGTCACTGTTGGTTCCAGAGCCTTCACTTGTTCCATTTCACCATCATTACTGATAAATTCTCGTGGAGTTCTAGCTTAATGCAGCACCATTTGTTAGATGTTTGAAGTACAAAGACAGGTAAGAAATTGTCCTTGCCTCTAAGGAACTTACAACTTAGTTGTGGAAACAAGGCACGTACATAAAGAAACATCAGTATAAAAGGCCCTATCAGAGCTGTTTTTGTGGGAGTGAAAGGAGGTCGGGTCCCCATTGGAACAGACCATAGAGGAAGTCAATAACAGAGGATGCCACATTTCACACTGTATTACATGGTTGCTTCAGGACATCTGTCTAGAATAGTAGTGAGGCGGAAAAAAATTACATGCTTAGAAATAAATGGCAGACTAGGCAAGATGCCTTACTTGTCTACTGTAAATTTGGACTCCGAATCAATGGCTCCTTACCTTCTGGCTATACTCAGCTGGTCCAGCTTGTCTGTTTCCACTCCTAGGAGCTTCAAACACACTCCTCAGCTCATCAAGGGCGATGGAGAAGCGTTCGATCCTGCGCCGACCACTCAAGGAATCCTCCTTCAGCACTTCTGGCCGGCCATAGTCCCTAGAGTTGTCACTCTTGTCCTCAGGAAACTTCTCTTCAGGCTCTGAGCTCAACATCTCTTCTCCAACACTGCGGGGCAGATTTGGGGGATCTGGAGGTCCAGGCACTGAAGCTGCCTCTCCTTCAGGTTCAAGCAATTTGTTTTCTTGAGGCTGGAAGAGCCTGCAACGACTGCCCCTGGGACTACACTCATTTTTCTGGTAATCGCTGGATTCCCATTTCTGCCGCAGGAGGTTCAGGGAGCCCTTCTGCATTGGAAACATCGATGATGCCAGGTTGTCCTGCAATATCAAAAGTCCTTTCATCAAAGATATGCATGTGAGTAATTTTCCAAACACTGTGTTTAGGAGTGCCAGCTCTTGGGATTTGTATTTCAGTGTAGAAATCCAGCTTTGCTATATAATTTCTGGCTCTTGACCCTATATGAAGCTATGTCAGTTAACCTAGAATTAGATTATGGAGAGGACTGATTTGTACAGCCGAGGACATTTGACTCTAAAGAGACAAAACTAGGAAAACGTGATTTTCTTCCCTCTTCCTTCTATGTAAAATCAGTCAATAATTACTTACAAAGTAAAATTTGAATAATATTCACTCATCATTTAGTATGTTCTGAGAAAAGAGCAATTAACAAGTCCAACAGGAGTGAAAGGGGTTTGTTTCCTTCCTGTAACCATTCAGGATTTTCTTGGTTTCTGCAAATGTATTACTTTAAAAGTAATGGACTAATAGCTAAAAGTTACTAAGTTTTTGCTATAAGAAAAACACTTTGATAATAATTTATATGTATATCTCATTTTAATCCCAACGTTCTCACAAGGAGTTAGTTGCTACTATGAACACTATTTTCCAGGTAAGGAAATTGAGAAGTAATTTGCCCAGGGTACTGTGTGACAGAGCCTGGATTTGAAACACATCTGTGTGACTCCAGTATCTTCCCTTTTAACCACTGGAGTGTAATGTCTCTTTTTTACTTTAATTCATATCTCATTATGAAAGTGATTAAAATTTAACTTTGTTATAGAGTTTTGTGGTGAGTAGAAAAAGAAACCAAATGGTAGATTGCACTTTTAACAGAAACAAACACATACACACACATACCAAAATCATAGGCATCAAGAGCTATACACTAGCATGAATTTTTATCATAGAAATAGCTACTTTCTGTTGTAACCCAGAGATTCTACACTGCAAATTTGGGGCTTCAAAAAATAAATTCCGCTCTTGAGGGATGATGCATTTTCCTGGAAAAGTATTAGCACAGTGGGTATGGTAAACAACCTTACTTAGGTTAAGTGAAAGTATCTCAAAAGGTCACCTAATACAATGGCTCCAGACTTCTTTGACTGTCAACCACATTATAAAAAACATGTTATGCATTGGGACTCAGCGCATATACAACATTAGTAAATTTATACACATATATATATGAAACAAACTTTTGTTTTCATTAAATAATACTTTCCCTTACTATGTGAAATGTCTGGTGATATTTTCTACTCTAATACCCTTCACTTAAAAAAAAATGTTTTCTATCCACTAATGCTTCATGGATTGCTGGCTAGCTCTATACTTAGAGCAGGAGTTCAGTCCCAGGTTGGGTTTTACTAACTGTGTGACCTTGCAAAAGCTTCATTGGTAAAATGGATTTATATACATTATGGCTTTATTTTGAGGAATACATTAGATAATGCATAAAATGTCTAGTGTGAATTAGTCCCCCAATAGCTGTTAATTCCACTCCCAGCCCCATCTCTGGCTAACTCATTTTAATCACTCAAATATTTATGCTAAACAGGAGCCTCCTAGATAGGAAAGCTTTCAGGAGGAATGAGGATATTTTAAGCCACAAATCCATAGACTGAACAGACCAGGAAATTTGGCTTTAATAAATTGCTAATTAATAAATTTGGATTAGTCTCTTATTATAGAAAGTCTCAATAAAACAGTAGCACCCAATAAGACCTGAATATCTGTTTGGGAAAATGGTCAGCATATGTTGAGAATCTAATCAACATATGCTGGAAATGCCTGTGTCTCATGTATAAATGGACTTCAGAAAAGATCTTATTAGCAAGATCTTATTAGCAATGGTGGGAACATTGTCACAGCTGGTAATAGTGACCTCATGAGGTGATTTAATGAAAGAATTGTTTCTGAGCCAACCTTGCATAGTTAGGAATGGAAAGGTGGGAGGAAAAAAATTGGCAAATGGAGGAGGAAAACCATTTTTCTTATATAGAAAAGGCGATCCAAACATTCAAAACTGATTTGGAACTTCTGGCTCTAGATAAAGATGGAATAGACATATTTTTCTCAATTCCTCTTTCTAAATATAGCTAAAAACACTGGAACTAATATGTAAAAGGAAACGAGGACTCTGAAAGGTGGAGCGAAGGCAGACAGCCTAGGAACTTTTGCACTTGAGGAACAAGATGGTGGTGAATTCCCTGGGTTTTCTTTTAGTCTTATATATCCAGAACATGTTGCTTGAAGAGACACTAACCCAAAGACTCCAATGGGAACAAACAAAATTCCCTAAGAATAGCCTGCTCTCTCTAGCTAAGAAGTAGGAAAGGGGAAAGTTAGCAAAGGTGTTAGACAATAATTGCTATATGTCAGGCAAATAATGAAATATACCCAAAATATGTGTGGGTTTTTTCCCCACATCAGCAAATTCTCCAACTCTCTGGACTCCAACTGGGTGTCCTAAAGTTCAGTTTAATTTTGACACTAACTATCTGGCATTAGCACAAATTCCAAAGGTTAAGGTCTCAGTTCCACAAGACTGCCCCCACTTCAGAGGCCAGTTACAAGTTCCAGGTTGCCACCTGTACCTCTGACCAACTGGCTACAAATCGGGGGTTCCCATGATCCCCCTTCTCAGGTTTGGTAATTTTCTAGAATGGCTCACAGAACTCAGGAAGGTACATTACTTAAATGTACTGTTTATTTTAAAGGATACAACTCATGAACAGCCAAATGCAAAAGATGCATAGGGCAAGTATGAGAAAGGGGTGTGCCACCCTCCCAGCACTTTGATGTATTCACCAACCCAGAAGCTCTCCAAACCCATCATTTAAACAGTTTTCACAAAGGTTTCATTTCATAGGCATGACTGATTAAATCATTAGCCACTGGTGATTAACTCAATCTCCAGCCCCTCTCTCCTCCTTGGAGGTCAGGGAGGGTGGTTAAAAGTTTCCACCTTCTAATCATGCTTTGGTGTTTCTGGCTAGCAACCCTCATTGTGAAGCTATCAAGGGCCCCCAGCCACCAGTCATCTCATCAGCATACAAAACACACTCATCACTCCAGAGGTTCCAAGAGTTTTAGGAACTGTGTGCCAGGAACTAGGGACAAAGATCAAATATATATTTATCACAAACACCAGTGACTTTGCGCCTCACTGACTCCCCTCCCCTTCCCACCACAACCATGGTATCAGAGAAAACTCAGTGGGGAGCCAGGATTTTCATACCCACTTGATGGTAATAAGACCTTTCTCTAAGATATCAGTGGAGGCCATGTAAGGATCATGTATTTCTGCACCACCTAGTGGTAATGAGACATTTCTCCCCTTCCCTGCCTGCATCAGAGGACAGAGAGTTGTCAGCTAGAACTTTCACCAATATTCACTGTTGGTGAGGCCTCTCTTTTAGCAGTGGTATCAGTGGGGGCAACATGGAGAGCAATAAAGGGGGAACTCTCCCTTTCCCAGCCAGCCAGGGTGATATCAGTGAAGTCCCACCTCCACCTAACAGTAGTGGATCGCCCCTCTCCAGGGAGTCAAAGGATGCTAACTGGGAAAACTGAACTTCAACCCCACTTGGCAATAATGAGGCAACTCCTCCCTTCATCTTGTGAAACAGATTTAGGTAAGATCCAAAGTTCATAACATAAATGCCCAAGTGTCCAGATACAATTGAAAATCACTGGTCATACCAAGAGCCAGGAAAACCTAATGTGAAGGAGAAAAATAATCAATTGACACCAACATTGAGATGACTCAGATATCTGGGATTATCTTTTAAAACAGTCATCATAAAATTGCTAAATGAACAATTACAACCTTCTTTTAAAATGTTTAAATGGAAAAGGCTTAGCAAATAGAAGATTAAAAAGAAAAAAAGAACCAATTGAAATTTTAGAATTGAGATATAAACAACCAAAAAAAAAAAGGAAAAGAAAACCTCACTGGATAGTCTCTGCAGAATGGAAAGAACAAAAGAAAAGGATCAATGAACTTGAATATAGAATGATTAGAAATTGACCAATGTAAACAACACAAAGAAAATACAGTGAAAAAAATAGAACATTAGAGACGAGTGAGACCGTAAAAAAAGATCTAGCATTCATGTCATTGGGGTCCCAAAAGAAGAGGACAAAGATGGTGGTGCTGAAGAACATTCAAAGAAATCATGGGTGAAAATTTCCTGAATTTAGCAAAAGATATGAAACTATAATAAAAAAGCTGAGGGCTTCCCTGGTGGCACAGTGGTTGAGAGTCCGCCTGCCGATGCAGGGGACACGGGTTTGTGCCCTGGTCCGGGAAGATCCCACATGCCGCGGAGCGGCTGGGCGCGTGAGCCATGCCTGCTGAGCCTGCGCGTCTGGAGCTTGTGCTCCGCAACGGAAAAGGCCACAACAGTGAGAGGCCCGCGTACCGCAAAAAAAAAAAAAAAAAAAAAAAATGAGCTAATATTTATGACACATCAAAACCAAATTTCAGAAAAACAAAACTTTGAAAAAAAAAGGAAAGGTTGAAATCAGTGAGAAAAATATGACACCTTACCTATAGAGGAAAAGCAATTTGAATGACAGTGGCTATCTCATCTCATCTCATCTATCTCAGAGACCACGGAATCTAGGAGGAAGTGGCACAATATTTTTCAAATGCTAATAGAAAATAACTGCCAACCCCGAATTCTATTTCTACCAGAATTAACCTTCAGAAATGAAGGCAAAATTACAACATTCTCAGGCAAATAAAAACTACGAGAATTCATTACCACCAAATTTACTCTAAGAATGACTAAGGGAGTTCTTGAAATACAAAGGAAATTATAAAAGAAGAAATTTGGGAACACTAGGAATGAAGAAAGAACAACATCAAGAGCAAAATCATGGGTAAATACATTAGACTTTCTCCTCTTGAGTTCTCTAAATTATGTTGATGGTAGATGCAATAAGTATAACACCATCTGATATGGTACTCAGTATATGTAGAGGATTTATTTTAGATAATTATATTATACACTAGGGATGGTGAAGGGATAAAGGAGGTAAAGTTTCTACCTTCACTCAAGGTGGGAGAATGTGGATGCCAATAGACTGTGATAAGTTATATATGCATAACATGACACCTAGAGACAGCACTTAAAAAAATCCATCACACATGAGATAAGTTAAAATGCACTATAGATAAGTCAAAATGGACTCTGAGGTATTCCAATAACTCACAGAAGGCATGAAGAAGTAAAGGGAGAAACAAAAAGCAGAGGGAACAAAGATAAAACAAAATAAAACAGCAGGCCTGATAACATCATTACATAAATGTAAATGGTCTAAAAAGACTAATTAAAAGATAGCGATTACAGAGTAGATAAAAATCAATCATTAACTGAATATATATATATATATGAAAGGGCATTATGCTGAGTGAAAAAATCCAGTCTCAGAGAGTTCACACACTGTATGATTGTATTTATATAACATTCTTGAAATGACAAAATTATAGATATGCAGAACAGATGGTTGCCGGGGGTTATGAATATGGGGGTCAGGTGGGTTTGACTATGAAGCGAGATCTGTGTAGAGGTGAAAAAGTTCTGTGTCTTGATTGCTTTGGTTATAAAGAATTAACAACTACAATGAAAGTACAACAATCTACACGTGTGATAAAATGGCGTGAAAATATATATACACATTGTGCCAATGCCAACTTCCTGCTTTTGAGAATATTCCATAGTAATGTAAGATGGAACTACTGGAAGAAACTGGGTACAGGGTGCACGAGTTCACTCTGTACTATGTTTGCAACTTCCTATGAACCTAGAATTATTTCAAAATAAAATGTTTAAAACCAAACAAATAAACCAGGGATTTGGTAGTCACGCCTCCAGATTTTATTCCACTTGGAGGGGAGGGTGAGAAACATAGATGTACCAGCATTCCTCTTGTGCAGTGACAGATGGTAAGGTACTCTGCTACACAGGCCACCATTATGAATGGTAAGCGACATGTTGTGTCAGTTGTCAATTTATTGCCGCTCACCTGCAAGTGTACCCTTAAATATATGCTCCATCATGAATGACTAAATCTCTTTAAGCATTTCTCCTTTACGATGTTTAGCTTTCTCAGTAGAGGGTGCCGGAGGGACACTGTAGGAGGAAGGGCTTACAGCAAGGTGCTGCATGGGTGGAGTGTCAGGGGTCAGGAGAATGTGAGAAAACCCAGTGGAGCCTGTCCAGTCACAAAAATGGAATGCCACCTCTCATGATCTTAGCCTTGGCCTGGGAAAAATCTTTCCACAGCCCTCTCAACAGGGAAACAAATCCCATAGCTGCCTGTGGCTTGGAGGGTCACAGAGGGAGCAGTTGTTGATTCTAGGAGACCTTGAGCAGCCTGCATGCAGACTGACTGTGGCCCAGGAGATAAACACTAATCTGCTGTTCCCTCTGCCAGCCCCTGCACAATCCTTGTCCTCTGAAGTCCTCTTACCCACACAGACACTCTGATTTCCACTGCATTTCCTTGTTACCAGCTATTAATCACTCATTGAGGCTACACCCTGGAGGGTGGCCTATTGCTTGTCTAGAAACTCCAGAGCAGCCCCAGCCTGGCTAAACCAGAAGCTTCTCTGTCCTCCAGGGGCTGAACCACACCTTCTCCAAGGGTGTCTGAACCCTTTGTGAATTTGTCCTTCCTTGGTTATTCTACCTCAACCCTAGGGTATCATATAATGTTTCCTTATATATTATGGTTACACTTTCACTGTAGTTGTTAATTCTTTATATTAAACTTCTCCTGTTTAACCTGCTGTGTGGTTTCTGTTTCTTGATTCCACACTGCCATAATACTCTTGTTTAGTAAGAGATGTCTACTACCTAATTCCAACAGTAGGTCATGAGGCCACATGTTTTCAGTATTGTCATGATGATACATGCCACTGTTCCCCTTGTGACCAAGTGTACTGGGGTGTCCCATTGAACTCTAGTCTTCCATGACATTTTTCAGAAACCATTACAGCAAGGATTATCTAGACAAATGAGTTTAAGAAGCTTAATATTCATCCGGTTCTAAGAGAACTACAATGTGCACTTCCAGATTAAAGGCTGTTGAAAAATCTTTGAGACAAAAAGAAGTCTAAGTAATTTAGGATTTTTAAAAACTTATTTAACGAGAGGATCTTTTATCATAAATTGCCCGTAGTTGCCTCAAGTGTTGTCTTTCATCAAAGCCATTTTTCAAAATGTTGACATAAGGCAAAAGTCACTAACTATAGAAGGTAAGCCTCAGATTCCTTCTCAGTATATATGTAGTAGTAGAAATTAATCATTCATCTCAGTCATGATTTTTGACAAGTTTTTAAAGAGTATTTGTATTAATAATTATTATATTTAACAAATACTTTTTTGTATTTTTATTTTATTAAAAAACAGTGGGCATCTGTTAAAGACCACATGATAGGCTGCAACATTTATGTCTAAATTGAGAGACTTTCTAATAAACCAGAATTTGGGTATGTATGAACTGAGGAAGATAACTGTATGTTTCATAACAACAAAAATCACTGAATTAAAATGTAGCTAAAATTAAATAAAAATTTAATTTAAAAAACTGAGTTGAAATGAAGATCCCCAGGAGCTATGTAGGTGATCTCCCTGTGACTATGCTGCAAAGGTTGCCAACTGGTTACAGAGACCTCTTCTTTCACATTCAGTGAGACAAACTTTGATTCACACAGGATTTACTTGTGTTCGCATATCCAGAGGCCTGTTTGTGGGTATTGTAGAATCTAGTCACCCAGGTGAGCAATGCTCAAGAACAACTTGAGTTTAGGAATTTTGGACTTTGGTTTTATGTGTCAAGTGAATGTCATCCCTAAGTTAGGCATCACTGAGTCGAGTCATTAAGACCAAGGTTTTAGCTAGGCAGATTGAGGTAGGGTAAAACTGAAAAACATCCACAGCAGCAGGATTAACTGATGAGTTGGGAAAAAAAACATTAGGGCATAACACATCCAATGTTGTCATTTCCATAGAAATGCATGCTGCCTTGCACTGTCACATATGACACATAAAATGTTTTGGTCTAACCTCAGTAAATGGACTCTGCATTTTTCCTTGTTTAGGGGATGGTTTTAGTGATTTAATGGATTTTAAACCAAGATTCTCCTCTATCATCCTCTCTCTCTGGGATTTCATCACCCTGTGCTTTCAGTCTCATGTATTCCTTATTTTCTCTCCTTCCACAAGACATTTGCAAATGCTGTTCCTTCTGCCTCCGTACTCTTCCCTCTTATGTTCTGGTACCTCCTAATTATGCTTCTGGTCTCAACTTAAGGCATGACCCTCTTGGAGAGCCATTCCTGACTTATCAAAGATGTTGTGGCTCACTATTTCATAAGCATCTGTGGTGATTTTAAGGAAGGTGATCTGAAATCCATACTTGTGAAACACTAATAAAGAGTCCATCGTTTGCATGGACCGGCAGAGATAAAATCTGCCAAGATTTAGTATACTGTATAAATGAACTAACATTCACATGGGGATTCCAAAGTCTTGAGTTCTTGTTGCTGCTAGGTGATCTGCTATCTCATGTAAAAGAGTATCAGGTGTGTAGAGGGAGAAATTTTAAGCAAGGCAAGGAAAGCCGTATCCAAAATTAAGTTGTCAATGCATTAAAAACTGGACTCTTACAAAAGTGTTCTTATACCTTGTGATCCCTGTAATTGTAAGAATTATCTCCTGCCTCTGTTATTGTAACATTGAGCTTATTTCTAATTATAATAATAATATATAGTTATATTAATATATAATATATAAGGTCTGTGGCATATTTCATGAACAACAGCAATGATTTTTGCCTGTCAAGCACACCAATCTGCTCAAAGAAAAATTAAGTCTCTGAGTAACTCTTGGTGAGAAGAAAAATTACCAAATGCTTTTCTGCTCCACTGAAATTCCCTGAAGTCAAATTTTAAACAAGCTTTGTAAATAGTTTCAGATGGTTGATTTACTAAGATTTCTTAAAAATCATAACTCTCATTTCTTGTATTTAAAAACATGCTTTGGTATAATTTTCTTCTAAGAGTGTTTCAGGTTAAAAGTAGAGTTATTTATCAATTTGAAATACATTTCCAGAGATATATGATTATCATATAATGATAGCAAATGAAAAATTTTAAACAGCCTGATATATGGCACGGGTGAGCAAAGTGCTGATAACTTTGACCTGTATGTCCAAAAAGGAAAATTTATCCTAAAGTAAAAATTTAATAGAAGAACCTTTTTTATATGCAAATGTCCTTTGCAGCATTTTTATAGTCATTATAAAAGAAAACCCTAAAGTTCAAAGCATGAGGAATGTTTTAATAAATTATAGTCAAGTTATACAATGAAATTATGTAGCCATCTGAACTAGTAAGTAAGAAGACAGCATCGAAATATTGAAATAAATTTACAGTATAACATTAAGCAAATAAATACATGAAAGTGAATATATTTCACTAATTCAAAATACATGCATATGTTCAAGAACTGAAAGCATTTTCAAAAGTAAAAATAATTGTGTTAGTGTATTGGGATTTGAGGAAATTGGCTTTCCCACACTTAAAGAAAAAAAATATTGTCTTTAGCAGCTTTAAACTGTCTACCTCCTTCCATGGGGAAAAAAAAAGCCTTTTGAAACAATTATAGATTTTTCTGAGATATTTTTAAATTTCCCACACATTACTCTAATATTTATAGCATCAAATTCCAATATTCTCAGTTTTCACTAAGCAGAGAATAGCCATTGAATGTAATTTAAACCCAAGAGTCAGTTTACTGCAGTCATCTCTGTTTTAAATTACAGTACTACCAAAGCCTCCCCAGAATCAGTATGTGATCCCTCCTTTTTCCCTCTCGTGGTTATGTATATATATTTATATTGCTTCTATGTAATGATGCCTGAGCCTGACTGCAGGTGATGTCATTTCTATTGCTCAAAAATTATGGCACTCTACATCAAGTAACCAGCCAAACGTTACTATGGAAAAGAATACAAACACAGCTTTAGGAACTTGGGAAGCCTCTTCAACATATTTCCTGTGGGGACCTGGATAGAAAGCCTTTTGCCAGATGCAGGAAGATGGAATTCTTCAGGGGGTTATTTAACCCTATTTCACTCTGTCCAATTATTTAATGTTTATTTTGAGGTTCTGAACACATAGCATGCTGCAGAGGGTCTGAACTGCAGGAAAAAGCTGTTTCATACAGTAATTTCAGTCATAAATCAATTTGCTTTTTTTCCAACACCTACAATCCTCTTAAACATTGCATTTCAGAAATCAGAGTAGAATCTAGGGCTTCGCCTGAAGCCCTAAAATATGACTACAATATAAAAATATTTTTCACATATATTTTAGCAATTTTCATACCAGACAAAGTTAGGAAACTTTCTGTTAATCAAAATGAAGGCTCTACCAGTTTAAGAATAAAAAAGATACCAGAGTAGAATAAAAATGTATTGTGCGATAGAACTTTTCTTTGTGGGCGTCTTGTCTTTGGTTAACTACAGCTATCTGCCTGGAAGGGGAAAATATTTCGCAATATAATGCTAGCCTCCTTTAAAAACAGTAGCTAATGATTCCAACCAGGGGACAGAGCATAAGAAGATTGTGAGGCATATCAGCGTCAGCAAACTGCAGTTTCAAACTACAAAACAAAAGGTTTCCAAGAACCTGCCAAATTTCTGTCGTCACTGAGCCAGATTCTCTGCCAAGGAAATCCTCAGTCTTGCAACTATAGAAAGCAAGTTAAGGTTAGGGAAATATGTTAAACTAGCACCTTCCAAAGAGGGTAAGAATCCCTAGTATTAGGTTTATAACACTAATATTGTGTAATTTATTTTTCTCTTTTGGTTATATTTCTGTTACCAATCATTCAATATTTTTGCTGTGACTGAGAAATAGTCTCAGACAATACTCTTTTTTTTTTTTCAGAGAAAAAAGTCCTAAAGGCAATGACTAAAAATGTTTGTCAAAAAAATTAATTGAGCTATTTTGGGGAGGGAACTTTTAATTAGTTTTGGCAAATAGTTGCTGAACATCTACCTGATAAGAATTTGAAAGAAATGAATTAAGAGTTTCAAAGAATATTTAAAAAATCTAACTAAAGCTTTAATATTAGATGTTGCCAATTCCATTAATTGTTTTTTGGCTCTTCTAACTTCATCAAAATAGATTTTCAATTAGTTTTCCTTCTGAAAATGTACCTAAAATTAGTACATTACTTAATTTGCCACTAATAAGATGCATGCATGCATAATTCGGATACGTGAAGAGAAAGATAGGAATAATGCATTTGTTTATTTTTCTTTCATCTCCTCATTCACATTTATTAAGCGACTGGCAAAGCACCTAGCTAAGACAAGTTATTAAAAGAATTTATGAAGTTGTATATTTGCAATAAGCTTATCTTACCGCCATGTCCTTTTCTGTCAAGTTCCTGTCCTGTGACTCGGCTACCACAGTTACATATCCATTAAAGGAAAACACAAATTTAACAGTTCTTTAACTCACTGATCTCATCTAACTAATGAACATCAAGCATGATGGACATACGTCGCTAGATAGCGGTTACAAGACACCAAATCTCTCATTGCTAGCTCTGGGAGCTACATTATTTAGTAAGTCATGGAAGAGAGAAGTGCACTTTCGACCATAACCCCTGCTTGTGTTGGGTACTCAGCTTACAAGGTTTGCCAGGTAAAGGCTGATTGAAGCAGCTTTTGTTTCCAAATTCTATAGAACAAAAACCCATCCTCAAAGGACCTATCTCACAGCATCCCAGGAAACTGCAGGATGTGGATAATTAGTATTTAGTAAAAGAAGATATTCACTAAATGTTTCATGGATTATCCCAAGCAGGCTGGATACCAGACAATACCTGTTATTTAGCACAAAGCTCATGATCTGTCACATAGGCAGGCTTCTACCACTCTCACATACAGAATACATCTGTAGAAAAACAACCACCCAAAACTTGCTCTTGTGAGGTTTAAAATACATATGTATCAATGTTGATAATAGAAAAATAGAGTTTTAGAGTTTATTGTGGGAAGCTGCCAAAGGGTTAGAAAGGATCAGTCCCATGTTCTAGGGTTTACAGTCTGGTCAAATGCACTGCTTCTTACCTTTGTTGTGTACCAGCATCATCTGAGATGCTGTTGACACTGCAGATTCCTAAAGCCCCAGTTAGGGAGTTCCAGATTCAATACGCCTGGAATGTGGTCTTGGGAATCTACCTTCTTACAAAGCACCACAACTGATTCTGATGCCCATAGACGCTGGATTTAAGAAATACTTTGCTACATGGACAGAAATATCAATGAACTGAAGAAGATACAACATCATTCATTAATGCAATAAATGCTTGTGGAAGCCTACTATAGGAAAGGTACTATGCTAAATGGTTATAAAGCACTTATAAAACAACATATAAAAATAGAAAATAGTAAGTGTTAGTGAAAGTATGGAAGAATTGGAACCCTTGTACATTTCTGGAGGGCACATAAAATGGTGCAGCTGCTCTGGAAGACAGTATGGTGGTTCCCCCCAAAATTAAATGCACATTTACCATGTGATCCAACAATTCCACATCAGAGTACATACTGAAAAGAATTAAAAGCAGGAACTCAAGCAGATTTTTGTTCATAGCAGCATATTCACGATAGCCAAAAGGTAGAAATAAACCAGGTATCCATCAACAGGTGAATGGATAAGCAAAACGTAGCATAAACATACAATGGAATATTATTCAGCCTTTAAAAGGAAGGAAATTCTGGTATCAATATATGCTGTCACATGGATGAAACTTGAAGACATTATACTAAGTGAAAGAAATCAGTCACAAAAGAGCAAATATTGTACAATTCTATTTATATGAGGTACCTAGAACAGTCAAATTCATAGAGAAAGAATATTGAAGAGCGGTTATGAGGGCTGAGAGGAGAAGAGAATGAATAAAGAGTTATTGTTTGATGGGTACAGAGTTTCAGTTTGGGATGATGAAAATTTTCTGGAGATGGATGTTGGTGATGGTTGCACAATGGTGTGAATGCACTTAATGTCACTGAACTGTACATTTAAAAATGGTTAAAATGGTAAATTTTACATATATACTTATAGCTACAATAAAATATCCAGAAAAACTTGTCATTAAAAATCATGCAAATAGTAATCAGAAAGTGTAGAAAGTACACTGGTAAATAAATGACCAAATTTGATAAAATAAATTAAATAGCCTTCTTGGTGAAGAGAATTTTCGTATGTGGTGTTAAAGGCAAGGGTGCTCAAGCCCTGTTGCTTCTACCCTCTGTACACCCCTGACCCCCCAAACACATGCAAATCAAGGGAAAATGGAAACTTGGTAATTCATCATATAATGCAAAGATCAGCCCATCTGAGACATGAAGGTAGATATTGCTTAAATTCTGTCATTAAAGAGGCAAATGTATGTATAAGGTTCTTTTTTCCCCCTTAGGCAATGACGGACAACAACAACAAAAAGAAAATCAAAATCATCTTCTTCTTTTTTTTTTTTTTAAGCGGTTCGCGGGCCTCTCACTGTTGTGGCCTCTCCCGTTGTGGAGCACAGGCTCCGGACACGCAGGCTCAGCGGCCATGGCTCACGGGCCCAGCCGCTCCACGGCATGTAGGATCTTCCCGGACTGGGGCACGAACCCGTGTCCCCTGAATCGGCAAGCGGACTCTCAACCACTGCGCCACCAGGGAGGCACCCAAAATCATCTTCTTATTCAGTAAATGAATGTGATGGAGACTGAACCATGTAATAAGAATGGATGTGATAATGTGGGCATGCTTGCAGTGTAGTAGCAAAGAATACAGATCTGGGACTAAGGGCATGGGGACTGCTGCCCTACGTTTTCCATTCAGCCACCACATGGTCTTGAGCTTTATTCTCTTAGAAATAAAACGGGACTCGTAATGCTCTCCCCGACCTGAGAGAGTTGTATAGATCACGTCTTAAAGGAAATACGTGGAACTTTGCAAGTATTTCAGTGTCAGAAAAACCTCTTCATGTGGTATGAGAAGTGGCATTCAGTAGAGATATTTCTTTTGAGTACTACACTAAAACAAATCAAAACACATTTAAAACTTTCCTCAAAGATTGTCAATTAATTTTGAACTTATAAAACTTAATTAATTTTGAATTTTTAGTGGAGACAAATTATCTTTTCAGGATGGATTTTATTTTCAGCAATAAAGCCAGTCTACGTCAAAGGATTAAAATGGGATTAAATGGTTGATTATGCTCTTAGAAAATTTCTAGAAATGCTGAGATGAGGGCCAGCTGTCCAGAGAGGCAAATGTGCACCTAAAGATATTTAGTCAAGACTCTCGGCATCTCAGGGCCTTGGTTTCTTTACTCTTATATAAACTGGGGTTTGGGGTTCAAAGAATACATCCAGTTCATTCCCTGAATGCCATGGTGATAGTAGAAAGTTTCTAAATTCTCCACCTTTACATTTTCAGGAAACCCTCAATCTGAGACGTGAGTCTGAACACTCTAGATCCCACTTTGGGGAGCTGACTCAGATAATGAGGGGTCACAATCAAGTATCCCTGATGGAAGTCGTGAAGGGGCTCAGGATGAGGCTGCAGTTAGTCTTTGGGGAAAAGATGCACTTGTCTCAGAAAAGTGCATCTCCTTTGTCCCTGTGGACCAAGCTGCCCACAGTAGTTTGGTAAAGACTCCATGACAGGTACAGAGCCTCTGCTCTGGTCCAAATGCAGTCCAGGCTCATGCCCATTCACAGTGATGCTTTGGAGGAAGTTCATTCCCAAGAATAACTCTCATTTGAACAGGGTCCTCAGAACAACTATGTTCACACACGGAGCCACTTCCCACGGCGAAACCCAGCCTGTAGGTGTTGGGTAAAGACTGGTTTCAGCAAAATTATCCCAGGAATTTAGAAACACCGTTTTCCTTTCCCCTTGAGACTTGCTATATCTAGAGGAGCACCAGTTTTTCTTTTTTAAAAAGTATCTTCAAAACATAAATATGACTGTGCACCTTGAATTCCAGTTTCTATACACACAGCCCTTAGACATTCCCAAGGTTCTTACTTGCTAAGGGAGGTTGCTCTTAATAAGCCCTTCACCTACACTGTGATGAACCTGGCTACTTCTCTAGCCAATGAGAAAAACAGGTTTAATCTGTGGCAGGACACCCCCTCTAATAAGATTTGCCGTGACTTAGTAATGCAGAGACAATATCAATAATTTATAATCATGTTCTGTAGGGACCTAAGTGTCCTGTGGAGGTGCCTGTGAGACCTGTATAAAGGACAATGCTGAAGAGATTAGCCTCTCCATAATAAGACAGCGCTGCATGTCAGTAGTTAAAGAAAAAAGGAGTCTTCGCAAATGAATGAACCCTTAATGTTTTGCTGGACAAACACAAAGACCTCTTTCAAATATATCTTATTAGAACCTCTTTCAGCCCTTTGGAAGTTTGCAAACTTAGAACTGTAAGGTAAACTTTCCCCTTTGTACCCAGTATCCTGAGTGTTCATCTGTCTTACATGGGTTTCCGTAGGCCTTTCCTCCCAAGAGGGTCACAAGGCTGTCTTCACCCATAAGAGAAAGGCTGAAATCTTGATATGTTAAGAGTGTGGTGGTCTTCAGCCTCTGGCCGACGAGCATTCCACTCTTTCTGACGGCAATTCAACCCACTTATTTTAATTTGCGTCTCATTTATTTTTTTTTCCAAAACAGGACAGTCAGGGGTGCTTAAAATGGAAGCCCACATTTAACACCCCTCCCTCAACTTAGAAATAATGCTTTTAACTGTTTTGCGCTTAAGAAGTATATATATATGAAGTAATTTAAAGAAATTATACTATGACTAAAATAATGTTTAGGAATCACTGCATTTCTTAACTTTTAGGAATCCATTAATATTTCATGTGACTACAAATTATAGAAATTCCTGACACAGTGGCTTAAACAGAAAACCATATCATGTTAGTTTCATACACAAATCACAGCGGTCCCCAAACTTTTTGGCACCAGGGACTGGTTTCATGGAAGACAATGCTTCCTCCGCCACGGGGCGTTGCAGGGGGTGTGTTCAGGTGGTAATGTGAGTGATGGGGGGTGACGGGGAGTGGCAGATGAAGCTTTGCTCGCTTGAGCACCACTCACCTCCTGCTGTGCGGCCCGGTTCCTAATCGGTACCGGTTTGAGGCTCTGAGGTTGGGGACTCCTGCACAAATGCATTGCACAAATGGATTCAGAAGTAGTCCAGGATAGGTTATGCCATCAATCTTTCTTCATCATTCTTAGCATTACTTTTTAAATTAATATCAGTTATCTTCTGATATTAATTTAAAAAGTAATTAAATATCAGTTATCTTCTACGAACTATGGCTTTTATCTTCAAGTTTATAAGAAAGCTGCCATATCCTAAAAATTGCATCCATGTTCTAAGAAGAAAGAATGCAGAAGGGTGAAATGCTCTTCTCTTGGTGAGTGAGGCTGCTTTTTGTTAGTTTCCTCCCCAGAATCCCCTGGCTACCAGTAGCCAGAATTGTGCCCCTTAGCCAGCACCATCTGCAAGGGAGCCTGGGAGACCAAGTATTTTTCTTGGATACATTGCCACCCCAAATAAAATTGTGGTTCTCTTAATAAGAAAAATGAATAATTGGGTAGTCTAGAAGCAGTGTCTGTCACCACGTTCTAGCCCAAATACATCCATGATGCTATGATATTCTGCTAATTTTATGTGTTATTGAAAAGAAATATATATAGAGAGAAAATAGTGTCCTGTCATAAGTACTTAAAGACAAGCAAATTTGGGTAGAAAATTTATGAACGATCTTAGAAAAATCTTACTTTTTTCTAGATGTTCCGATCCCTATGCGATGTTCCCTCTTGGCCGCCTAGGGACCTGCTGGATCACTCCAAATAGTCCTGACTTCCTAGGTACACCCCCATGTAGACACACTGAGTTCTAGAAGAATCTGCTTTGTGCCCCATCAGAACCAGATTCTGTTCATTATTTTGGAATAGGTTAATCTGTTCCAGATCAATTAATGGGTACTATCAGGTTACCTATTATTATTTTTTTTCCTGCAGATCTCTAGAGATACGGAGTGTGAATTTGAATCCAGGTGGCATTTTTGAGCTATATGACTAAACTATGTATTAACCATCACTGAGTCTTGAGTTCCATGTGTGTAAAAATGAACATAATATCTAACTCAAAGTCACTTGTGAGGGTTTGGGACATTTGACAATGTTATGAAGCAGTGAGGCACATGAAGTCCACATTCAGAACAGCTGGTTTCAAATTCCTGCTCAACCACCAGTACTTAAATGATGTTAAATGCATTATTTACATATCTAAGTATTAGTTTCTTCACCTAAAAACTGGGATGATAATAATATTTCCCAACAGAACTCTTGTGAGATGAATACAGTAAGTGAAATAATTTTTTTAAGAACTTAATATACATCCTATTATGGAGTAAGTGTTCAGTGGATGTTGGCTTTTATTAGCAGTATTTAAGTGTAGTGGTTGGCACCCAAAAAGTGCTTTAAAATATCAGTTATCTTCTACGAACTATGGACCAGCACAATTTTAAGATAATTTGATTTTATTTTATATATTTTAAACTATATATTATTTCAATTGAGTTTATTAAAAGTCTTTCTCCTCAGAGACTATAATCGCAAAGTCTAATTAACATCTGATTTTTATTTGGTCTTTCTAATAGATGTTGGTCCAGTCTGGAGGTTTTCATATTTAATTGTTAGAGTGATATATTATTCAGGACAATATTACCTGTTTTTTGGATAAATGAATCCAGTGGCAGAAATACATTTTAATGTAATATCTTAAATCTTACATGTTTAATGAATTTTCTTACATAAAAAGGACTATAAATCATATCATTAGTTGCAGAGTTTAGCCAGTCCTCAAATTATAAGTTTCATAAGTCTTATTTGAAAGCTTTAAAATATAGAACAGCTATAATATGATATTTGGGTGTGACATAAAGTTTCCTTGTAAGACTAATTTTGGACACTGGTTACATTCTGAACTGCAAGTTCTGTTGACTTATAACCTTTTTTTCCAGGAGTTTGGCAAAGTCAATAAAGAACAATTAACCTAAAATCTTTTAATTTAAAAAGTACTTGGGGGGCTTCCCTGGTGGCACAGTGGTTAAGAATCCACCTGCCAATGCAGGGGACACGGGTTCAATACCTGGTCTGGGAAGATCCCACATGCCATGGAACAACTAAGCCTGTGTGCCACAACTACTGAGCCCAAGTGACGCAACTACTGAGGCCCATGCACCTGGAGCCTGTCCTCTGCAACAGGAGAAGCCACCACAATGAGAAACCTGCACACCGCAACGAAGAGTAGCCCCTGCTCGCCGCAACTAGAGAAAGCCCACACGCCAGCAACGAAGACCCAACACAGCCAAAAATAAATAAATAAAATAAATTTTAAAAATGTACTTGGGGATTCAACTACCCAGGGAGAATAAATGCAGTACTTATCTTACTGTGTTTCTTTTTCTCACCCTGCGAAGATTAAAAAAAATAAAGACAACCCTAAAAATTATAGGCCTGTTATCATCACTACTTAGTTGGAAACTTACTGAAAGGTATCATCAAAAAATCAATTTGCAAGCACCTAGAAATCATGGGTTGCTGGGTAAAATCTGCTTGGCATTGTGAAAAATAAATCCTGTCAAATCAACGTAATTTCCATCTAAGACAGAAGTGACAAGAACAGTAGACACAGAGAACTTGACAGATAAAATATATCCTGACTTTGGTCACAATGTAGCAGCAGATCCACGTAATATCGAGAAAAAATACAGTTTGGGTGCCACTTTATTAAGAGCTCCTATTAATGATTGTGCTAAATATATCTGGAAATGATACTCACTTGGAATATTGGACAAGTAAGGTAACTGGTTAGATATAAAGATGATCAAGTCCAAGACCAAATTGTGACAGGGATGATTCTGATAATTTTCTCATAAAAAATTTGAAAGGTATTAGTAAGAGTAAAACCAAGAAGGAATCATCATCATTTCGCTGCCTCTTTTTAAAAAGTCATCATGCCTTTTGCAACCGTCATGTCTCTCCTCTTGACTTTATTCATGCTTTTGTTAAATTATGAATGTCAAGTTAAAGATTTGCAGCTAGAAAGGGTATAGAGAATCACAAAGTCCGTGTAATGTTGCAGTGGGATCATTCTCTGAGCTTTTGGGGTTTGGAGGCCCAGGAGAGTAGAGTAGATTAATGGCATGAAACCAGATGCGCCCAGTGAGGGATCCATTGCTGTGTATGACCACAAGGATTTCTTTCCACAAGAAGAGTTTAATGCATCCCTCTCATCTCTGAAGACTCGGGACATCTAACAAAATGAAAAGAGTGTGATCAAACCAGAGAAAGAGTCTTATTTTTGTGAAACATTAGTAGTTCCTAAGCAGGAAGTCAGATATCTGAATATGTATTAAAATATCAAACCATTTGGTAAAAGAAAATTATTCATTTTAAAGTGAATTTTGATAAATATTAATTTTAAAGTAAATTTTGAGGAATCATATTGGCAGGTTATTATTATTTGGAAATAGTGTTAAGAGACCTGATTTCAGTACATTGTATCCCAGCCTAGACAATTTAAGTTTATAAAAGTAGGAGACAGATAAACATTGTATGACTTAGCACGCAGTAGACCAATAAAAGAGTGTTTCCTTAGACTAGGGCTTGAAAATAATTTTCATCTTATATACCAACTCTAACAAATTTGTAGCAGCTAGACTTACTCTAAAGAGTGATATGATCAGTAAGTGAACCATTAGTGCACTGACCACTGTAGTATTTATATTTGATTGTACAATAAATCCAGAGGGAGTAATTATTCTTGAATATCCATTTACTCATCTTCAACTAGGCATTGGTGTCTTTATTAGGACTTGAATTAAAGACTTCCAGGTGTCATTATACACATCCAATCTGTGTAAACCTACCTGGTTGCTAAAGTCCAGAATCTAGTCCACAGAATATGTAACCGAGGACCTTTTAGGGAATTTTATTTTAACAAGACATTTCTGCTGGGCTGTGCTAATTCATCCAATCGAAATAATTATTCGATGGCTGGATTTCTCTTACAATACATCTGTGAATGGGCACTCCACACTCAGCTGGACCATTATTTTTTAAAAATCTCACTTTTAAAAACATTATTAAGCACTTGACACACACTAACTGATATCCAGTATGTGCTGGAAAAAGTCACCAGATATTGGATAATCCCATGCTATCTTTGCCCAGGATTTCATAGTATGATGAGGGATTCCAATGAATTAATCTCTGACTTAATTGTTGAAAGGGCTCTGGTTGTGGTGCTGTGAAAGTTCAGAACAGGGCACTTGCATTAACTTTGATTTTAAAAATTATTTCTTGTATTAACCCCAAATATCCTTGTAACTTTCCCCACATTGAGCATATTCTAAGCCTTGGCGCCATACAGAACAAGTCTAATCCTTCCTCCACATGAAAAAAGCCTTTAAAAATTTGAAAAAAAATTCTAATAGGTTCCATAAATTATCTTCTATCCAAGCAAACATTCTCCAGATGGACCTTACTAGAAATGGTCTTAATTCTCCCAAACATCTCACCTCTAACTCATCCATCACCTACAGTCAGAATTAATCATGTATTCTCCTAGCACTTTGTAGAAAATCTCTCTCCCTTTAGTACATGGAAAAATCTTAATGTTTTGATTCATTTGTGATCTCCCACACATTTTGCACAGAGCCAAAATCAATAGATTTTAATTGAATATAAACGAAAAAACATTTTAACGTCTGGAAAACAAATATTATAGAATATCAAAGACTTGTTGAGAATATAGAGCAATTACAGTGGGGCTGGCATAGATTCTTAGAGAAATATGACATATTGAAATCTTAGGAATTCCTTTTTTTCTAATGCCATGTTTTTATTAGAGTCATTTTCTGACTAAGTGTAAAGTAGACTATAACATAAAGAAGTGATATTCAAAATATTTAACAAATAATATCTGAAGGCCATGACCCTAGTATTGAAGCAGGGTCCTAGAAGCATTGACTTCAGATTGGGAAGGTCTGGGAGTGTCGGGGAGGGCCAGAGGCTATTTGAAAACAATTTCAAAATTGTTTCGATATTTTAAAAATCAGTAAGGCAATAATAGTGCATAGTGGCTAAATGACAGGCTTTGAAACACAGGCTTTTAGCATTAGAGGTTTTAATAGAAGCCCTGCAATCAAATGCCCTCATTGTCCTGGTCATAAGAGAAAAAACTGCCTGTTCAAATTCACAGTGACAGAGACAGTGGTAAAACTGACAGACAACAGCCTTAACATTTCCCTCAGCTTGACTAAACATTAGATTTCTTATTTACTCTAGGTCCCTAACCTCCCATTTCTTAGAGCATTTGCTTTGGAAAACTTGCCATTGTAACTTATTTCTTTGCCCCTTTGTCATGTAAATCTTCTCCCAGTATCTTGTCAATTTTACAACCCAGGAATTTTGGTTTTTCAAGGACCTGGGAGTCATCCCTTTGAAGTGTAATCATTAAGAAAGATAGTGCCCCTGTGTTTTGGGAGATTAGGAGTCTAAAATTCAGTAATCGCCAATTTGTAAACACAGATGGCTGAATTACATTGACCAACCTCCCCACTAAGTACTTTTCAACTAGCTCATGCCAGCGCCTAAAACTCTCCCACCTCCACCCCCTCCCCCGCAGTGGAGTTGAATCCAGTCTCTCTCCCATATTGCAACTGTCTTGTATTCAATTTTCCTTGATTATTTAACTTGCCCAGTGCAATACATCTTTGGTAGAACCCATATCTTCAGACTTGAGCTATTTCTATGATGCCATACTCTTTCCAGCTGGTAACTGGAGTTACCACATAAACAACAGAAGAAAGAAAGACAGCTATCACTTTCTTGGTCCACCAAAATACAAATCACACTCCAAGGAAACTCCTTTATAAACTGTAGAGTATTGATGTCAAACTTTAGTGTGATTAAGAATTTCTCACAATGCCTTTTGAAAATGTAAATTCCCAAGTTCCACTATCGTTGATTCTGATTAAATAGATCTGTGGTAGGTCCAGAAATACAAACTTTAATATGCATCAAATGACCTCTGCTACAGGTTCTGCTTTACATCATAAGCTTGTAAGGGAAAGGGTCATATCTATCTTGTTCACAATTTTATCCCCAGCAACATTTCCATAAATATTTGTTGTGTAGAAGATTGTTTTTGCTTGCCCCCTTTCCAATATATATGTTTTTCCTTTATGGAAATCTGATACTTAGGACCAGAATTTTAAATATAATCTACTTCATAAATTCGTAAATGCTTCAAGAAATTTTCTTTTTTTATTCTGGGAGAAAATAATAAATGCTCTAATAACAATAGTATCTTATGTTTCGATTGTGATTTGTAAATGTGTTTCTCTCACATTTTCTCATTAGATCCTCACAGCAGTCCTTCTAAGAAAACATATAATCTTCCCATTTTGTAGATGAGAACACTGAGTTTCAGAGAGAATTAGTGACTTCCAATTGTAACACAATAACAGATGACAGACAAGAGCAGAACACAGTTCTTTTGTCTCTAAGCATAGGGCCATGGAGAAAGTTTGGCTAAGAACTCTTTTAAATTATGTGTGTATTACTTAAAACAGATCTATGAATGTTTAAAAATCAAAAACATGTATTTTAGATGGTTTATAATTAGGGTCATATTTTACATCGTAATCTTTAGATGAATGTTGTAAATTTAAAATCTTTTTTTTAATTAATTAATTTACTTATTTATTTTTGGCTGTGTTGGGTCTTCGTTTCTGTGTGAGGGCTTTCTCTAGTTGCAGCGAGCAGGGGCCACTCTTCATCGTGGTGCGCGGGCCTCTCACTGTCGCGGCCTCTCTTGTTGCAGAGCACAGGCTCCAGATGTGCAGGCTCAGTGGTTGTGGCTCATGGGCCTAGTTGCCCCGCAGCATGTGGGATCTTCCCAGACCAGGGCTTGAACCCGTGTCCCCTGCATTGGCAGGCAGATTCTCAACCACTGTGCCACCAGGGAAGCCCCTAAAATCTTTTTTAAAATAAGCTTTGCCTAAATAAAATAAATGTATTCAGTATGTTTTTCTAAGTTTTCCAATAGCCTTAAAGGTTTCAGCAAATCCTTCTTTTTAAAATTGTATTTTTATTGGTGTCTCCTTGACATCAAAGAGAAAACTATGAAAAAAAATCATTTTCCATTGCCCTGTGTACTTTAAGAAAGTTATAAAGCTTAAAAATATACATAGTTACATCCAACTGATGGTGAAGGTTGAGTAAAATAAAAGAATTAAGAGGCCCTTTCTTCCGATTAAGAGGCTAAAAGATTTTTAGACACTCTCAAGTTATACTTTATTGCACCTTTGGTTTTTGTAGGTCCATTAGGGATTTTTTTCCAGTGAATATACTTAATAACAATTCCATTTTCTAATAACTATCCCACTGTGTTGTACAAAATTTAAGTTTGGACACTTAAAGTTCATCTATAAAGTTGTTCCATATTTTACTGGGGGAAAGGAGATTGGAGGTATATATGACATTTTGACTTTTGTTAACTCTAATTCCACAGAACAGTCAAATATATTTCTAAGATTCCAACGTGAATATTTTATGGAGGGCTTGGTATCTTCTGTAGCCAGACCTGAATGTATCACACTTTTTATCGAATATTTTTCATAATTACCAAAGCTCAAGGATATTGCACATAACATTGTTGAAATATGTGTAAAATTAGGCCTCAAGGAAAACATGAAATCTGTATATGAAAGGGGAAGAGAATCCCTCTCCAAATTGCAACCAAGGATGGTCTTCTCAGCATCTTTATCATATCTAATACAGAGTGAGATTTTAGCTTATTAATAATCTGTCCCGTTTGAAATACTCATTCTATCAAAAAATATGCAAAAGTCTGATCTCAAAAATGTCTTTTCATTGCTTTCTTCTCCTGCCATTTCTTGCTAAGCTCACTGAAAAATCAATGTGTCTCATTGTCTACAATTATTTATTGGCATTTTCTCATTAGCCCTCCATAATTTGGATTCCAGCCCTGCCATATCGCTGAACTGACTCTCACAAATTCAAACTAACATCTATATTATAGTATTCTATGGACACTTTGCAGTCTTTATCATATTGAAGCTTACGGTCCTTAAGGTTTTTACTTCTTGTAGAACCATGAAAACAGTTTTGTGAAAAGATCTAATTGCTTTTATTTTGAAAATAATTGTAATTATTAATAATTAAAACTAAACATTTAGATTTATTAAATATTTATCAAATATTATTATTTATTAAATATTATTTAATAAAATTAAAATAATTAAATAATAATTGATTAATGCCCATTACCCACAAATCACCCAATCCTCAAAGAACGCTCTCTCACTTTCTTTCTGTCCTTGGTATTTCCGTATAAAATTATTATGTTTTATAATTATTCTAGGATATACAGCAAACTTCAATAAGGAATTTATATGACTCAGCCCTATCCTGGGGGATGCATATTCTGTCCCAGAGGCTCTCCCCATCAGTGTTGTTTACTATAGAACCCTGAACGTTCCAGGGTGCCTGGAAATTAAATGGCACTGTGCCTCTTGAGAGTGAAACTAGAAAGTCAGGGGGTAATCTGCAGTTCAGCTATAACTGAACATCAACAATTTTGGCCAAAAAGCACCATGTTTAAAAAAAAATTAAAGGAGTTATACTTATGTGAATCTGATTTTCTTAAGTTAACCACATCAAGGAAATAATAATTAAAAGAAAACAGAAATCATAAATAATAATGTGTTCCATTGTCCAAAATAATATGTTTGAGGATTTTTCTTCCTTTGTTAATACACATTTAAGTTACTCCCTTCCAAGTTACTTATGTCATAATTTACCAATTCATTAAGCTTCCCTAAATTTATGGCCATCTGTTGTTCTATTTTTGCTGAAGCAGAACAACGCAAAAATGCATTAAACTACACGGTGATTCATTTTGCACCTTACTCAAGACTGGCAGTTTCACAATTAAAATGAAACTGTTATTTTGGTAGATGGAATGATGGTCAATGGAGCATCACTCCATCTTCTGTTGACTCCAGAAGAACTGAAATTAACCTTACTAGAGCTGTCTGATTTGGCCAGCCATGGGGTGTTGCTTGAGGAAGTTGGGGGTGTCACTTTTTTCTCCCACTAAGTAGAAAAAGAGAGGAATAGACAACAAATAAAAGAAGACAAAAGAAAAAGGAAATGAAGGAAATCGAATCTTTCATTACAGCCTATATAGCAATGCCTGAATTCCAAAATTAAGTTCAACAGGTGCCTTGTTCCAAATAAAATGCAAAGATATTGGGAGAAGCAACACATTTAGCCTTAATAGTAATCTCTGCCTAAAGGTTTGCATAAAGGGAACCAGGCAAAATGCATAAGTCCTTTGGGCTCCCAAGACAGAGACGATATGACTTAGGACTGTGAAACACCAACACTACAGTTCACAATAGTGAACTGAGCTACTGAGCCAAGCCTTAAAGTTCATTAACAACAAAAGAAATGACCAGCTATCAGAGACTACGTCTGGAGAAGGAAATGCATCAGACCATCAGGTGTGGAGTTCCTAAAATTCGGAAGTCTGAAAGCTATTTGTGAACTAAAGGAATCATAAAGACGAAATATACAGATCTAACCCGTTTGTCTCTTCTCACCTGCCTGTTCCTTACTATATGAATTCTGATATATGTCTTAGCTGTCAGACTGAAAAAGAAATCATACAGCTGGAAACTTATGAGAGATATTCCCCAACCTATTCTTTATTTTGAGTTCCTTCTCTCACCTTCTAATCAATTTTTTAACCTTTGTTTGTCTTTTTTATTTTAAGACAGCTCATCTGTAGTCAGACATATCCATCTGTGGCCTTAACTTATTCATCAAAATAGCAATTTCAGATTTCTAAGTTTCTACTCGACCTTTCAATATGCAATGCAGAAATGAACTCATGGCTCATTTGGTTTTCCCCACCACAATGTTTTTTGGTAATTATCAGTTCTGCAAGAGTCTTATCTTTCTAGCCTTCCATTTTCAACGTTGCTGAGTTATTTTAAACTTTTTATCTTTATGCCCAGTTACTCAACCCAGGAGGTGCCATCATGATGACTCCTATTTCAGAGAATTACTTTTAACCATTACTTTTTCTCTTTCATGTTTTCTCTATGCCTATCTAAATCCTTATCATGTCACACATGGATTCACCCAGATACCCACCAAAATTTCCATGCCCATTCTCTTTTTCCTTCTGCTATCAGAAAAATATGTCCTATGTCCTAGATTGCTCTTTAGCTAGTTAATTTTCCATGTAAAAACTATTATTGCTCCTATATGACTCACAGAATAAGACCTAGACTCCTTAGGCTATCAAAATTCTAGATGAGTATTTCTCAAACAACCCCAAACATTCCACATAATCAATCAAATATTGTTTTAAGTCTTCCACGGTATGAATCCCTATACCAGGAAGATGAGTGTATTAGAATTGCTGCTGGAACAAATTACCATAAATTTAGTGGCTTAAAATGACAGAAATTTATTGTTTTACAATCTGGAGATCAGAAGTACAAAATGAATTTTAGGGAGCTAAAAGCAAGGTGTCAGGAGCACCCCTCTCCCTTTGAAGGTTCTCAGAGAGGAAATGTTCCCCTGAGTTTCCCAGCTTCTAGAACTGCATTTTTTTCATTCCTTCATCTTCAAGGCCAGCAGCATATCTTCAAGCCTCTCTCTTCACTACCTTCACTTTGTCTTATCCTCTCTGATAAAATCTCCTTGTGCTTCCCTCTTACAAGACACCTGTGACTGCATTTTGGACCCATTTAGTAATCTAGGAAAATCTTACCATCTCAGGATTCTTAATTACATTGAGGTAACATTGACAAATTCCAGAAATTGGAGGTGGTTATCTTTAGAGGCCATTATTCAGCCTAGGACAGCAGGTTTTCTAAACGGTTTTCAAAGCAAATTTTTTGTGTCTTGTACAGGTTCCCCTACCCCACCCTTATCCAAACCTTGGAATGCCTTTCGCTCCACCAGTTTCATTTTTCTAGGCAAAAGTCACATAACATTTTATTTAACAAATATTAGATAGTACTTACTCTGTTCAAATGAATTCATTAGGCACTGTGTGGAGTATAAATATGTGATCCTGCCCTCACCAAGCAAAAATTTACTGAAGAAAAGAAACATGCGTTGAATAAATATGAGTGGAAAGAAGTTATTTATAGTCACCAATCCCATTTATTCACCTTCAGTTTTTCCTTCAACCCCCTCTAATCAGGTTTTGTCCCTAACACTTCACCAATACTGCTCTTACCAAGGACCACAATGACATTCATGTCAGCCTAAGTCCATTAGGTCACTTTTGTGTTTTTATTGTACTTGATTTAATATATTAACAGGTTATGGGGATTAAAATTTGAACACCTTTGAGGGGGCATTATTCTGTCTACCACTATACATAGCTGATTTTTAAAAAATCAATTTGACAATCTTCATCTTTAATTGGTGAGTTTTCTCCATTTACATTTAGTGAAACTGTTGATAATTTGGGTCTTATATCTATCATTTTACATTTGATTTCTTCTCGTTTTGCTTCTCCCATTTCTTCTCTCTCCCTGCTTTTTAAATTTTTTCTTTGTTATGTTCTTATCCTATTTGCTATCTATTATATTAGGATTTATAAATTTCTAAATTTAAATTCAGTGATTTACTGTGAGATTTTACTGTGCACATTTAACTTTCCACCATTATAATTTTTATTGCTTAAATTTTATAAAAATGTATCTGTTAGCTTGGTGGCTTTTTGTACACTCACATTTGCAATTGCATCTTTCATTTCTTCAGAAATGTTCATACATAAATGGTTGTTTCTTGCTTTTGTTGACACTCTCTCATAGTGCTTCCTCATGTATTCAATAATCTTCATTTGTGAGCATGTCATTTTATCTTAGTTGTGATAGTCCTATGGCTCTAATTTTGGGAAAACTTTTCTTTAGGTAGTAGATGTTTCTATGTCTGCTGTTCTTCAGAAAAAGAGGCATTGTTGAATCACTTCAGACTCCCTGGAGGTTTTTAATTCAGAATGGAAGATAAGATAAAATACAATAAATGACTCAATAATATCAAAGTAATTGAGTAATAAAGTGACAGAAATACATTTTATTTAAATATATTTATCTTTTCTTTACGGGATCATTGATTTTCATTCCTTCAATAAGCTTCAACCAGCCACAGTTTTCATCTTTTGGATGTTGATATTTTTAAAACATTGGCCAGTAGGAATCTCTTTTTAGGACTCCTGTGTCCTCTTGAAATTACTCTATTAATCAGTGAAATCTTACTTTCTTTTGGGTGCACTAATATATCCTCGACCTATCTTGTATCTTCACTGACCCAGGCATGAAATTTTCAAAAGCACCTTGGATTTTTAAATTTGAGAATGGTATTAGAAATTGTGATCAAGGAGCTACAGTGGTTCATGTTGCAGAGTAACAGTGCTCCTAGATCATTTCAGTGTTCAGAGGTACAAAACAAACACTTGCATTTCTTTAAATGAGTACTTCCTATTGATATTTCTACTTACTTCTATCTAACACTATGGTGCTTCTATTTAATCTTCTATAAGTGAATCAGTAATTGTATGGTTTTTACTTATAGTAAAAATATTAATTTCTAACAAAATAAACATACTTAAAGATTCTTTGTATATCAATCCAAAAATAATAATATTAAAAAATAAAACTACTAAATCAAGTTCAAGGTTTTCTATATAGATATTTCTGCTTCTAGTATGCATTCTAACAGACATATGTATACAATTTACTTTGTTTTAGAGTCATTCATAACTCATTCTACATGGCTACAGCAGTATTTACTTGTGTGATTTGTGGCAATTTATTTAAATTTGAAGGTGTTATCTTTCCAAACAGATGACAGTTCCATATTCTTCAAAAGTTTCATGTTTAGGTGTTAACAATTAGATTCTGATAGTGGTGGAAATAAGTTCTATCGGTCTACTTTATGAGATGTGGAAGAAAAAAACAATCAGCAATTTAATCTCTGAAGCCCTATATAAAGTGTTTCATTTAGCCACCATCTGGTCTATCTGCTATGGTTAAATGCATGGTTATATGCATAGATTCATATGTATGACTTCAGGCTGGGCAAAACAGTTCTGTCTTCTATGTTAAGTTTCAAACAATATTAAAATCTACATGTTTTCGCATATTCACAATTTTAACTTTGTAAATTCCTGTTCTAACATATTTTATTTATCTTACTCATTTTAAAAAGCTTAAAGTCACTTTCTTTTTATAAAACATAATATTCCCTTACAACCTTAATATATTTTGCTGTGCACTGTTATGCCAAGGCTTGTAAATGTATACATTCAATTCCAAATTAATATTATCACTTAGTATCATTTAATTATTTATTTTGTTCCACAGGGATTGTGAGAAAGATATCTAGTATCTTGATGTCATATTATTGCTAAGTTAGTATACATAAAATATGTGTTCTGAAACTTTGTCTGAGATCCTCTCCCATCTCAAAATTCTGAATATATAAAACTGGAATCTTTCTGAATTGTAGAAAGTCTAATGAAGCATTCCAATGTATCTATTACTAAAATACTATATGAATTTAAATTTCTTAAAGTCAATTAAAATACTGGAAAAATGGAATTCATCGAGAACAAAGTAATTAGATTACTAAAGTATTGTCACAAAAAAATGTAAGACTTATACCTTGAAACCTTCCTAAATACAAATTTTTCTATAGAATAATAAACAGTTATTATTCTATAGAATAGAATAGACTTAACACATTTTCCTCTTTAAATATTTAAATAAAACTCTACATTTTTAAGAAAAAATTGACATTGAAATAACTAAATAATTTTTAAAGACATCTAGCCTTAGGCAACTAAGATTCTTATTTCCTACCTATGTTCTATCATGAATACAAAATTTGAATTTCTTTATGAACTGGACACTATCTAAAAAGAAATAATCACTGGTTTACAAATAGGTAATGCTAAGGATTTTTAGTTGCATATAATATGTTCACAGAGTCATTCTGTCCTTTTAGCTAGGACCATACACTGCAGCAAATTATTGACTTAAGTTTTTTACCTTTTACAATAAAATCAGTTTACAATCACGTATTTTATATTTTTGTTTTATTCGCAGATCCCATCCCAAATAATCATTTCTGAAACCCCAAGATATCTGAATACATTTTAAGGTTGAGTAAGTTTATGTAATGTGATTTTATAAATCATAGTAGCCAGATTTCTTCATGGTAAGAAATCTTTTTTGTCTCCAAAGCAAAGATTGTCTAACCTGTAAAAATAGAGCTGCTTACATGTACACATACTGAAATCTCAGGATCCACTCAATGTTTCTTGCTAGACTGGGGTTCCTAATTTAAAGCATGTGTCCTCTGCCTTCTTGTCTTGTGCTGTCTAGGCTTACTCTGAGTAGAGAATTATTCTGTTTTGATGAATTTCCATTACTCGAATGTGTTATCCTTAACAGCTAAATGCTCTCCTGGGTGTTCTGAGTCTTTTAGTTTGAGGGACAGCACATCACAAAGCTCAAGGCTTTTGGTGACGGTGCCTCAAAGGCTCAGGCATCTTCTAGGCAATCTGAGGGGTTCCTAGCACTCCCAGAAGCAGGAATTCTAGAAGCATGTGGAAACTTGATACAAATGTGGACTTAGGTAACTCCAGAACAGAGGAAGAGGAAGAACCTGTCCATTTAGAAGATTAGTATCTCCTGATAGGAGAATAAATTAGCACATAGCTTCAGAAGTTCATACTCAGGTACAACAGTGATAAATGAAAAATCATGTAGGCTACATATATAAAAATGTCACTCCTCTAGTTTTATTCAATATTCTTTATGTAGTTTTGTCATTTCTTCTGAGTATTTGAGTGGTAAAATTCATTTCCCATACATACCATTAACCTAATTGGTTAAAATGGGTTTCTTTTAGGTCTCAGGATATCGTAGATGTCTAAGGATATCATGGTCTCTGGAACCATCAAGAGGAAATGATAATTTGAATCATCTCTGTTATATCAATATAACACTGTATAGGTCAAGAATCATAACCGTCTACTCCTTTCTGAATAGGAGTAGAATGTTCCTCTGTTTATGAAATAGAGACACACTTATGGTAGACTGATCTGAACTTGAGACAAAAACAGGGCACCTGATAATTTCATGGAATCTTATAGGAAAAATTAAGAGGTATAGAGGTATGACACAGAAGCTAAAAAAAAAGATTCAGTTGTGATTCCTAACTAAAACAACAAAGTCTTCTGAACTGAAACACTTTGGGGCCATGGTCTACAATGTTGGTCCCAGAAAGTACAGAGGAGGCAGGGAGGAGGAACCAAAGGAAAAATATCAATGATTTTCCCACATCTGGTCCTCATCTTGCTGACTCATTCCAGTGTGTTGGGTTCTATGCCAAGTTAATACAAAATCATTACTAAATGCTAAATATTATATTGTGGTAGAAAATAAAATCATAGATTTAGAAGTTAAAATGAGACTTTGTGGACTTCCCTGGTAGCGCAGCGGTTAGGAGTCCACCTGCCAACGCAGGGGACACAGGTTTGAGCCCTGGTCCGGGAAGATCCCACATGCCACAGAGCAACTAAGCCCGTGCGCCACAATTACTGAGCCTGCGCTCTAGAGCCCATGAGCCACAACTAGTTAGCCCACGTGCCACAACCACTGAAGCCCGTGTGCCTAGAGTCCGTGCTCCCCAACAAGAAAAGCCACCACAATGAAGAGGAGTCCCCGCTCGCTGCAACTAGAGAAAGCCCGCATGCAGCAACAAAGACCCAACACAGCCAAAAATAAATGAATAAAAATAAATAAATTCATTAAAAACTTAAAAAAATAAAATGAGACTGTCATTAACTTTTTTAAATTTAATGCATAAAAATCACTATATTATCTGTCTGTTTTTGCATAATAATATTACCACAAACTTAGCAACTTAAACAAGACATGTTTATAATCTCAGTTTCTGTGAGCACTCTATAGCTGAGTCCTCTGCTGTAGGGGTCCACAAAGCTACAATCAATGTATCAGCCAGGGCTGCTTGTGCCAAACATTGTGTTAGGTGCTAGAGATACAAATATGAAAAATCTGAACACAATCTACTCCTCCATGGATTCTACCATATAATGGGAGAGTTTCACCTATGGATAGATGATTTCAGTATAATATGTTATTTAGTATATAGATGAGCTAGGATTTAGTGATTGGATGTGCATGGTAAGTTAAGGGGGCCAGTCAATATGGACACTTGGGTTTTAACTTAAGCAGCTGTGTAGCTTGTGAGCCATGCATTGATGTTGAATACACAGGAGTAAGAACTGTCAACAGCTCGCCATTAAATATACCTCCTTAGAATAAGATAATGATACTTTATTAATACCCATAAAGTCTGTTTTCTATTACACATTTACATATAAATAAATATGTACAGGCATTGTAAAAATGTCTACTACAGAAAGATCTCGTTTCGTTTTCCTTATCCTTAATTAGCAATGTCATTCCCCTGACATGGCTGATTGAGCCAAGAGTAGCTACCCAACCCCAGAGGAACTAATCCATCAATCTGAATTAATCAGTTTCCCTTTTGAGAATTTGAACTAAGATATATGGAAACCTAATAAGCTGCGAGCTGAGGTAATGCCAGATCATTAGAGTAAAGGTCCATGAACTCCTACAGGCGCGCTCCCTGGAGCTTCATGTTTTCCAGCCTTGCCGAAATCTGGTTGTTCTGTTTTTCTTTAAATTTTTAAAATATGCATTTTTGCAATAAATATCTTTAACTTGGGCTAAGTTAAGGAGGCTTTTATTGTCTTCAAACAATTTTCCCTGTCCCAAATACTTTGAAGACTGTTGATGTCTATCAGAAAAATCAAGGAACAAATCTTAGACTCCATCCCAGTATCATGAGATGAGTTGTTTCTACCTGATTTTAAACACAGAAAAGCCATCTAGATTAAGGAGCCATATTTGTCAAATCTGATTTCTTCCTTTATGGGTCTTTTATATAACCCAGTATTTTTATTAGTAATGTAAATTTATATGTCTTAGCTTACCAATTATATGGTAGAATTCTAAAGGAAGAGGATCAAGGTTCTTTGGTAGCCCCAGAGCACCTAGAGTAGGAGTTTAATTAATACTTGCTGGCTCTTGTATTAGTTTTTGGTATTACTTGCATTGAGAAAAAAAAATGTGTCCTATTAAATGCAGAAGAAAGCAAGTCTTCACTCAGAACATAAAGCAAGTGTCATCATTATAATCAGGTATCACTCAAGGAGGAATGCGATGGAATTCTGAACATGTTATTTCAAGTTATTATGGGGGGCCAAGAATATCCATTTTTTATCTTTATCCTTTCCTCAGGGGTTTTACAAAATTAAGGCAATTTTTCTCCACCAAGTATGATGTATCTGTCACTTGAACTACATTGAAATTTTAGGGAATGCTCTAGAAAACCTAGTTAATTACTGTATGTACCATGTCTATACATCTTCATATCTAATATAATAGAATTTGAAAACTGGTTATTTATAAAATTATATGCATATTGATCCAAAATTCTTTTTTTCTATAAAATATTACTGTGACTTTATTTAGGACATATTTATGGTCACATTCTAACTATGAGGCATTGTGCTAGGGACAGGTCTACTGTGGGAGAGAAGACACAAAACCTGACCTCGAGGATCTTACAACCCACTATAATTTTATATTTACATTTATAAAAAATTTAAACTATATACAAAAGACAAAACAATCTATATGGAGTGTTTTATACAATTTGTGCCAAGTCATTGACCCCACTTCTAACATTTTTATGATGAACTACAGTGCCCAGAACAAGCAAATCTTCCCCCTCTGCCCTTGAAAATGTATTTTCTTATTTTCTGTACTTATGTTAACTGTCATTCGACTTAAATAGAACATTCGAAGGTATAAATATCAGCAGAAAGTTTAAATCCATTGATAATTAATTTCATAATTTAGAATCTGATTACTTTCTCTGCAGTGGAAATATTACTTTCATGATGGCAAATGTACAGGGAAATGATGTATGGAAAGGTGCTTTGGGGAGCGTGTGAGACTGAGTGAGACATTTTTCAGGGCACTATCTCATCAGATAATTGTATTCGGCTGACAAACAAGAGAGAACTTGGACTGGCAGATTAAGGAATCGATCAACCAGATTAACAGAAAAGAGTTGCCCTTAGAAAATCATCTTTGTCATGCAAATATTACCAGAAATCAAAACCACTAGTAAGCCTAAATTCAAATGGAGCATCTGATATCAGAATTTCTCTAAATGTCACAATTTTCTCCCAGTTTTGTTTTGCTTGAAGTCACTTTCATCACTTGTTTAAAACAGTTTGCTTTCAGATCATATTCAGATATTAAAATGTAGATATTGAATACATTAAAGCTGATTTTCTCCCCATTTTTCATAATATCAAGTCCCTGGAGAAGCTCTTAACTCTGAATTTTAGGTCAGCTCTCTGGACATTCACTTATGAGATAGATCAATTTGTTTCTTTCCTCTTTCTGAACCACCTTCCAAAGGAGACACTGACTATATGACTTATGATTTCAGCTCCACTTAATTCCTTCTATCTGAACTGTTTCGTTTATCTGAAACATTCTCTGCATCTGAAACATTTCTGCCTTCATTAGTTGAATCACTTAAACTACACCTACTATCCTGTCCCCCTTCACCCAGCTTTATAACAGAACATTCTTCATTCATTTTCTTCAATTTTACACTAAAAAACAAGGGTTTCCAACCTTAAATGTCTCTTCATTCATGCATAATGAATCTGCCCCCAGAAAGCTTCTTTTTACAGTAACAGATATGAAAGAATCTTTCCTTTAGCTTTTTTATTCAAAGAAATGATTTTTATAGGACAACTAGAAACACATTGTTCAGAACATCTCCTCAAGTTAAAAATCACAAATTTTAAAACTCCAGCCAAATGTCACCTTTCCAAATGTTTTACACATTTTTAGTTGCTGAAGCACTACACTGGCCAAAAGAGTGAGTTACTTCTAAAGTAGCAAAAGGAATAGTGAATCTATGTTAAAAAATTTTTTTTAAAGTTAGTTTCCTAAGAGGTTTCTTAGCTCTTAGTAAAACACAGAACTTGAAAACAACACTATATGAAACAACTTATTTTATTAGTATTTTTTCCTTTTTACCAAATACCAGGAATTAATATAACTTCAAAGCAAAAGAGGTAACATATACAATCATCCTGTGAGTGCAAACATATGTCGAATTCCCAGGATCACTGCTCTTTTTTCAAATCTTGCTCATGTGAGCTAGCATTTTGGGTCTGTCACCTCTCCTTATTAGGAAAGAGAAATTTGGTATAAATGATGCGTTTTCCCCTGTGTCTCCAAATGTTTCACTGTTTATAATTATTTACACAAGCATCTTGTGATTCTTTTCTAAATCTAAATTCATAAAGAAACATTACAATCCAATTAATTACAGAAGCCACAAGCAGTATATATTGATAGAAGTATATTGTCTGCCAGTTTTATTTGTATTTTGTTGGCTTAAAAATACCTGTTAAGCTGAAGACTTTAGGCTTAAAACCAAAAACCATGTTTCTCCATCTAATATTCCAACTAGCTTGTGTGGTCTTTTTATAGAGTTGACACTTCTACCTTAATTAGTCCAATCATCAAACCCATATCTGCTGTCTTGTCCACCCTCACATTTTGCTTTATTTGCTTTCTCTTAGGTACTTATTTTGCTCACTAATATACTTTGCACTGTGATTCCTGCTGTTTGGTTTCTTACCTTAATCCAATGCCAGGCTTTCTCTTCCTCTAAAATGCATGTTTCCTTCCTCTCTCAGGTCATTATGAATTAATGAATATTATGAATATTTGCAATTCTTCTCAAGTGTAGAAAGTGTTGGTATAGTTTTTCAGGCACTACACTAGGGATCTTGAATGATTTTGGTAAACTAAGTTGTTTTGTTTACTGGTTATTTTCTAACTTATAAAATGGAAGAGGTAGGTAAGATCAGGTTTAAAAACTGGTGAAGTCCATTCTCTACGTCTATACGGGGAGGGGGAAGGGTAAACTGGGACGAAGTGAGAGAGTGGCATGGATTTATATATGCTACCAAATGTAAAATAGCTAGCTAGTGGGAAGCAGCCACCTAGCACAGAGAGATCAGCTCACTGCTTTGTGACCACCTAGAGGGGTGGGATAGGGAGTGTGGGAGGGAGACACAAGAGGGAGGAGGTATGGGGATATATGTATATGTATAACTGATTCACTTTGTTATAAAGCAGAAACAGACACACCATTGTAAAGCAGATATACTACAATAAAGATGTTAAAAAAAACAACCAAACAAACAAACAAACTGGTGAAGCTTTGGGCAAATTCCAACGACAGACACCTGATATGTCTGTGCGCCTTATTTATTTTTTCTTAATGCTAATTTTCACTCCTTAAAATAAGGAATCTTTTTCTTTAGGTTATCATAGGACCCAACTTACTCTATTCTCTTACATCAAGTTCAGTTCACACATTTATAGCCTGCCTGATCCTGGCAGGCATCTAAGTTTGCAGCTCTGAGCTAGAAGATGTCTAACCTTCCATAGCGCCATAGGAAGGTAATAAATAATAAACTGAAGAATATTTTTCTTACAGTACATTCAATTCCATTACTGATTCATTATTGAACATTAGACCATGAAACTGAGGTATTAGGACATTAAATGTGGACAAACAATATAAGTCCCATTAGCCTACAGGAGAAGCAATGAATGATCTCATTTAATTTGTGGAAAGTTGAATAGCAGAAACTCTGCAAATGAAATTAAGTGCTATGCCTCAGAGCTCTCAAAGGGGAGATTTGAGTTCCAGGATATAGCAAATAACAGGCAGTGTCTTTAGCTGTAATTTTGAAATGGTTAGTTGGCAAAAGATATTAAGAAGGACGTAAATGATCTAGCCCTACAGGAGCTGAGAAGTGTCCATGTCAATGAAGCTCTCAAGGTTCTAAAGTGAAATAAAAATGTTAGATTTTTATTTTTACTGTCCATTGATTGCATAATTTCCAATTTTCCCACTCATTCCCATATCTCCTCCAAAAAAGCTAGGTTTAAATATTGGTGAGATTCTTAATCAGACCTTTCAACAGGTTCAATGATCCTTTTTTTATAACTGCTTTAATCATTTTTGACACTTTCTGCTCTACCATCACTTTGGCACATTTGCTGATTTCCATGAGTTGTAAATTCTGGGACACACTGAAGTTATCTGCCACTTTCACTCAACTTACTTCGAAAATTTATCTTAAAAATATATGCAGGTGAAAGCACGGTTGTGATGTAGAGGTTGTAAATGGGGCAAAGTGAAGGCAGCTCATGGCTCTGCAGGTGAAAACTGTACAATATTGCACACAACCTTCAGCATAATTACTGTGTCTAGTAAATCATTATAGATAGTAGACATTTAAACAACTTTATTTTGTATAGACTTTTTATTGAAGTCATGTAAAAGTTTCTTCAAATCGTTTGTTAGTCTATAATTTAAAACATGGCAACTATCTCAACCTTACAGCAGTAGAGATTTTCTCATTTCTCTTCTTGCTTTTATGAATTTGTCAAGAAATAACCTTGTTTTCATCCAATAGTCAGATCTGGTATATTGGATGGAGCATTAAGCATGGAAATAGAAGATCTGATTTTGAATCTTGACTCTGCTACTTGATGGCTTAACATTTTCTTAGAAGAGTTCCTTAACTTCAGTGAGTGCCCATTTTCACATCAGGTCAATGGGGATAAAAGTACCTACCCCATCAAGTTGTTAAGAGCACTAAATAAAGTGACAGGTGTCAAAGATTTTGTAAATAGTTGATCACTATGTTAGGTATTGATACTAGTAATTTCTGTTAGAAATTACGTTTAGACTTAGCATGTGTTTAAATGGCAATTGACTCTGTGAATTGGCCTCATTCATATCGGCTTGAATGCCCTAATTAATTATAAGGCAATAAATAAAGTTATTCTGCTACATTTAAATGACTACTAGATAACTTGTCTAGACAGGCTGATGGTGGGACCATTTAAAGCTCTTCTAGTAACCTCATTGTGTCCATTCCAAAGCAATGACTAATGGTCCTAAAATTCACTTTTAAAACGAACTGAAGATCAACAATATTCTGATAGAGATTTTCTGTATATAACTTTAAGGTAAACTTCTTTTAAAAGTTTATAAATAACATGACAACAAAGTAAAATGATGTGAATCATTCAGCCCTCCTAGAAAATCCCTAACAGCATCATGTTTTTAATTAAAATATAATTCACAATGCAATGAATTGCACAGATCTGAAGAGTAAAATTTGATGAGATTTACAAATGCATATGACCATGTAACCCACATCTTAGAAAAATACAGAATATTTCCATTTCCATTACTTCAGAAAAGTTCCCCATGCCTTCTTCCAGTCAATATTCCCGTATGTAACCACTGTGATTGTTCTTATTATTAATAGATGATTTCACTTATTTAAATTTTATAAAAATGGAATCATACTATATGTACTGTTTTTTGTGTCTGGCTTCAAAATGTTTTGATGATTCATCAATGTAGACTTGTTTGTTCATTTTTGTTTATTGCTGAGTAGTATTCTATTGACTGAATATATCACAATGTTATTTCACCTTCATGTTAATTGGACATCTGTGTTGTATCTAGTTTGGGGACAGTAAAAACAAAACTGTCTTTTAATAGACATATATTTCCTTTCTTTCTAGAAGTGGCATTGCTGGGTCATAGGATAAGCACGTATCTAATTTTAAAAGAAATTGCCAAAATATCATTCAAAATAGTTGCACTATTTTATACTTCCACCTATAATAAATGTTTCAGATGCTCTGCACCTTCATCAAAATTTGATATACTATGTCATTTTAATTTTAGCCATTTTATTTAGTACATGTGATATAGTAACTCATATTTTAATTTGATGTTTACTGATGACTAATGATTTTGAACACATTTTTATATAATTATTTAGCTACTCATATATCTTCTTCTGTGAAGTTTGTTAATTTGCCCATTTTTAAAGTTGACCTGTTTGCCTTCTTATTATTGCTTTGTCCAGGTTCTTAGGGAATACCCACATTCCTCGTTAAGTGGGCCCATCCATTTTCAAAATAAAGAATCTCCCCCACGTCAAATCATTCTTGTGCTTTGAATCTCTCTCACGGCAGAAGTCCTGTCCCATTTAAAGGCTCACCAGACCCACTAAGGATAATCTCTCTACTTAAACTAATTTGGGATGTTAATTACACCTGCAAAACTCCTTCATGCTAGCAGAGATTAGGGTTTCATTTAATGACTGGGAGGAAGTATGTATACATCAAATGGATGGGAATCTTGGGATCATCTTAGAATTTGGCCTACTATAAAAATTGACCTTGTATTCAGCAATGTCACTATATCTACTCATTGGTTCTGACATTTGCTTTGTAGAATACTTAAAATTCTTTATGTAAATAATCAAATAGTGATAATTTTATTTCTTTTTTACCAATCTTTGTATACTTTATTTCTCTTATTTTATTGAATTGGTCAGGCCTTCAGTTCTTTTTTTTTTTTTTTTTTTTTGGGTATGTGGGATCTTCCTGGACCAGGGCACGAACCTGCGTCCCCTGCATCAGCAGGTGGACTCTCAACCACTGCGCCACCAGGGAAGCCCCCTTCAGTTCATTTTTGATAAAAGCGGTGAAAACAGATATCCTTCTCTATTCCTAATTTGCTGAGTGTCTTTATCATGAATGCATATAACATACGGTCAAATTCCTTTTAAATGACAGTTTATAATTACATAATCAATTTCTTTAACAGCTATTGGGTAGTCAGATTTTCTATCTCGTATTTTATTAGTTCTGGCTGTGATCAGATAAATACTTTGTAATATTTTATTTTAAAAAATGTGTTGGATACACTAATATGTATAAAATAGATAACTAATAAGAACCTGCTGTATAAAAAATAAATAAATTAAATTAAAAACAATGTGTTGGGACTTATTTTATGGCCTACTATATGTTCTATTTGGTGACTAGTCCATGTGCCTTTGAAAAGAATGTCTATTCTTTTCTGCAGGATGTCTCTTGTTGGTCATAATGTTATACAAATATCAAATAGGTCAAAGTAGTTGATAATGCCATTGAAATCTTCTATACACTTATTGATGCTGTGTCTAGTCATTCTTTCAATTATTAGTGATAAAGGGGCATAAATATCTCCAATGATCATTGTGAATTTTTCTATTTCTACCTTTAAATCCTGATAATATTTTGCTTCATGTGTTTCAAATATTTTTTATTTATGATTATATTATCTTTCTGATTAATTTAATCTTTTATCATCATCAAATAACATTCTTTGTCATTGGGAACACAACTTGTGTCTTAAAGTCTACTTTATTTGATATTAACATAGCCACACTGTCTCATGTTGTTTTCATGGTATACCTCCTTTCATACTTTTGTTTCAACTTCTCTAAATCTTTAAATTTAAAGTTCATTTCATGCAGGTGGCATAAATTCAGTCTTGTTTTTAATATTTTCCCTCTGTATATTTCTATAACCCTCCCACCTGCCCATTTGTGTACTATTAGCTTAATATATTTTATATCTACATGTTATGAACCCTACAATCCAATGTTATAAGTTTTGCATTAAGCAACAATATCTTGTTTTGGCATTTTCTTTTGGTGGAAATCACTACTTCTACTCTGCTTATTATTTTAAACATTAGACATTAGACGTAATTTTAAAATAAATTTGCTTTTTCATTTAAAATAATCTAAATGGACTTTATTTATTTAAACATTTGCCTTTTACCTTAGCCACCAGGATATTCTTAGCTTCTGACGGCTTTTTAACTATAGACTAAAAAAGAGAATCTGGAAAATACCTGATTATATTTAAGTAGAGGGAAAGTTAAAAAATTAATATTAACTGGGGACCCTTATGTGTGGCAAAAGAATTGAAGAAAATTTGAAAGTGTTCAGTAAGACCAAAACAAAAAAGTGGGTAGGCATATCTTAGAATCCATGGAAAATACATCATAATTAATAATGGTAGATAACTTTTAAAAATCATAGGCATTATGTAATATCTGCTTTTCTAGTTGGTAGTTATAACCCATATACAACTTCGCCTAACCTCATAATATATTATGTTCAAAGATGTTAATAATGATTCTATCCACCTAGAAAGAAATATATTTTCCTAATCCTCACAACATTACCAATTTTATTTTATGTAAATATTATTTGTTCTAGTTGACTGCTCTGACCGGAGTTTACCTATTATTAGAAATAACTATAGTAAGTCTTTCTAATCCAAAAGATAGTCTTGGGTATACTTTTAGACATAAAGGCTGATCCTGGGGAAAATATTTTTTCCCATTTTCCTATAAATTGAGAATCCTACTGGGGTGTGATTATTAAAACAACATCATCAACAACAACAAAACTCTTGATGCTCTCTCTTATCCACAGAGAGAGACAACTGTTGAAAAAGGTATAAATATAAACCTATAATGTAATGTAATGGTGTTCCGTAAGTGAAGAAAGGATCTTATTGCTTTTCTCAAATGTACTCAAAAAATTGCTTTGGAATCACGTATCACTTGTGCACATTAAGATGCCATTGGCTCCATATTTGTATGGGGGTGACACGTGACTAATGTCTCAGGGAATATATATACATCAGGATTAAACAGGTCTTCATTTTCAACAGTTTAACCAAGTTTCTCCTTATTGTTATTTAATAATTCACTAACTACTGCCAAAGTTGTAGAAGATTCCATTTTAGAATCCTTTTCTACACTAAAGGAAACAGAAGCCACCTCCACAGGTGCATGCACACACATACATGCACACACACACGTAAATGTTGTACCTCTATTCTTATCATCCTGAAAGTTATATATTATGACCAACTACTTATCTTTATAAAATTTAGATAAATTACAATAACATTCAATATTTTAAAATCCAAATGTCTTCTGATTCCAAGAGTAGACAACAGTTATGTCTTTGATGCAGAAGCAGACACAATAATTAGTGTTGGCCACTGATTTACATACTTTTTCCTAATCATCACATTATTCCTTTAAAATAAATGTTATTACCCCTGTTATTATAAACAAAGAAATTAAAGCTCAGAGAATTTAAGCAACTTAGCCAAAATCACAAGCTAGGAAGTGCCAAATTTGCAAAGTATTACCTTAAACATGATTCAACGAGGAAATGGTTTTGAAAGCACATTTTGTGGGGCAAATGCTTTTCTAAGCACATCACCCTCACAGAGCAAGTGAGGATCCTTTATTACTTACCCTCTTTTAACTCTGTTCTTCTTCAGTGGTTCACCACAATTGTAATTAAATAATTACTTGTTATTGTCTCCCTCCCTTGCTGGATTATAAACACCATGAGAGCAAAATTGTGTACATTTTGCTGCTGCTGCTGCTGCATTTTAGCTTTTAGAATGGTGCTTTGCATACCTCAATCTATTTGTGAAACAAATAGCTGAATGATTATGCAGCAAGTCTCTAATAAGTGAGCAGATTTCTTAGGATGTATCACAATTTCCACAGTTCAGATAATTCTAGGTTACTACTGTGTAAATTGGACTTTGCATAAAAGACTGTGTGCGATCACAATAAATCCTCAGTTTATGATTCCACTGTTTAGTTTTCACTATAATTTCATCTTAAGTTCTTGGGAAATGATGACAGTTGTTATTTACTGCTTAGCACTGGTATAACAGAGATGAATGCCTTTAAATCAGCACATTGTCATAGAAAATAGTTTCACTATGTCTTCCAAGCATGAGTAGCCAAATGTTATGTGTCATTATGATTATATAATAATTATATTAGCTAAAGATTGTCTGCGCCTGTGGTGTACGTGAAACTGTGCTCAATGTATCTCATCTAACCCTTACAACACATGCAGTACTATTATGCTATGTTCTATTAATTCCTCCATTTTGCAGATAAACACTAAATTTAGACAGGATATTAACATGGTGACTGACAGCTATTCTTTAAATCTAGGCAGCCTGCCTCAAGAGAAGCCTCTGAGCTACTACACTGTATCATTAATAACATGAAATTATGTTAGTATGAAATTCCACAGTGTGTTAGATTCTGCAAATTATTTCTCACTGGTAATGTCCAAAGAAATTGATTGCATTAGAGGGAGAAAATTAATTTAAAAAATAAAGTAAGAAGATTAAAATTTCCCCCTTAGTTTGTAGGAAGAGACTGGACTTATGCTGATGTATTCTGGCTGTCTCTTTCCAAAAAGGTAATGCAAATTATTGCAATAGATAACATAGACATTTTTGTTGTTTGACTTCTAAAGGATAAAGACAGTAGTGCTAGCATCTTAATAATAAACAATAAGGAATCAGGCTGAGAAATGGTGCTATGGGAAAAAAAACCCTTATTTTATTGTTTATCTTCTTTTTGAACTTTCCCTTGAGGGGTGGATTCCTTTTCTCCACAAAACTCTAACCTTAGTGGCAATGTGGTGGGTTGAAGATTTCAGTAGGGCACCAGACTATAGGTGTTTCTTTCTCTCACCTCAGAGTAATCATAGGGTGGAACAAGGTACACCAATAACATTCAAAAGGTAGTAAGAGAAAATTCTTCACCTAATTCCCAAGTGCTGAGAAATAATGATTTTTTTTTCTCTGTGCTATGCAACCCCTAACTGATAAAGCCAGAACATTGATAGATGACTTTTTTGCACCATAAGTATTTCAGCCAGGAGTGTACAGTCTGGGAAGGGTAGGAAATAGAGGGAGGAACAGGGTAGGGAGGGAAAGTGGAGGAAGATGTAATGTTTTTTGAATTTTAAAATATCTTTACTGAATACAATTGACATACATTGAGCTGCACATGTTTAAAGTAGACAATTTGATAAATTCTGACACATACACATGACCAAAAAAACCCATCACAATCTAGATACATCACCTCCAAAAGATTCCTCATCTCCTTCACTGTCTCTCTATTTCATCTAGTATCTTTTACTCCCATAATTATTCTGTGATTCACCTGATAGTTCATTCCTTTTTATTACTGAGTGGTATTCCATTGTATTTTTCACAGTTTGTTTATCCACTCATCTGTTGATGCGTATTTGGGTTATTTCCAGTGTGAGCTATTAGAAATGAAACTGCTATGAACATTTGTGTAGAAGTCTTTGTATGAACATATGCTTTCATTTCTCTTGGGTGAATATCTAGAAGTGGTATGGTTGGGTCACTGAGGTGTATATTTAACTTTTGTTAATTCATAGATTTTTGGGAGCAGTTTATACATACAAAAAAGAATGAAACGTACAGAATTCCCGTTCATCCCCTTAGTCCTTCCAATTTCCCCTATTTTTAACATCTTGTACTAGTGTAGTACATTTGTTACAATTGGTAAGCCAATATTGATGATCCTTATTAATTCAAGTCCATGGTTTACACTAGGATTCACTCCTTAAATTATACATTCTACGGGTTTTGACAAATGTATTATGACATGTATCCACCATTACATAATAACAGTTTCACTGCCCTCAAAATTCTCCTGTGCTCTATTCATCTCTTTGAATGTATTCTCAAGAGGAAAACTGACAGGTAGAGAAATATTCCAGATTAAAAAGATATGACATTCCCTCTGTGGAGGAGAAAAACAGAAGTGAGAGGGAGATGGCAGAAGTGGGGGACACGGAATCAAAGTAGTTCTAGCTGCCATCACTCACTGAGAGAACTACAAATTGCAAAGTGAGTAGTGTCCCTTTTTCCCTTTTCATAAGAGAATAGAAAACTGAGGGTTAAGTTACTGAACATCATGTTCACTATGCTGACTAAGCAAGATTCAAGCACAGAATTTGTTACTCCTCGTGGGAACTACAGTATCAGGCAAACTGGGACATAGGGATCATTTTTCAATTAATAATTAACACTTTAAAAGCCTAGTTTCACCAGGGCGCACTGCTGGAATAGAATAATATTTTACAAAGAAATAAATCACCTAAAGTGGTCTTTAACAGGTTGTTCTAGAATGGAGAGCACCAGAACCTGTATTTTACTCCCTGAAAGTCTAACCTAGGACATTTTCAGAGATCAGGATATGGGACTAGATAGAATCAGATTTGAGCATATGAATTATGGTTTCATGGGATGTTTTGAGAGGTACTGAAACAACTGCCTTTCCCCAGCTCTCTCCTCCCTTGGCTTATCACCCTGCTCTCATACATTCTCAGAGGAGAACTGCTTAGAGTTAATTTGCAGATATTTAGAGTCAATGTAGTTGCCTCTTTGCACTTTAATATCACTCAGTTTTTTCTGTTTGTTTCTTAGCTGAGGACAATGATACAATAGGGGATTACAAAGGAAGGAAGAAGGCATAAAATAACATAATTTTAGAACACTGGGAATGATCAGGTCAGCAGAAAAAACTTTATGGCAACCAGAGAGCAGAATGAGGGCATTAGGTACCCAGGCGTCAGGTAAATAGGGTCTCCAGCAGTGGAAGAAGAAAGCCAAAAGGGAAAATGAGAAAGCAGTAAGCCACACACTGTACCTACCAGGGGACTGCAGAGGTCCTGTACAAGGCCTATGACTTATACTAGGTTCAGTTTTAATCTTCCAAGAAGAAAGACAATAGAAGGCCAGATGGGTACATTTGTCAACAATCTTCCAATGCATCTGTTCATTATCATTCATCTCTGCTCCCACCCCAATACTTTCTCCTTCTGAATGTGTCACATATTTCCAGAAAAGTTGGGGAAAGCACAAAGAGCAGAAAACAGGGTGTAATTAAAAGGTATTTGTAGCAGATACTGACCATGCCTTGCCCACACCCCTCAGATCTTTCAAGTTGATTGATAACTGTCCATATCTTCATTAGCGACTAAGGGTTTTCTCTTCCTGAAACTGTAAATATCAAGGAATTGACAGTCTTCTCCCTCCTTCCTAGTGTTCCTCAACAATGACTCTCTGGCTTCTTGGATAATTTCGAAGTGAGTGTTTTGCACATTTCCCAGGATTTTCTCATGGGTTGAAGCTCTGGTATCCCACTGTGGTAGGTGGCTTGACTGAGTACCCTTTATCAACTATATTTTCTTCCCAGAGCCACTTCCACACTTCCCTACCAGTTACCTATATTTCTTAAATAGGTTATTGTTCACTGGAATCCATGTCTCCAATCTTGTCTCTGGGACAGAATTCAGATCGTGAATAAGGAAAAAATAATTCTGTTACTAACATCTGGGAGATAATTATGGGTAATCCTTTTTATTTCTTGGTAAGACCCATTTATTAGCATTACCTTGTTTAAGAAACATGGAATCCCAGGCTTTGATTAGATTCAGACATTTAAGGAGTAGTTATTATATAGCAGACATTTTACTAGGTTCATTAGCATGTTATTTTCTTCTTATACTCTAATTACAGTATAATTTCATTAACAGCTAACTATGATTATCATCCATTCAATTAATAACTTTTGTTTCTCTAGGTTTCAACAGTCATGAGGTAAAACACTATATAACAATAACAGCCAAGAGAAAATTATTTTTAGTTATGCCCAGATTATTGAGCAGACTTCCAAATCTCACTTTTGAAAATCCCTACACCAAAGCAAAAATGGGGGGTGGGGAGCAGAAGATGGGATGTCTTGATTGTTTTCACAGACTCCTCTCCTTTATTACGTAGCATCTGCCATTTTACATCCCCCTCTACCCTAGCTTTGCTTTCTGAAACGTTTGCTTGAAACACCTGTTATCCAGGTTATTGACCCTGTGAAGCTACTTGAAGGTGCCTTATTTCTGCTACCATGTAACAGTCAGTAATGCTTTAACTGAAAGTAACAGACTTCTTGGCTCATAGTAGTTGCAACAATAATAAACAATAAGCACTGGATTATCTAATATAACAAAAAGTTTCAAAGTCAGTGATTTCAAGTTGGTATAGTAGCTCAATGCTATCTTCAAGAGCCCATTTTTGTTTGTCCATTTCTGCTCTGCCCAAGTCAGTGCATTGAAAATATTGCCCTTAATGGTCACAGAACGGCTGCTAGAGTACCTCATTTTACAATATTCTCAGTGGTAAGAAAACGAAGGAGGCATTCAAGACAAAAAGGTCTTCTTGTTTTGTTAAAGAGAAGCATCTTTCACATAAATGCACGCTGAGTTCTCTTTATCTTCTCAGCTTGAGCTTAGCTCCAATAAAAAAAATATATAGGCATTCTGCTGACAGGAATGGAGGGATGGCTGCTAGATGAACAGTGTCTGCTTTGCTGCAGTACCTACTGAGATCCACCGAAGTGTTTTCTGATGAAATTCTGCACCATGGTCTGATTAATGAGAATTCATCTTCCTTTACTTTTTTTATTTTAAACCCAGTTATTAAGGTATGATTGACATACAAAACACTGTATATATTTTTGTAACCAGCTTGATGGGTTGGGAGATAAGTATATCTGTGAAATCATAAACACAGTTTATGCCATAACATATCCATTACTTCTAAAAGTTTCCTTCTGCCCTCTTTATTATTAGTATTATTACTTTGTGATAAGAACATACAGCATAAAATTTACCCTCTTAGCAAACTTCTAAGTATACAATATAGTATTATTGAATATGGGCTCTATCCTGTATAGATCTCTAGGACTTATTCATTGTACATAACTGAAACTTGTACCCTTTGATTAATACCTTTCAATTTATCCTCCCTCCAGCTCCTGGCAGCCACCATTCTACTCTCTACTTCCAGAAGCTTGATTATTTTAGGTTCTTCATATAAGTGGTATCATGTAGTATCCTGAATATATAATTCATGATGGCCTAAGTCAATCAGTATTCTTTTTTTTTAGCTTTTTATTTTTATTTATTTATTCTTAACATCTTTATTGGAGCATAATTGCTTTACAATGGTGTGTTAGTTTCTGCTTTATAACAAAGTGAATCAGTTATACATATACATATGTTCCCATATCTCTTCCCTCTTGCGTCTTCCTCCCTCCCACCCTCCCTATCCCACCCCTCTAGGTGCTTCCCACTAGCTATCTATTTTACGTTTGGTAGTATATATATGTCCATGCCACACTCTCACTTTGTTACAGCTTACCCTTCCCGCTCCCCATATCCTCAAGTCCATGCTCTAGTAGGTCTGTGTCTTTATTCCCGTCTTACCCCTAGGATCTTCATGACCTTTTTTGTTGTTGTTGTTAGCATTTGCTAGTCTAATGTGGCTATATGATCCAGTTCTAGTCCATGCGATATAAACAGAACTTTTATTTGAAGAAGAAAAGAATGATAGGAATAAAAGAGGAAAAGAAAACGTGAAGAAAGGAAAATTTCACTGGACCTCTCATATCTTGTTCTTTATGTGGCTGTAGAGGAATTGAGCTCATGGAAAGAGAAGTGACATGATGCTTTCTCTCCCTCAGATTCATTGTCCTGCTTTGTGTCTCTTCTTGAGTCACATTTACTTCATGTCTATGTGGCCTCTTGAGTTTATCCTTTCACCTTACCTCACTTTTCTGAATACTTCATCACTGCCTCTAAACTACTTTATACTTTTACAAATACCTAGGTATGGAGGTTGACATTTTTCTGACTCTGCAGTTTTTGCTGATGTTGCTTTATGTTAAAATAGATACACTTTCCAGGAAATGAAAGTTATAAATTTGGGTTCATAAACTTCGTTCCAAAATGATTATATTCTCTGTGGTGATGACACCAGTAAATATTTTAACTCCCTGTATTGTATGTACTATTTGAATGTACAATAAACTGAAAAAAAAAGAAGTTCCAAAGGTATTCAATAAATACTTCTGGTTTATAAATATTCAGATGTTCTAGGCATGATTATGAGCCTCTTGAATTTACTGGAGATGACTGGTGCTGAAGCCAAGAGGAAAAAGACAGTAGCTTCTGAGGAAAGCTCAGATGAGTCAAAACATAGATGGTATTAATCCAACCAGTTTTGTTACTCAGAATTACAGCTGGGAAGTGGAATTTATCATATGAGTTTTGGAGACTCAAAATCAGAAGTATATGCAGAGGAGAGATGAATGATAAGTACTTTTTATTAACTAAAAAAGAGAATTCAAACTTACTGCCAAAAGTTAAGGCTTCAAAAGCAGTTACAGAGAATCAGGATACAAAGTGGAGAAATTAGTATCAAGAAGAACAAGAGCAAGAACAATTGGTGTCAGGTTAGTCTCAATTTAGGATAACTGCCTATAAATAGCTCGGTGTCTACAGTTGCCTCGAGCATGTCAGTTATAATATTATATATGGATAAAACATTCATACCTAAAGGCAAGAGACAAGATAAGCAGGGATTTGCATTTCCTCATTCTTTATTACTCCTCAGGCCTGGCTCATTTGTTAGCAAACGGTGTGAGAACATAGCCAGGCCTGAAAGGAAAAGTCTGTGATTGACAGTAATAAAATATAGATGCCTTACTTCCCAGGCTCTTTAGAGTAAATCGTTTAACGTTCTGAGAAACAAAATGCCAAGATCTTACCTGATAGAACAATCGTTTACCAAGCTCATTCTTGTAGTCACTATTTCAAAATGACCCCAAGCCCGATAATGTCACCCAGTTGGAGAGGAAAGCTTTGATAAATTTAAGTCTTCTCAGGATATTTTGGGATCTCTCATGAGGTCTTGGGAAATTTCCTTTTTTGTGCCCTCTGCATAGACAGACTCTAAACATTACTACATTAGCACTGAATACTGTTTATATAAAGAAAGCCACCTCATCTGGTATCTGGAGCCAGAAACACATGGAGACCTTAAAAAAACTGATATCAAGTAGGATTACATTTCCTATAAAAACATAGTTTGGGGGTTTGGCAAATATTAGATGATAAAGGTTTTTGAAGCAAGTTAAATCCTTTGAATTTGTGAAGAAATGAATTTTATATAATCTGTGGCCTATGTTCATGTACCATTTTGACAATGGGACAAAGGGGAGTTGTTGGAATAATAAAACTAGAAGACAAGTGTAGGATTAGAATGAGCCAATATCTTATGCCAACAAGGGAATGAGCACAGAAGAAACGCAATTTCATAGGATTTGTAGAAAAGCTTCACCATCAGCAATCAAAGGTCTACTGTGGGAGGTCACGACAGCTGCCGTAGAAGCAGAGTAAACTTATGGAATTCTCCTTTAAGAAGAGAAAAGATAAAAAGTGGATTTTAAAAGCAATATGGGAAAACGATAGCCCAGAAATTATCAATCTGAAAGCTATCAATTCATCTCAGACAATAATGTGTATTTGGATATAACCTCAACTAAGTGTTCTGATCTTAGACCTGCCATTAATGAGCTGTCTAACCTTGGACAAGTCTCTTGACTGTTCTATGTCTCAGCATTCACATTTGTAAAAGGAAGAGGTTGCACTATGTGATTGCTACAGTTCCTTCTTGTTCTGAGATTCAGTGAAATGCTAAAGGATCTAATAAGAGATATTTCAAACTGCCTCTAGCTTTGTACATATAAACCAAATAAGCCATGGTTTAGATAATATAATAGACAACATTCTGTCAACATACATTTTCAGCCTCACCCCCGAGATTGCATATAATCTAAGCTAGAATGCAGTTTAAAAGTAGTAGGGTCTATTCTGTGTTCATCTCCAACATGGGCCACACATTGGTTGACAGATTCATCTCATTTCTACTTTGAATGTAAAAATTTGGCAGGGTCATAAAAGAAATCTATTAGAAGGTCAAGGAAAGATTGAATACATTATTACTCTAAATATGGCTTAAAATATGACCACAATGATATTATTTCTAATAAAATGCTTATGTATGCTCTAAAATAATTCTGAAAGGATATATTCCAGTTTCCTTTGGAAATAGAGAGCAAAAAAGAAAATATGGGTGATTTTCATTCTTTTCATATATACTGTGTGAAGTTTTAAAATTAGTAGGCAACATTTGTATAGTCCCACACAAACAACATAAAGAAACATATTTAAGAGATCAGTTGTAGCCCATGAGTGTGGCTATAGCTTGTCATTATTTGTGCTGAATATCCTCCACTGGACCAAGAAAGGCAAACAAACAAACAAACAAAAAGAGATGGGACCCCTATTTCACTCCCAGTCCATGTTCTTGGTTACTTTTTAGAACAATCCCTAACTCTACAGTGCTAGTTTAAGTTGGCCTTTTCTGATATGTTCCCTACCTCTTCAAGATGAAGAGAAAAAGATTTGGGAAAGCTGTGAGTGCCCATAAGGCAACTAACTTTCAAGGTCAAGACCATATTAACTATACTCCCTGATGTTATGTATTCAACCTCATTTGCCCTCTACAGATTGATTTACTAATAGGACCTCATGAAATGTTTCTGTTCCAAACGGGTAAAGTGTACGATTTCAAGAAGTAATATCCCCCATGACCAAACTGCACTGGTAGATTATGTTAATTTATGATTTTTTTCATATCCCCCTCTTTTTTTTTTCCAGTAAGCCAGTAGAGGTGATCTGACCCCAAAATGTGGACTCTACTATTAAAAGGAACTCGTTCGCATTTGCTAGTTGTGGCAGTTGGGGACAGGACAAAGCCCCCTGCTTCACTGAACTATTGCAACAATAAAACTGAGGATGAGAGGCACTATGGGAAGAAAGAGAATTTGGGGCAGATTCATCTTTGATTATTCATTTTCTAAATATATTGTGCTAAAAACAATGCTGTGAGAAAGTTGGCTGTCTAACAAACTGTTTAAAAGCATGTGGGTGCCTTAACATGAAATAATAGAAAACAATAATGTAGTGAAATGAAGAATTACACACCTGTAAAAGTCCCCAAGCTTCATTAGCATCATTTATCAAAATAAAACATGGTAGCTTCAGTTTGCTAAGAAAAATTGAGTACTGCTTAGGTGCTTTGTTCTATTTCTTCCTCCCGCCCCACAGAAAAATATTAGGCTATTTGCAAACAGTGCTTCTTTTTTTAATGCAAAACTACAGAAATATGCATCCCTAGGAAGATGAAATGTTTCACTACAGTCAGTGACAAACATTTCCTGATTTAGTATGACAGCTAACACAAAGTAACAGCCTGCCCCACAGAAAGCTGTGAAAATGACAAGTCAACTATGAGGAGCAGTCAAGGGTGTCTCTTTCCTGCTTTTATTCCATTCCCTTACGTGGTCCCATGTAAAGGGCCAATTGCCCAAGTGCTTTATGCAGGCTATATAAGTGCCCTAATTGGATGGTCCAGTTATCTCAGGGATTCTGAGTTCACAGTTGGATAGGTTTAGATAAAGAAAGGAAATGTGGAGTCATCAGATCTTAAGACAAAACCCAAACAAACAAAAAAAACAGTTCTATACAAACACAAGTGATACCTCTCACTGACTAACTTCAGGTACCTCTGTTTGGTAGACTACTGAGTCACAAAACGAACACAGAATTTGCAAAAAAGAATGTAACCATAAAATAAATGATGTGATGATAGAAGAGTGATCCCTTACAGAGAGTATTCCACTAGATTTCTCTCTCTAATTCAACACGTTTCAAATGACAGGCCTTGCATTGTATTGCTTAGGGCATGAATCCACTAACAGAGATCTCATTACACATCACAAAATGTTTTCTGATATCCAATCCTTTCTTTTTTTAAGCTCCCTCTCCCTGGACTACCTTAAATACACCTTCTCTCCCACTGGAGTTCAGGTTTCCTTGGAGCCAGGTAATTCTAAGAGTTACTCGATGCTCTCTTCTATGACTTCTGCTCCCCCCTGACCTTACCCCTCCCTCTACAATGATCAGGCTGCAAGTGCCCATGTCAGACAGACCTTTGTTTTCCTGGGTTCCTTTCTTGTTTTATTGTTGTTACTTGCCCCCTCCCCACGCTTCTTCTCTCATTCTTTTTGCTGGCCTCAAATTCAGGGTCTCCTTCACCTCTTCCCTGCCATGTTTTTCAAGGGAGATGTGCTGTTCATGATGTTACTGACTGTATACTTTCTTTACCATTTCTCAGGAGTGATGAATTAAATTTACCCCACAGTTCTGACCAAACTAAACTGTAGTTTTCAATTTTAATCTTTCCATTAAGAAAACCTCAAAGAGATTGTGGGAGGCAGAGTCAAGATGGCAGCATGGGAAGACACAGAGTTAGCATCTCCCCCACAACCAGGGGCCCTGCCGGCCGCTAGTGAGGGACTCTTAATGCCCAAGGAGATGGAGGAACCCCAAAGTGAACTGGTAGGATGTAGGGGGACATAGAGGTAAGGAGAAGTGGAGGCCAGACAGGATCAGTGCCCCTGAGGCTGGGGAGATCAGTAGAGGCAGGTGGGAGGGGCCATCTGGAGGACTGGGAGAGCAGTGGAGGGTGACTGCCCCACCCATTCGGGCCCAGGGAAACTGCTGAGCTCCCAGACCAATCCCTGGCCTTCCAAAGCTCCCTGCAGGCTGCGTGGGTCCTTGGGGGTATAGGAGGGAGGCTGGGGAGATCAGGAGAAGCAGGCAGGAGGGACCCTCCCAGACCGGAGGAGGAGAGGAGAGGAGAGCATTTGCCCTGCCCATTTGAGCCCAGGAAGCCTGCTGGGCTCCCAGGTGAGGTCCCCTGCACTCTGAGACCAGCGGTGGGGGGCACACCTGGGCCCCTTCTGTTCCTTGAGCCTAAGCCACACCCCCACAGCCCAAGGGCCTTTTCCAGCCCTGTGGGTCCTCAGCATTGGCCCCATCTACTGCCCAAACCTCACCCTTGCTTAGGCCCCACACTCCAAAGCCAACGCCTTTCCCCTCCCCTTTTTCTTTCTTTTCCGTACTCCTCTTTTTTACTGTTGAGGTACTGATGTACCTTCCAGTTGTTGATTCATCTATATTTTTATTTTTATATTCTTCCTAACATATCTGTTAGTTTCCTACTCTAATTTTATTTTTCATTTTGTTATTGTTCTTTTTTTGCTGCTCCCCAGGTGGCTTGCAGGATCTTGGTTCAGAAGCCCAAGAGGGGGGAGGGCGAAGCTCCCGCGGTAGGAGCTCTGAGTCCAAACCACTGGACTAACAGAGAACCTCAGACCCCAGGGAATATTCATTGCAGTGAGGTCTCACGGAGTTCCTCATCTCAGCACGAAGACCCAGCTCTACCCAACAGCCTACAAACCCCAGCACTGGAAGCCTCAGGCCAAACAACCAGAAAGACAGGAACACAATCCCACTCGTTAAAAAAAGAAAAAAAAAGAGACAGCAAAAAAATATGTCACAGATGAAGGAGCAAGGTAAAAACCTACAAGACCAAATAAATGAAGAGGAAATAGGCACTCTACCTGAAAACGAATTCAGAGTAATGATAGTAAAGATGATCCAGAATCTCAGAAATAGAATGGAGGCACAGATTGAGAAAATAGAAGAAATGTTTAAGATCCAGAGAGAACTAAAGAACAAACAAACAGAGATGAACAACACAATAACTGAAGTGAAAAATACACTAGAAGGAATCAATAACACAATAAAGAGGCAGAAGAACGAATAAGTGAGCTGGAAGACAAAATGGTGGAAATAACTGCCGAGGAGCAGAATAAAGAAAAAAGAATGAAAAGAATTGAAGACAATCTTAGAGACCTCTGGGACAACGCTAAACGCACCAACATTCAAATTATAGGAGTCCCAGAAGAAGAAGAGAAAAAGAAAGGGTCTGAGAAAATATTTGAAGAGATGATAGCTGGAAACTTCCCTAACATGGGAAAGGAAATAGTCACCCAAGTCCAGGAAGCACAGAGAGTCCCATACAGGATAAACCCTAGGAAAAACACACCAAGACACATATTAATCAAACTAACAAAGATTAAATTCAAAGAAAAAATATTAAAAGCAGCAAGGGAAAAACCAAAAATACCATAGAAAGGAATCCCCATAAGGTTAACGGCTGATTTTTCAGCAAAAACTCTGCAGGCCAGAAGGAAGTGGCAGGATACACTTAAAGTGATAAAAGACAAAAACCTACAACCAAGATTACTCTACCAAGCAAGGATATCATTCAGATTTGATGGACAAGTCAAAATCTTTTCAGACAAGCAAAAGCTAAGAGAATTCAGCACCACAAAATCAGCTTTATGACAAATGCTACAGAAACTTCTCTAAGTGGGAAACACAAGAGAAGGAAAAGACCCACAAAAACAAACCCAAAACAATTAAGAAAATGGTAATAGGAACATACAAATTGATAATAACCTTGAATGTAAATAGATTAAATGCCCCAACCGACAGACACAGACTGGCTGAATGGATACAAAAACAAGACCCATATACAAGCTGTCTAAAAGAGACCCACTTCAGATCTAGGGACACATACAGACTGAAAGTGAAGGGATGGAAAAAGATATTCCATGCAAATGGAAATCAAAAGAAAGCTGGAGTAGCAATACTCGTATCAAATAAAACAGACTTTAAAATAAAGACTGTTAAAAGAGATAAGGAGGGCCACTACATAATGATCAAAGGATCAATCAAAGAACAAGATATAACAATTATAAATGTTTATGCACTCAACATAGGAGCAACTCAATACATAAGGCAAATGGTAACACCATGAATGGAGAAATCAACAGTAACAGAAAAATAGTAGGGGAGTATAACACCCCACTTACACTAATGGACAGATCATGCAAACAGAAAATAAATAAGGAAACACAAGCTTTAAATGACACAATACACCAGATAGATCTAATTGATATTTATAGAACATTCCACCCAAAAGTGGCAGAATACACTTTTTTCGCAAGTGCACATGGAACATCCTCCAGGATAGATCACATCTTGGGTCACAAATCAAGCCTCAGAAAAGTTAAGAAAATTGAAATCATATCAAGCATCTTTTCTGACCACAATGCTATGAGATTGGAAATCAATTTCAGGAAAAAAACCAAAAAACACAAATACATGAGGCTAAACAGTGTGCTACTAAATAACCAAGAGATCACTGAAGAAATCAAAGAAGAAATTAAAAAAATACATAGAAACAAATGACAATGAAAACACAGTGACTGAAAACCTATGGGACACAGCAAAAGCTGTTCTAAGAGGGAAGTCTATAGCAATTCATTCTTACCTCAAGAAACATCTCAAATAAACAATCTAACCTACACTTAAAAAACTAGAGAAAGAAGAATAAAGAAAACCCAAAGTCAGTAGAAGGAAAGAGATCATAAAGATTAGAGCAGAAATAAATGATACAGAAACAAAGAAAACAATAGCAAACAACAATAAAACTAAAAGCTGGTTCTTTGAGAAGATAAACAAAATTGATAAACTGTTAGCCAGACTCATCAAGAAAAAAAGGGAGAGGATGCAAATCAATAAAACTAGAAATGAAAAAGGAGAAATCACAACTGACACTGCAGAAATACAAAGGATTATAAGAGACTACTACAAACAACTATATGCCAATAAAATGGACAACCATGGAGAGATGGACAAATTCTTGGAAAGGTACAATTTTCCAAGACTGAACCAGGAAGAATTAGAAAATATAAACAGACCTATCACAAGTAATGAAATTGAAACTGTAATTAAAATTTTTCCAACAAGCAAAAGCCCAGCACCAGATGGCTTCACAGGCGAATTCTATCAAACTTTTAGAGAAGAGCTAACACTTATCCTTCTCAAACTCTTCCAAAAAATTGCAGAGGGAGAAACACTCCCAGATTCATTCTATGAAGCCACCATCACCCTGATAACAAAACCAGAAAAATATATGACAAAAAAATTATAGACCAATATCACTAATGAACATAGATGCAAAAATCCCGAACAAAATACTAGCAAACAGAAGCCAACAACACATTAAAAGGATCATACACCATGATCAAGTAGATTTATCTCAGGGACGCAAGGATTCAACAATATACGCAAATCAATCAATGTGATACACCACATTAACAAATTAAGGAATAAAAAATATATGATCATCTCAATAGATGCAGAAAAAGCTTTTGACAAAATTCAACACCCATTTATGATAAAAACTCTCCAGAAAGTGGGCATAGAGGGAACCTACCTCAACATAATAAAGGCCATATATGAAACACCCACAGGAAGCATTATACTCAATGGTGAAAAACTGAAAGCATTTCCACTAAGATCAGGACCAAAACAAGGATGTCCAGTCTTGCTACTCTTATTTAACATAGTTTTGGAAGTCCTAGACACAGCAATCAGAGAAGACAAAGAAATAAAAGTAATACAAATTGGAAAAGAAGAAGTAAAACTGTCACTGTTTGCAGATGACAGAATACTACGCATAGAAAATCCTAAAGTTGCTACCAGAAAACTACTAGAACTAATCAATGAATCTGGTAAAGTTGCAGGATACAAAATTAATGCACAGAAATCTAGCATTCCTATGCACCAACCACAAAAAATCAGAAAGAGAAATTAAGGAAACACTCCTATTTACCACTGCAACAAAAAGAATAAAATACCTAAGAATAAACCTGCCTAAAGAGGCAAAAGACTTGTACTCAGAAAACTATAAAACACTGATGAAAGAAATCAAAGATGATACCAACAGATGGAGAAATATACCATGTTCTTGGACTGGAAGAATAAAAGTTGTGAAAATGACTATACTACCCAAAGCAATCTACAGATTCAATGCAATCCCTAGCAAACTACCAATGGCATTCTTCACAGAATTAGAACAAAAAATTTTACAATTCATATGGAAACACGAAAGACCCCGAATAGCCAAAGCAATCTTGAGAAAAAAAACAGAGTTGGAGGAGTTTGAGTTCAAACTATACCACAAAGCTACAGTAATCAAGACAGTATGGTACTGGCACAAAAACAGAAATACAGATCAATGGTACAAGATAGAATGCCTAGAGACAAACCCACACACATATGGGCACCTAATTTATGACAAAGGAGGCAAGAACATACAATGAAGAAAAGACAGCCTCTTCAATAAGTGGTGCTGGGAAAACTGAACAGCTACATGTAAAAGAATGAAATTAGAACACTCCCTAACACCATACACAAAAATAAACTGAAAATGGATTAAAGACTTAAATATATGACTAAACTCTATAAAACTCTTAGAGGAAAACATAGGCAGAGCACTCTTTGACATTAACCACAGCAAGATCTTTTTTAACCCACCTCCTAGAGTAATGGAAATAAAAACAAAAATAAACAAATGGGATTTAATTAAACTTAAAAGTTTTTGCACAGCAAAGGAAACCATATACAAGACAAAAAGACAATATCAGAATGGGAGAAAATATTTGCAAATGAACAACAGACAAAGGATTAATCTCCAAAATATACAAACAGCTCATGGAGCTCAATATCCAAAAAACAAACAATCCAGTTAAAAAATGGGTGGAAGACCTAAATAGACATTTCACCAAGGAAGACATACAGATGGCCAAGAGGCATCTGAAAAGATGCTCAACATCACTAATTATTAGAGAAATGCAAATCAAAACTACAAGGAGGTATCACCTCACACCAGTCAGAATGGCCATTATCAACAAATCTAGAAACAATAAATGCTGGAAAGGGTATGGTGAAAAGGGAACCCTCCTGTACTGTTGGCAAGAATATAAATTGATACAACCACTATGGAAGACAGTATGGAGGTTCCTTAAAAAACTATAAATAGAGCTACCATATGACCCAGCAATCCCACTACTGGGCATATACCCTGGGAAAACCATAATTCAAAAAGAGACATGTACCACAATGTTCATTGCAGCACTATTTACAATAGCCAGGACATGGAACTAACCTAAATGTGCATCATCGGATGAATGGATAAAGAAGATGTGGCACATATATACAATGGAATATTACTCAGCCATAAAAAGAAACGAAATTGAGTTATTTGTAGTGAGGTGGATGGACTCAGAGTCTGTCATACAGAGTGAAGTAAGCCAGAAAGGGAAAAACAAATATCGTATATTAACGCATATATGTGGAATCTAAAAAAAAAAAAAATGGCACTGATGAACCTATTTGCAGGGCAGGAATAAAGAGGCAGACATAGAAAGTGGACTTGAGGACATGGGGTGGGAGGGTGAAACTTGGGCAAAGTAAGAGTAGTATCTATATATATATATATATATATATACACATATATATATACACTACCGAATGTAAGATAGTTGCCTGGTGGGAATCAGCAGCATAGCACAGGGAGATCAGCTCGGTGCTTTGCGATAACCTAGAGGGCTGGGATAGGGAGGATGGGAGGGAGGCTCAAGAGGGAGGGGATATGGGTACATGTGTATGCATATGGCTGATTCACTTTGTTGTGCAACAGAAACTAACACAATATTGTGAACCAATTATACTCCAATAAATATCTATTTAAAAAAAGCTCAAAAAATTTCAAGTTTGATAATGATAATTCAGCTTCAAAATATGCAAGGTTAGGCATAAAGGACAAAAGAAGACACTGACTTTTTTTCAACAATGTGTTTTTATTTCTTAGGTGTGATTATTAAGGCAAAATGAGATTTGACTTAAGTGACTTGGAGGTTGAAAGCCTTATTCTCCTTTGTTTTGTTAGCTTGTTCTGAAATCTCTGACTTAGCTCCCAATCATTCCAATAACTGCCTGCTCTTAGAAACACTGTGTAGGGGATTTTTTAAAAAGATATTTGACCTGAACATGAAATCCTAATCCATTCCCTAAACTCCCAGAAATACACGTACTCACATCTTTTTCCCATAGGGTATATATTTTCTTTAGAGAATGCAAAATTGTGTTAATGCCTAGATCACACAATATCCCTATAAGTAAGTAAGGAAACTGCCATTTATTACTCCTCCTGCCCCACATCTTCTGTCTGCCCGGTGCTTGGTTAAAGTCTTCCATGTGTTTGATCCTGTTTAATCATCACATATCCTACAACAGAAATGCCATTATCCCTATTTTCACAAATGAGGAAACAAAAGTTAAGAAAGGCAAATTTATTTGCCCAAGGTCACATCAAATAGTGTGTGACAGAAGGGTCATGTTATATGGTGACTAATAAATATTAACCTGAATAGAAGTATTTGGTTTTTAAGGACCAAGATGAATATTAACAATATACAATGGTCCCTCGGTATCTGCATGGAATTGGTTCCAGGATCCCCATGGACACTGAAATCCGAGGATGCTCAAGTCTCTTGTATAAAATGGTGTAGTACCCTCCCACCCTCTGCCCATTTCCTCAGGTTCTACTTCCTCAGATATGGCAGGCCAACTGTATCTTGCTAGATTTGAGGAGTATGACTATTATTCAAAAACTTTGTTCAATTCTGCTTTTAAATTCTGTATTAACCAAGTAATTGGTGCCTATTTTTATTCTTCTCTGTTACCAACCACATAAGTTATCTGGATTCAATAATGTGTGAGACTTCCATCCTTTGCATAAGGTAAAGTAGTTAGGGAGTCTTCTCTTGTTTAAGCATCAGTATTATGAAAGAGCCTTTTCATCTACCTATTAAAAAGACAAATTGGATTAAATTTTTATCCACTAACAGTGGTTCAACCGTTTATGATATGTTCTCTTGGTCTGAAAGAACTATTTCATTCTAAAGGAAAGTTATCATTTCTTCACTACTGAAGGTTCTGTTCCAACAATTTTATTGAGTTTAGTTCACTCTCCAAATAGGGAAGAAAAGAGTTTCTTTTTTCTGGCTGCCAAGTTGCCATCTGACTATTTTTCTCTTCATTTATGTGCATATTTTTGCACCTGTCCTTTGCAAATTAGTTTTGCATATGACAAGGTATGAAAGAAATATGCATTCTCAAATAATTTGCACATTTTATACAAGGAAAATTTCACTCTTCAAAGATTTCTGACACAATGTGCTTATTAAATAATTGTAAAATAACTGCTTCAAATAATTTTAGAATAACACTGTTTGGCAGAATAAATTGACTATTAAATATCCTTGAAAACCACTTCTAAGTTTGTTATTAGTTTTGTTTTGCTTTGCTTTACAAAAGAAATCCCTTGGAAGAAATTTAAAACAGATCTTTAAAATTACACAAGAAGATGCACACAAACACACATACACATTCAATTTCTAAAATTTCAAATGCAATATTGAATAGAATAATAAAATTTTCATTACGAATATAAGGCTTTCTTAGAAATAATGCACCCAATGTCTATTAAAATCTACAAATGCTATTTCCAGTAGTTATATTGAAAGTCTAGGGGAATTTTTAGAAGTTTTAAGTAATATTGAGCTCAAATTTGAAATTTATACCTTCATATCATAGGAACATGTTGCTTTTATTCTTTAGCTGTTTCTGAAGCTAGAACTAAGAGTGTAATAAAATTTAGCATTGAAATAAAAGGCAAGCTGAGAAAAACATGGAAATTACCATCATTACATTATGTTCACTTCAGAGAGGTAATTTAGTTAGGCGTATATATCTCTATTAATCAAAATACTTTTGAGGGGCTTCCCTGGTGGCGCAGTGGTTTAGAGTCCGCCTGACGATGCAGGGGACACGGGTTCGTGCCCTGGTCTGGGGAGATCCCACATGGAGCGGCTGGGCCCGTGAGCCATGGTTGCTGAGCCTGTGCATCCGGAGCCCGTGCTCCCCAAAGGGGGAGGGCCCTGTACCAAAAAAAAAAAAAAAAAACTTTTGAGACCATGACCCTGCAGCATTTTGATAGTTCTAAAGCTTGCAGATATTTTAATATAGATCATTATAACACAGACCCATTTATTCGAAGCAATTCCACTCTTATTCACAAAGAAATTTTCATTTAGCTTATTTTTTCTTGGGCAATTGGTATCATTTTAAGTCTGTTATGGGAATGGGAGACCTATAGAGACAGACAACTATTCTTCTCTTTTGTTTTTATATTATTTTATATTTTACCCTGGAATAGCTGAACATTTCCCATAAATGTGTTTTAAATGTCTAAACAGTGATTTGGAAAAGACTATAAAGATGACACCAGTAATTGCAGCAAAAATATTAACTTTTTTTGTAGTCTGGGAAAATGTGTACTGGAAAATGTGTATGTGGGGCTGAATTTTATTTTTCCTAATTAAATTTTTATTTTGAGCTAATTACACATTTACATGCATGTTGTAAGAAATAATACAGGGAGATCCCAAGCATCCTTTACCCAGTTCCCCCAAAGGTAACATCTTGCAAAACCTATAGTACGATATCACAACCAGAATATTGACATTGATACAGTCCAGATACAGGACATTTTCATCACCGCAAGGATTCTTTTATAGTCACATCCACTCCTCCCTCCCCTATCCCTGGCTATTGGAAACTACTAATTTTTAAAGTGGACGTAGCGGACAATTTAAGAAGCAGCCCTCATGTTTTTCTTTTTTTACACAGGCAAAATGGTACTTATTTGCATTGTGTTACAAAATGTTAACTTGATTAAAATGTAATTAAAATTTGTAATTCTTTTATCAAAAATATAATGCCCTGAGAAAAGTAAATAGTAACTTGACTTTTAAAGCATTTTTCTTATAAAAGAAACAATGGTCATAAAAACAATAGATAATTTTGTGACATAAGATATAACTCCTCACACCACTCTCATTACATTGTTTAGAGAGAACAACTATTAAAAAATTTAATATGAGTTCTGCCAAACATTTTCAGGACACAATACTTATTTGTATAATGCTGGCATTTTTTTCAAAAATAAAATCACATTATATAATACTTGCATTTCTAGGTAACAATATAACATGGACATTCTATATATGGGTACATAAAAATAAAACTTTTTTAAAGGTATACTGACATTTTAGATGTATGGCTCATATGAGTAAATAATATATTTTAAATATTTCTTTGCTATATTTGAAAATGTCATATTATTTTTAACCAGTCACTTTACTGTCTTCTCTTACTATTTTCTTAGTGCTTCAGGTGATTCTTTTGGATTTTTAGATGTACAATTATACAACATGTAAAAATAATAATTTTCCCACCTTTGTATATTTATACCATTTTTCTTTTATTTATTGCATTGGTTAATATTTATAGAGCAAGGTTAGATTAATTTTCATGAGAAATCCTTGTCTGGCCCTGATTTTAATAAGTATCATCTACATTTTCACTAATAACAATGTACTGGTATTAGTTTGAGGTGATTTCTTGTCCTAACACTGAAACTCACCTTAACCCTGATCCTAATTCTTACCTTAAGCCTTAATTATCTTCAGAATTTTTCTATCTAGTTCTAGTTTTGTTTTGTTTTTTTTGTGGTACGCGGACCTCTCACTGTTGTGGCCTCTCCCGTTGCGGAGCACAGGCTTCCGACGCACAGGCTCAGCGGCCACAGTTCACGGGCCCAGCTGCTCCGCGGCATATGGGATCTTCCCGGACCGGGGCACGAACCCGTGTCCCCCACTAAACTAGATTAATAATAGTAGATTTCAACTCTTTACTGTAGTAGTTAGAACTCATAAATTTAAGGCCTAGACAGAGCCCAGCTGTTCTTTTGGCACATGTAGGTGTTAGCAATGTGGAAGGTCAATACATTTTCATTATTTCCTAGATCTCAGCAGGATTTAAAATTAATTATACAGAATTTGAATTTACCAGTAATTTGATGATTTAACTAAACTAGATTAATAATAGTAGATTTCAACTCTTTACTGTAGTAGTTAGAACTCATAAGTTTAAGGCCTAGACAGAGCCCAGCTGTTCTTTTGGCACATGTAGGTGTTAGCAATGTGGAAGGTCAATACATTTTCATTATTTCCTAGATCTCAGCAGGATTTAAAATTAATTATACATGTCTTCTAACAAGTCACCAAAATTGTAGCTGTCCAGCCTGCCAAGCAGGCCCATGTCATTCCTCGTCCCATGGGTCTGAGGGCTTCCTTAACGCTTTTAGCATACTGACACGCCACAGAATCCATTTGCCAACATTTCTCATTGACGTTGCCCTCATCCCTGCCACTGTCAAATCTAGTTTAGACAAATCCTATTGCATTTCCACTCTTGACCTTTTAATATCCCTTCTATCCATTTCCTTGCAGCAACCAGAAGGATAACAATAAAACATATATCAGATCACATCACTTTCCTTCTCAAAACTTCAAATGGTTTTTACTTGTGCAGAGGGTAAAATATTACATTTACCATGATCTACAAACCCTTCTGGACTGACCTACTGCACTATCCTCTCCTCTTATAACTTTCTCTACTCACAAAACTGAAGCTTTGCTGCACTTCCCTTGTTTCTGACAACCTGGCAAGTCCTTCCTGACTCAGGAGCTTTTGAACCTGTTATTTTCTTTACCCGGGAGATTCTTCTTTCCACTCACTGCCTGGATAATTCCATCTCCAGATCTCAGTTTCAGTAACACTTTCTCAAAGAAACCCTCCCTAATACCTTAATCTAAATTCCTACCCCTTATGATAGTATCTCAGATCACACAATTATTTAATTTTCTATTATGTACAATAATTGGTAACTACTTACTTATTTATTTCTAATGATTTCCTTCTGTAAACTCACATGTGCTCTTTTCCCTCTCTGTATTTTAAGGATCCATGCACAGAAAGGTATAGTATTCAATATATATTATCATCAAAATCAGTGCATGATGTTTAAACTAATACATAGATGAAATAGACAAATATGCTTCACTAGCCCCTAAAGAGATCATTATACTGAATTATAAGAATAGATTTCAATTATTTGAGTGCTAACTTTATTTGAATATTCTCTCTAGTCATCATCCAGAAAGAGTACTCTCCATCCTGTAACACATTGTGCCTATTCACTTCCCCATTCCCCTCCCTGCTCTGTCTCAAACCCAGTCCCAAGGGACATTCACTCTTAGCTTAAAACTTTGGACTCACAACCATATTTGAGAAAAGGTTGACACATATCTGCCAGCTTTTTATGTTTGGCCTTCTAAATTTCTCACATCTGCCTTTACCTCTGTCCAACCAAGATCCAGATCCAGAGATATCTACTGAACACTGACTTTTGTTACCAGTCGATATTTTGAGTGTATGGTATCATATTAATGATCTAGGTCTTTCTTTCCACAATAATTATTCATATCCTTTTGTGTATGCCTTATTATCCACAGAAGTTAAAGAAAGCATTTTAGAAATTCCTGTGTATGTGATATCAGGGAGTTTTTAAAGGTAAATAAGTATCCTACCCAGGTTTTCCACCTCTGAAAATTATGGCAGCTATGCCATTCTGGAGAGATGATTATTCCTTCATATTTAAAATGTTCTCCTTCAGTGTGCAATTAGAAGCTCCTAATGGCATATTGGGGCCTCTACACAGAAGACTGACATTAATGAGAGGAACAAAGTGTGAAAAATTACATTTTATGTGGTCTTCATAATAAGAATTGACAATAATTAAATCTAGTAAATAGGTAGGGTTTGGAAGGTAGGTTACACATTCTTAAGACAATCTGGATTGATTTTTTCCTCCTGAACAGAGCTTTTGTCTTTGAAATTGATGATTCAGATAATGCCTGGGATAGGCCACATAATCCAGATTTGAGTTAGTCAGCCGCAAAGCCAGACGAAAGCATTCATCTTGCTTAAAAATCATTGAGTCCTTTCTTTCTTTTGAATTGACTTCAAGGAAGGTAATGTTATATTTTAATTTAAATGAATACTGAGAACCATCTGCTACAAAGGATCAAGGTGACTGACTTGTCCAGACACTTGGCACATCAAGAGGAAGTGGGAGAACAGATTTAACGACAATAATCCCACCTGCATTAAGTACTTCCTTAACTATATATGTTGTTGTATTCTAAATCTATTTCAGTAAATTATTTTTCTTTAGAAGATTACACAGATGAGTATTTATAGCTTTCTTTGGTGTCTGTGTATTTTCTCAAGAAGCTATTATATCATGCAAAGTTCATTCTTCCTGTTTCCTCATATGCTTGCATCAGTTGATATATGCATACATAATACATGATCATAATATACATATGCATGTATGTTATATATATACATACTATTAAAATAAAATATGCAGAGAAAATTCCAAAAGAATTTCCATCCTTTCACTCTCCTTTTTAAAATTTTCTGTTATGTTTGAAAACTACATTAATATCTTTATGGACATGTATCCCTTTTAGAAAAATAAAAAATATGAGACCTAGCTTAAAAATCTAGAATTACAGTAGACTCTTAAAATAAATGAGTACCTGTATTTATGACAACCAACTCCTGGTTCTGAAGGTGACACGTATGAATTGGTTATTTTCTTGAAGCTTACATTTGAATTGTATACACTCTGAAGCCTGAGAGTGGGAACAGGTCTTTCAGCTGTTAACTGAGACCAACAGAACTCACAGCATATCCATTTCAACAGGACTTTGTTGTTCTCTATTTGATGTTGCATATCCAGTGAATGCTTCTGAAGTGAAAAGTCTTTGTCTGTCAGTGAGAAAGAGTCCCAAAGAAAAATTGACTAGTAGTGCTACTCGTAGAAATGAAGAGAAGCAAAGAGGCCTGAAGTGATTGTTCTTAGCTAGAAAATGGAAATTTGGAATAAAGCTCAGAATATAATATTAAATTTGTGGCTTAAATGTATTCAATCTGTTTAATTAATTTTTTCTTGAACATCAACTCCACACAGGTACTGTTCAAGATCAAAGGGATTTAATGATGACCAAAATGGACATGTAGGCTGACCACGGGGAGCACAGAGTCTAATGTCAGGGAGAAAAGAAACTTTTCCCTATCATTATGGGTTCTTCTAACTGGTCTGAGAATTATATTGATATGAGACAAAACAGGAGAAAATCATACTTAATTTTATACATATGGGAATTCCATATATATGAGAGAGTTAGAGACCCCACATACATGAGAGGTTTATTGATAGAAAGGTAAAAGTAGGTATATATGCCATCCAGAGCTAAGAAAGGGGGTAGGGACCTGGGGTTTTCAAGGATAGGAGGGTCATTCACAAGACAATAAGAGAAAGAGCAGATATTTGGCAATTAGATGTTTGTCCTGCCATATGGATGGAGTCACTTAGATAAAATTTATTTCTGGTAATAACTCTTTTTCTGGGAAAATTTTAATTTAAATTCTTGTAGGTAGTAGAAGGAGGGGTAGTAGTTTCTCTTGAGGCTATAGGGTCTCGAATGCCTTTAGCTCAAAAAAATCCACATGCTAAAGTAGTACATCTTGGGGAGGTCTGTTCCAACCCCCTACACTAGCAATCAATTATGTGCCTTAAACTGTTTTGTGTGTGTGTGTGTGTGTGTATATATATATATATATGTAGGTAGGTAGGCATCTCTTTACTTTTTTCAACAAGCTAACATTTATATAACTCTTACTATGTGGAACATTCTTTCTAACACTTGATAAATCTGATTTAATCCTCTTTTGACCTCATGAGGTAGGTCCTATTATCATATTCATTTTACAGAGGAGAAAAATTAGCAGTTTAGAAGAGATTTTCAACAATAATATACCTCTCATTTATTGATTTTTATTTGTGTATCAGTCAGGGATCAGCCAGAAGCATTCTGTCTATGAACATTTTGAGTAGAAATTATGACTAAAACTTTTAATTGAAGTATAATGTGCATTCATAAACCATATATATTGTAATGGTACAGCTCAATAAATTTTCTTAGTGTAAACATTCTCATGACATAGGACTCAGATTTAGAAACAAAACATTATCGGTACCTCAAAAGCCCACATCATGCTCTATTTATGTCACTTTTTTACCCAAGTATATCTGTATATAGGACTTAGAAATCTTAAGTATATTTGAAAACAGAGGGATGTCACCATAAATGACGTCAGCTCCCTGCAGCACTGAATTGAGTCTCTCAGAAAGCTGGTTTGCAACTTGCCTTTGCCCAAGCCTCTGCCCACAACTGCCACCAGAGAATTATGGCTTCTTCTTTAATGCCTTCCAAATATTTTGCCACTGACTTTCACTGACTGAACATTTCTTTGTCAGAATCTTAGAAATATAATATCCATAGCAATCCCCTATGGCTGATGGGAAATCTGAGAAAGGTGGAGATGGTACTGAGCATCAACAGTAAATATCTGGTCTAGTCTGTTCTACTACTTTAGCTTCTTAGCTTCCATACACACTTATGTATATATCTAAATTACTGAGACAAAACAAGGCACAACAATTCATCATACAAATGGAGATTTTTTAAATGGAGAAAAGAATTCATAAGTAATTGCATCCATTTTTGGCTGATACTTGTTTATTGATTTGATCAGTCACAAACATCCATTGATATTATGTAACTTAAATACCAAAATAAAACCTTGTATAAACTATTGAAGGAAGAAGAGAGGGAAAACTCCATGTGTGTGTCTGTGTGTATGTGTGTGTGTGTGTGTGTGTGTGTGTGTGTGTGTGTGTAGATAGATGATCAATGTTAGATACGTCTATCTACTGCAGTTCTTGTTTTTGCAAATACCCAGTGCCACCATAAACACCTTACAGATGGCTTCCTTCTGCCACTACTCATTCTATGTTCCTTTCCCCCAGTAAGAATCCAATGTTTAATGGTTCTCCACTTGGATGAAGAACATCTTCATTCATGAAGGCCTGAGATGGCTGTGCCTCTGCCTGTCTGAGACTGCTGTAGTTCTCCATTAACTTTACCACTAGAAATAGGAGAAATAAGAAGTGCTTGAAAGAATCCCTTGGGGCCTAGATATACTTTTTCTTGTCCTTATTGTCTAGCAGAAACTATAATTCCCCTTGTTGGCTGGCAGTGCAGTAGTCCCTCTTTGTCTGTTGCTTCAGGATCAGAAGGTGCTTAATGTGGCCAGGCAGAAGCCTCGATTTTGAATTCAATCTGGTAATAGTTGTGTCCCCCAGAAAAGCATATCTCCCTTAAAAACTAAGATTCACAACCAACCAAGTCCAAAGATGTATATACAAGAATCAGAAATTATATAAGCCACTTTTACTGCCACACTTGTTTCCAGGACACATGCTTTCTTCTGGCCATGGGGTAAACATCTTCATATGTTTACACAGGGCATATACTAAAATCTGTGTAATACCACACAAGTCTTAAGGTTTTTGTCATCACCCAGCTTTGTGTAACTGAATATGCAGTAACCATTTCACCTTTCACTCAGTCTTGTTGCCTCTGTGTGACGGGTACATGGTAAGATCAATGAATTCCATAGGTGTGAGCACCTCATCTCATGTATTTTGCTTTCAAATTGGTTATAACAAAGTCTAAATCAAAATCACAGCAGAATATTTTGAAGAAATTGACAAGTTGATTCTAAAATATATATGGACAGGCAAAGAATATATTAGAACAGCCAGGCCATTTTTTTAAGAAAAAGAACAAATTTGTGTTTCAAAAATTACTATAAAGCTATAGTAATCAAGATAGTGTGGCTTTGACAAAAAGACATATAGGTAAGTGAAAAAACTAGAAAATTCATAAATAGCCCCATGTCTATATAGTAAATTAAATTTTGACAAAGGTAATTCAATAGGGGAAAGAGAGTATTTTCAGTAAAAAATGCTAGAACAACTAGATATTCATGTGAAAAAGAAATTCTACTCCTTATCTCTCATTATAAACAAAAACTATTTCAAAATAGATAATAGGTCTAAACATGAAGGCTACAATTTAAATATATATTTTATATAAGAAATGAGGTTTTTGCAAACTTGTAGGCAACAATTTCTTAGATACAAAGTAAAACCCATAAGAACTGACAAAAATAACATCATAAAAATTAAAAACTTTTGTTCTCTACATCTGTGACTCTACTTCTGTTTTGTGAATAAGTTCATCTGTACCCGTTTTTTTTAGATTCCACATATAAACAATATCATATGATATTTGTCTTTTTGTGTCTGACTTACTTCACTCAGTATGACAATCTCTAGGTCCATTCATGTTGCTGCAAATGGCATTATTTTGTTCTTTTTTATGGCTGAGTAATATTCCTTTGTATATATGTGCCACAACTTCTTTATCCATTACTCTGTTGATGGACATTTAGGTTGCTTCCATGTCCTGGCTATTGTAAATAGTGCATGCAGTGAACACTGGGGTGCATGTGTCTTTTTGAATTATGGTTTTCTCCAGCTATATGCCCAGAAGTAGGATTGCTGGGTCATATCGCAGTTCTACTTTTAGTTTTTTAAGGAACCTCCAGACTGCTCTCCATAGTGGTTGTACCAGTTTAGGGTCATGAATGTAGAAAACAAACTTATGGTTACCAGGGGATAAGCGGGGGTGGGGGGGGGAGATAAATTGGGAGGTTGGGACTGACATATACACACTAATAGATATAAAATAGATAAGTAGTAAGAACCTGCTGTATAGCACAGGGAAGTCTACGTGATACTCTGTAATGGTCTATATGGGAAAAGAATCTAAAAAAAAAAAAAAAGTGGAGGGACTTTCCTGGTGAACCAGCAGTTAAGACTCTGTGCTCCCAAAATCAGGGGGCCTGGGTTCGATCCCTGGTCAGGGAACTAGATCCCACATGCCACAACTAAAAGCCTGCATGCCGCAACTAAAAGATCCGAGTGCCACAACTAAGACCCAGCACAGCAAAATACATAAATAAATATTTTTTAAAAAGAGTGGATATATGTATAACTGATTCACTTTGCTGTACACCTGAAACTAATGCAACAGTGTAAATCAACTATACTCCAATAAAAATTTAAAAAATAGAGACCTGAAAGCCAAAAAAAATTAAAAACTTTTGTTCTCTGAAAGACACCATTAGTGAAATAAGAATGGAAGCCATAGACTGGGAGAAAATATTTTCAATACATGTATCTACCAATGAAACTCTATGCAGAATACATAAAGAACTCTTACAACTGAAGACTAACAACCCAGTTTTTAAAATGGGTGAAAGATAGGAATAGACACTTCACAAAGGAAGATAAAATTATGGCCAATAAGCACATGAAAAGATGCTCAGTAACATCAGTCATTAGGGAGACATTAGTTAGCAACATGATGAAATATTACTAGAATGGCTATTATTAAACATATTGACAAACTAAATTGTTGATGAGAATTTAGAACAGCTGGACCTCTCATACCTTATACGTAGAAGTGTACAAATGGTACCACCACTTTGGAAAGTTTTGGCAGTTTCTTGTAAATTAAACATGCTCTTATCTTTGACATAGTAACGCCAAGTCTATGTATTACACAAGAGAAATAAAAACATGTATCTACAACATGCACAAAAATGCAAAAAATGTTCACTGCAGTTTTATTCATAAGAGCCAAACACTGGAAAAAATCCTAAGTATCTGTCATTTGGGGAATGGATAAACAAATTGTAGAATATTCACACAATGGAATCCTACTAACAATGTAGAGTAATGAACTACTGGCATATTTCACAATGTGTATGAATCTCAGAAAACAAAACCATTATGCTAACTGTAAAAAGCAAGAAGCAAAAAACTACATACTTTACAATTCCACTTATATGAAACTCTAGAAAAGGCAAATCTAGTAATGCAGTCATAGAAAGCAGCACGGTGTTTGCCTAGAGCCAGGATGGAGGGTGGGATTGGGAGGGGCATGATGGGAGCTTTGAGGAGTGATGGAAGCGGTCCATATGTTAATTGTGGTAGTGGTTAAAAAGGCATAGGTGTTTGTCTAAACTCATTAAATTCTACATTTAAAATGTGTGTTTTATTGTATACAGAGTAAGACAATATAGTTGATTTTTTAAAGTTGGTTATTGATCAGAAGCAATATTTGACCTGTGGTGTATACATGTATACATGGAACCCCTGTTCAGTACTGGTGGGAATATAAATTTGTGCAGCCACTACAGAAAATAGTATGAAGTTTCCTCAAAAAAACTTAAAATAGAACTACCATATGATCCAGCAATTCCACTTATGGGTATTTATCCAAAGAAAATGAAAACACTAATTTGAAAAGATATATGCACCCCCATGTTCACTGCAGCATTATTTACACCAAGATATGGAAACAACCTAAGCATCCATCGATGGATGGATGGATAAAGAAGATGTGGTGTATATACAATAGAATACTATTCATCCATCAAAAAAGAATGAACTCTCGCCATTTGTGACAACATAGATGAGCCTTGAGGGCATTACGTAGGTGGAATTAGACAGATAAAGACAAATGCAGTAAGATCTTACTTGTATGTGGAATTAAATAAAACGAAACAAAGTATAACTGAGTTTGTCAATACAGAGAACAAATTGGAAGCTGGGGCTGGGGCATGTGCAAAAAAGGGTGAAGGGGGTAAAGGGGTACAAACTTCCAGTTATAAAATGGATAAGTCATAGGGATGTAGGCAAATCCATATCCATAGAATAAAATATCCAGTAAGTTGAGGTAAAAGGAGTGAGCAGAAAGATTCAGAACTACACATGATCCTGTAAGAACTGAATTCATGACATTGCTTAAGAATTCATGATGTTTCTATCATTTACAAATGCGCATTATATTCCTCATTTTATTCAACATCTGAATTTTGGTGAAGTTCTTAGTGACCTCCCACAAAAATATTAGGAGGAACTTTCTCAATTGTTATAAACTGAATTCATCCTACTTAACAGAACAGGTCCTCCTCATTGTCATACACAAAGTATTTCTTATTGCCCAAAGAGTGCAGCTTTATTTGTTTTGATCACCACTTTCATTTGGCAGATTCAGTAAAATTCTAAGTTAATGTTAGTAAGGAAAAAATGATTGTCATATAGTGTGGAATTTTAGTAAAAAATTATTTTAATAGTTTTATAAATGCACTTATTACTATGCATAGAAGTTACTGAAGAAAATGTCACGTAAAATTGTCAATTATATTTTATTGAATGTTATGAAGTATGCTAAAATTGCATCATCAATTTGAAAATTCACAAATATCTTGGTATGTAACCTCACATGAATACAATGGGTGATCTGTCATACTCTGGCATTGAATCTCACTGAAGTGAAAAAATTTAGTCAAATGATATTACTTTTTGCACCCACAGCTTGAGATGAATATATGGAAACTGATTCTGTATTCAGCCACTTTTAATTCTCACTGACACACCTATAAGATGTATTTTGTTTTCTTTATTTCTTTATTAAGAGAAACATTATTTTCTACTAAAGCATCACATGAAATTTTGCTATTTTGTTTGTGAACAATATTTTACACCAATGGCTATTTTAATATTGGAATATTGTATCCTATAAAGAAATATAGTAACAAGGGGGCTTGAAAAGGAGTTAAAAGTCATGTCTGTATATGACATACCCAAATTACATTACCAGGTTCAGACGAGAATCAAACCATAGTTTGATTTTCAAACTATGAATAATATCTATCAAGCAATTTGAAATATAAAATATTAGAGTTTTGGATGATTTCATAAGTAAACTATTTCATGCTCTCAGAAAATTGAGGCCCAGATGAATTAAATAATCTATAAAAACTTGTGCTGTCCCCAGGACTAAAACCTTGATTTAATCCAACCCTAGCTTTCCACTCACAATTTGCTTCTAAACATATTGAAAATAGAAAGTAAATACAAATACATAAAATCCTGTCAACATATAATTCTGAATATAAACATTTTTCTTCCAAGTGTCTTCCACAATGACTAAGTAGAATTTCCTGGCCTTTTGTCTTTAGGCTCACATTTATCCATCATACACTATGCTAAGAAACCTTTTTTTAAAATAAAAGACTTTATTTTTTAGAACAGTTTTAGATTTACAGAAAAAATTGAGAAGATAGTACAGACAGCCTCCATATACCCTCACACTTAGTCTCCCCTATTATGAACATCTTACACTAGTATGGTACATTTCTTATAGTTAAGGAACCAATATTTATACATTATTATTAACTAAAATGCATAGTTCATTCAAATGTCTTTAGTTTTTACCAATGTTCTTTTTCTATTTCAGGACTATCCAAGATACCACATTAAATTTACTTGTTATGACTCCTTGGGCTCCTCTTGGCTGTGACAGTTTCCTCGTTTCTGATGACTTTTACAGTTTTGAGGTGTACTGGTCAGGTATTATAGAATGTCCCTCAACTGGGGCTTGTCTGATGTTTTTCTCATGATTAGACTGGGGTTATGAGTTTGGGGGAGAAAGATCAGAGAGGTAAAATGACATTTTCATCATATCTTATTGAGAGTACTTGCTATCAATATGATTTTTGATGGTCGGTACTGACCGTAATCATCTGGCTGAGGTAGTGCTTGTCAGAATTCTCTACTTTAAAGTTACTCTTTTTTCCCCTTTCTATACTATCCTTTTTGGAAGGAAGTCACTATGCACAGCCCACACTTAAGAAGTAGAGAGTTAAGTTCCCCTTCCTTTAGGATGAAGTATTTATGGAAATAATTTAGAATTCTCCTGCATGAGATATTTTTCTCTTCTCCCCCACTTACTAATTTAATTATTTATTACGTATGGACTCATGGATATTCATTCTATAGTCTGGGTTATTTTGTTGCTCAAACTGCTTCAGAACTTACTATTGGGAACATTTTGAGTTGGCTCTTGTGCACCTTTGACATTCTCCCAGCGAGCGTTTTTTGTCTGTTTTTCCTTTGATACTTCCTCACTTCTTGGCACTATAAAATGCTCCAGGCTCATCTTGTCATTTTCCTACCACAGTCTTAGAGTCAGCCAGTTCTCCAAGGATCTCTGGTTCCTTTTCTTGGAGAATGGTATTAGAAACCAAGATCTGGGTGTTAGTTGAACCCAGAGGCCTACTTGAAATCAGGGATTCAGTGTATTTTGTCCTGCCATAATGATATTTGTGAAGAATGCAAATATATTATCGAAGATAATCATTAGTGACTTTTGATAATATGTTGCTCTACCCAAATTGATTATTTTCCCTTATATTCTCTGAGCTGAGAGAAGATACTTGCTATCATGTTTTATATGGAAGCTGTTTACTGTACGTATCAGAAGCAGTATTGTGATTTCCAGTGATTTACTCCACTTTTGTCTCGTTAACAAACCTTTGCTGACTTGGGTTACTCAAATTTCCCTTCATTTCCCAAATTTCCAGGCCCCAGAGACTTGATAAAAAGAATATACAGAAAGGTCAAATAGCCTCTTACCAGAGTTCAGGCCCTTAACTCTACTCAACTGAAGCTAATCACCAATTTTTTAGCTCTTATTTCTTCTTCTAGATATTCCAGAATATTTTCATCTGCAAAAATATGCATTTTCAGACTTTTGTGAAATTGACTGCCATCATAAAGATTTTAAGAAAGAACAAATGAATTTTCTAGGAGAAGAAAGAAAGGCTGGGAAAATGGCACACCATGCTTTGAGTCTAAGTGGAGGTTGTCATCTCTGCCAATATTAGAAACATAGAGCTTTCTGCTCCCAGTTGTAGGGCACAGAAATTCTCTCTATAGTGCTAGATTATGGATTTTCTCCGAAGAGATTTCTTGTTTGGAGAATGAAAATAACAAAACTAATCTCTGAAGAGGGCACACTATTGATTTTCATAATACTGGAGCTACAAATATTTTCATCTTTACTATAAAAAGGTGAATAGTAGTCAATGTTAAAATATTTATTCATCGTTTATGAGAAATTATTTATGTATATAATCTACTCAGTGTATTATCCGGGTCTTTCATGCCTTTTTACATACTAAATTTGTTCATCAGGACTTAAATCAAAAGAGAAGATAGCTACAAAAAAAAGTTTCAACACAGATATGTCAGTTTTGTTCTTTTTAGCCAAGGACTTGTAGGGAGGACACTAAAATTAAATTTTACTTTAAGCAATTTATAATTGATATTATTATTTTCAGATGGTATTTTCTATATGCCAATTTAAATGCTACAGGTTATTTAAATATAGCAGAAGACTAACTTCATTTTCAAGGATATTGGTCCCTAAAAAGAGATAATATCCATAGTGTTAGCACTGACTTCTTTGTATGTATATATGTATGTATGTATATCTACCTATTTATCCACTTATCATCAATGAACTACTACATATACTATTAGAAAAAATATATGCACATGCATTCCAAATTGGACTTTGTTTAATATTCCCCAAAATACAACAACCAGGATATTTTCAGTAATCCTGATGGTGTCACAGGCCACAATTACCTAATAGGATAAATTAATGTTTCCAGAATATTTTTTCAAAATGAATTTTGAGATATAGTGTAGCCTAGTTCTGATGTCGTCAATATTTACTAGATTATCCTTAGCCAGTAATGAACTATAATTTTACCTTAGTATCCTCAATTCTGATATCAGAGAATCAATCTAGGTGATGTTTGCATCCCTTATGGCACCGGCATTCTATGATCAATTTTTGACTCTTTGATTCTATTATTTTCATGAATATAATCAACAAATTAGAAAAACGATTCTTTGGTAAATAATTCTGCCATGTCCTTTCCCACAGAAGTTTTCTTCACAAATGGGCACAAGCAAGCATGCCCAAGAATAAGAACCAACTGCAAAATCATGCCTTTCAAGTGAAAGGTTTAGATTTTTCCCTCAGTGCATGCAACAACTTAGGAAACAGTTATCATCTTTGCCAGGAAAAATGATTCTCTCCTCTGCCTAACTTTATTCCATTTATGTATTCTGGGAATAGGGTTCCTTAATATTTTAGAAGCAATCAATAGCAAATGATATCTCTCAGCTACTCTACTCATGAGAGCTAACTTTATCTTCATTTTATGCAGAGTCAGTGTTCTATTTAACTTTAAATTATTTATTATGTACCATTTGGGATATAGAGGAAGCCATGCTTTGGAAACTGAGGGTTATGTAAAATAAATTAATTCCGAATTATTATTCATGTATGTCTCATACACGTCTTGGATTTACTTTGAAGTATGACTGAACAGCAAACAAGAACAAAGTTTTTCTTCTGGAATAAATTTCTAAGCAGATGTTTGAACCTAAGAGACTGAACATGACTACACTAGCCTCTGTTGCTTGTGGATGCACCTGCAATCCAAGGACTATTTTTGTGTTTGATCAGGGTAGAAGAGACATTGGGTATATTCTGATCATGATCATGAAAACCTAACATGGTGCTCAGAGCACTGTAGACGCTTAAAACATTCTTGTTGAGGGAATAAATGCACACAAAATGAATAAATGATTTGATCACTCCATTCACCCCCCTTAATTAGGAATTTCTTAGTAATGTCACCACTCTCGATAGATGGAAAAGACATATTAATTATCTATATGAAATCCAAAGCTTCATTACTGCGATTGCTATTTTATTTGGTAGTATCCATGTTGTTAACTAACTGGCAAATTTCTTTGAACTTCTTCAAGGCAAGGTGCTATGTAGTCATAAGCTTTAATTATGAAACTATCTCTTTAGCAAAATAGACTATTAATTTTCTTAGAATTTCTCTGAAATTCTCTATAAAATTCCTCCTAGAACTTTCCTTCTATATTCTATAAATGTTATAGAAATAATAAAGTTATAGAAATAATGTATACCAGAGGAAGTCATAATTAGGACCCTACTTTTTCTGAATCACTCATGGATTGAATAGCCTGCAAGCTATTTGCTGCAAGCAAAAAGTCCTCTTTTTCAAAAAATGGGAGAATTTGGTTTTCAGCTACAAAATAACCATGTGTTAAAAAAATAGCAAACCTCTTCAAGCTTCCCCAAATATTAATGTACATAATTGAGAAATCAGCATTAATACAATACTATTATCTAAACTAGAGACTTGATTTCACTAGTTTTTCCCCTAATGCCCTTTCATAGGCTCGCTCCCATCATAGTCAGAATTGAGCACAAAAGTGCGGCACAAAAGTTTTTAATCACTTAGCCCTGCTTACTTTTCCTGTTCCATTCTTCCACTCTCTCTTCTTTGTCCTTTATATTCTGGTAGTACACATGCTTTTTCCTTAAATGTATTATCTGCTTTATGCTTACATAAGTTGGTTAATGCAGAAATACTCTTCCTATCTTTCCTCACCTGTTATATGCTCACTCAGACTTGGGCTTAATTCCAGCATCATTTCCTCCCAGAAACTTCTTCAAGTCCTTAGATAGGGCAAGTATCTTAACTGCTGTGCTCCAGTAACTCTCAGGCCATGTGTCAATCGTAGCAATTACCATATTTTATTAAAATAATCTGTTCATGTGTCTACTTTCCTGACCAGACTGGGACCTCCCTTAGGGCAAAGGACACGTTCCTATTCTTCATCTTTATAACCTTGGTGCCCATTGAAGGCATTCTGCAAGTATTGGTACAATTAAGGAAAGAGAAAATAGAATTTCAAATCTACTTTCTGATCATTAAACCATACTATTCCCGTTATGCTATTTTTATCTCCTGTCAGTAAGATTATATTAGATGATTTGTTAAATAATAGAAAATTATCATTGAAATAATTACAGAAGTTGTACAATGTTTTGCTGCTTGTTATACTAGCTTTCCATCTGTTTATAAGCAGCAGTCACCCATTCTGTTCAGTAGGAATAACTACATTTGAGGTACTTGTGAATATAAGCAGAGATTAGGGTCTGAGTCATTCATTTTCAATCCATGTAACTTTGACCAGATCTCTTATTCATCTTTATAGTTGCTGGAATTGAAGATCCATCCTGAGTATCAAATGAAGTAAATAATGGGAAAATCCAATAGAAACTATAGAGTTTTTCATTTGTAGAAGAGGTTATTACCATTTATATTATTCATACTCATATAGTGATATTGAATAATGGTTTATTTCAGCTAAAGTGTAGATACTTGTTATAATACACTATTTTCTCCAGAAAATAAATACTATGAAAATGTCTCTTTCTAGAGAAAAATCAGTCTCTTTTAGGGCAGTGTTGTGAGAATCCTAAAAGACTTTATTTTTGTCCTGTTTTGCTTTATTTTTTTGGCAGGGTCAGACACATTCTCTGTGGAGATTCGCTGACAGAAAAGATCCTGCAGATGAAATTACCATAGAATGACAGGGTTCCTTCTAGACAGCCAACCACTTCTTATAAGTTATATAATACAGTACTTTAGGGACCCCGAATGCTAAGAACATTACGATTTTATCTGTACTAACATAAATCAAACGAATTGAAATGACCAGAAGAATAATGATACAATGTCACCGATCATATTGAATACATTAGTCTAAGTAAATGTGATAATAGGTAAAATGACTTGAACACACATTACGGTAAACACTTCGTGTCATTTCATTTTAAGCACACGTTAACCTTTGAGAAATTTCTATTACCCTCCTTTTATATATGTGAAAACTAAGGCTTAGAGAGATCAGGTAATTTGACTAAAGTCATACATATTGTAAATAGTGGTGGTGCCAGGATTTGATTCTGTCTCCTGAGTCCATGTTCCCAAAGTCTGTGTTTTTGAGCTCTGTTGGATCACAAGTTCAAATTCTCCCAATGATCTGTACATTTCTTTACTGGATGTGAGGGTTGGGGAGGGTGCTTTATTCTTGAATATCTATTAAAGTGTGTAAATTACTTTCTTTTGGGCAGCTTCCTGACGTTTTGTTGACACTGAACTAAAACACATTTATTTTGCATGTGATTACTGTGTTAACGTGAAACTACCTGAAGACCTGTTTCCTTTGTTCCCTCACAATTTTAATGTACATCTGCACCTCTAGCCTAAAAGATCATAAATATTGAATCCTCCTAAGTTGTACCCAGCTGAAAAATATATACTTTATGAGGATGATAACATTATTTAACAACACTGTATTCCCAGTGATGTGTCCCATGTGACTATAAATTTAATCCCTATACCGTAATAGATGCATAATATTATAAAAGTTGTCTTCCTTAGATGTTTCTAAACAGTGCTCTTGATTTATTGACAACTTCATGAAAAGAAAATTCATGTCCTGAATTATTCAATGACTTAAACATTAACCTATAACTGAAACATGAACAAAGTCTATGTTAAAAAGCTATGATTATATAATTAAGTATCAATGAATAAGGAGTCTAATTCAACGAAAGACAGAAATGGAACATTTGTAGGCTCTGAAAATTCTCTAGTGAACCATTTAGCAACTGGAACACAAAGATATTGTAGATTCATAGTGGAAATTCACAGGGAGAGGACAGTAGAAAAATAAAATTAAAAAGTGAACTTATATAATATTTTTCATAGTTACCATTGCACAGAACATATGTATTTTTCATATTGCATTGTTATCACAATTAATCTAATGGATATGTAAATGCCATCTTTTATCATTATTCATCTGTTCCTTTTTCCAAGTGATGATTAATCCTCTTCTCTTAAAGCAACATATAATTGTATACATCTGATATCAATGTTCTCTTACAAAGGAAGAAAAATAATAAAAATATACATACCTCCTATGAGGTTTGGTAACAGTTGAAGGTAGGAGAATAAGAGTCTATTCTACTTTTTTTTTTTTAAATAAATTTTGGGACTCCCCTGGTGGTCCAGTGGTAAAGAATCCGCCTTCCAATGCAGGGGACGTGGGTTCGATCCCTGGTCAGGGAACTAAGATCCCACATTCCACGGGGCAACTAAGCCCACGTGCCACAACTACTGAGCCAGGACACCTCAACTAGAGAGCTGGCACGACGCAAACTACAGAGCCCACGCACTCTGGAGCCCACATACCACAACTAGAGAAGAGAAAACCCGCACGCCACAACTAGAGAGGAGCCCACATGCCACAACAAAAGATCCCACATGCCTAAACAAAGATCCTGTGTGCTGCAACTAAGACCCAACACAGCCAAAAAAATAAATAAACTTTAAAAAATCAATTTCAAATTTGTGAAATTAATTTTATTTACAGAAAGGGTAGTGGTGCTATGTCTACTGAGATGAATGTGACCCCACAGACTATTACTAATACCCCCCTTCTGAGTTAGATTTTAATTGTTTCTGGAGAGTGGGTGACTTATAAAACACTTCAAATAGGGGAGAACCCAGAACTAACCAAAGCTGAACTTGGGCCCAGACCAGCAAGGGGAAAGGAAAGGGTTTTATGGTAGGTCAGGGAGGCCAAACAACAGCCTTCTGTGTATTTAGCTCAAAGCATGCTGACCATTATGTAGACAGCCCATCAAGATAGTTTTGCTAATTAGATATTAATTAGAATTTAATCTTACTACAGGGCTAATTATCTAGCTAATTTTCAGAAATAAGATATTGACAAAAGGCATAACTCATTCAAAAGATTAGCTTCATACTTCAACTATTAAGAAGCTTCCTCTCTTTTTGTTAAGAACTTTTTTTTTTTTTGAAGTATAAATGCCTGAGACAGCACAGTGTCCTAGAAAGTGTTTGTCATAGGAGTCAAGAGGCCAGGATTCTACTTCTTCCTAATTAGCTTCATGGACTTGGGCAAGCCACTTCACCCTTTGAGCCTCAGTTTATTCATTATGATCAAATGATGGACAGAGGAGCATTACTTCTAACACTAACATTTTATAGGCCTTTATCACTCTTTTCTGCATTTGATGGTTATTTTCAAATATTATGTCCTTATAGCAAATATTATAGCAATGCCTTTGTAATATTAAATCAGATGCCATATATATATATATATATATACTTAAGATTAAATAAATCAGTATAAATGTTAAATGACAGAGGAAAGTTTTATAATTCATTCAAATTCCTAAGGGCATATGGTTTGAAGAGCATGGTAAACAACTCTTCTCTATTTCTATGGTTGACAGAGAACAAATATGCCCAGTCCCTAGGAAGACATAAATAGGTCTCCTACCAAAAAAAAATGCACTGAATTCAAGGTCATACAAGTAAGGAAAATTATTCATTTTATCAGTGGAAGCTGAGGATTACCTTTTACTGGGAGTCAGCAATTTAGAACCTATGAGTTTTCAGCAGTATCAGAAGACACAGCTGAAGGACGGGATAGAAAACTATCAATCTAGAATGTCTGAGACTCTCCAGAAGCCACTGGGACAGACTAGATAACGTCTTGACAAAACGGATGAATTGGCTCTACGTGTCCTATAACTGCGTGTGGGTTTGCTGAAACTGGCAGATATATAGCTTCAATCTTCTTCATCCTTTCAGTTGTTGATATGATTCCAGCTGTGTGAAACTCATCCATAAATATTTCTGTATCTTCTTGTATTTGCATATCTAGAATGCAACTGTTGGGATACCAAATACTGTAAATGACTGCCCCATGAATTTCTGTGTGCACTTGAAGTCTACTGAAATGAAATACTTCACAGTAAATTTCAAACAGAAATTAAGTCTAGTACTCAAAACCATTACATATTACTAGTAAGAAAGAAGTCATAATACAAGACAGCACAAAGGGCACTACTTCTAAAGGAAATCTCTGTTTTATGAAAAAAAACCCCAAAAAACTCAGTTTTTTGGCTGACTTTTAAAATGATTTTCAGTGCTAATTATATACTAGGATCTAGTTTACCCTAGCCTATAAGTTTCCTTTTATTGTTGATTTCCTAATTATTCTCATCATTATATTTGAGAAACTTGAGAGTAAACCAGAATCAACTGAGATAAGTTAGAGTTAGAAAGAAAGGACAAGGGATAAACACAGTGGCAGGTAAGACCTAGGAGAACACAGATAGAGGCAGCCAGTAAGAGTGGTGTATGTAATCAAGAAAGAGGTTAAGATTAATTAATTAAAGCACAGTAACTGCAAGAGAGTTCACTGTAACAAAACAGTAACCACTAGCACACATTGACAAGCAGTCATTTTCAGGATCCCCATATTTGTAACTCACTTGATCCAAGCCAGTCCCAGAACATGGCCAGTCTAGAGGTGAATGTCAATAGAACATAGGTTAACGTGGGTAGTTGTGAGAAAGCCAGATACTAGATCATAAGGGAAAACCATCTTAACTTATTATAGGGTTCTAAACTTATGGAGAATTTCCTTTGGGTAGAACTTCTAGATATTTAGAGTACAATGTGAGAAAACCTAATGATCATTAATTATCCTTTAATTATAGTGTGCCAATAGTAGAGTGGTATGTACTGTACATTTTTTATTAAATTTTTGAAAATCAGTACTCTTTTAGTGGCATAGACAAAAGCTTTGTAAAAATCAGGTGTGTTGGTTAATTTTATATGTTGACTGGGCCACTGGATGCCAAGATATTTGGTCAAACATTATTCTGGGTATTTCTGTGAGGGTGTTTTCAGATGAGCTTAACATTTAAATAGATAGGCTAAATAAAGGCAGATTTCCCTCCCTAGCATGGGTGTTCTCCATCTAATTCACTGAAAGCCTGAACAGAACAAAAGTCTGACCTTCCCCCAAGTAAGAGACCTTCCCCCAAGTAAGAGACTTTCCCTCCTGTCTGATTGCCTTCGAGTTAGGACATCATTTCTTTCTGCCTTCAGACTCACACTGAAATGGGTGTCCAGAGGGCTGACCTTTGGACTAGAACTATACTATTGGCTCTCCTGGTTTCCAGGCTTTTGGGATCAGACTGGAAATACACCATCAGCTCTCCCAGGTCTCCAGCTTACTGCAGATCTTGGAACTTGTCAGCCTCCATAATCATGTAAGCCAATTCCTTATAATAAATTTCCTTCTCTTTAGATATAATTCTATTGGTTTTGTTTCTTTGGAGAACCTTAATACACAGGGTGCTGTGTTAACCAGAATACAATGGTCTTGTTAGTTAATTGTGTGCTAATTTTAAGAAAAGATAAAAGTTATAAACAATTATTGGAAATATAATGGTCCCTTGGCTGTGACAGTTTCTCATATTTTTCCATAATTTTGATGACCTTGACAGTTTTGAGGAGTTCTGCTCAGGTATATAATAATACGCTCCCACGTTGTAATTTGTCTGACATATTTCTCTTGATAAGACTGGCGTTATGAGTTTAGAGGAGGAAAATGACAGAAGCAAAGCACCATTCTCAACAAAATTTGACTGTTGATACTGACCTTGATCATTTGGCTGAGGTAGTTTTTGTCAGAATTCTCCAATGTAAAGTTACTCTTTTCCCTCCTTTCCACTTTGCCCTCTTTGAAAAGGAGTCACTACATGCAGCCCATACTTAATGAGTGGGAAGTTAATGCTCTCCTCCTTCAGGGTGGAGTATCCACATAATCTGGAGTTTTCTGCATGAAATATTTGTCTCTTTGCCCTCATTTATTTAGTCAGTCATTTATTTATATCAGTTTGGACTCATGAATATTTATTTTATACTTTGGGTAATAATCCAATACTGCTTTATCTATTTTGCTATTTCACGAAGTTTTTGTTTTGTTTTACTTTTTTATTTTTATTTTATTTTATTGTTTTTGGCCACGCCACGTGGCTTGAAGGATCTTAGTTCCCTGACCAGGGACTGAACACAGGTACCAGCAGTGAAAGTGCCGAGTCCTAACCACTGGACCACCAGGGAACTCTGCTTGTTTTTAACATTTCCTTAATTTTTGGTACTACTACCACATGTTCCAGGCTCATCTTGTATGTTTCCTGTCCCAGTCCTAGAATCAGTCACATCACCAAGGAGCTTTTAAATACTATTTTATCTGATATTAATAGTTCTAGTTCCAAGGGATTTTTTGCAGGGAGGCGGGAGGATAAGGCAGAGGCATGGGATTTTATTGGTAACACTTTAATTTTCTATCTTTTAAGTTTCACCTTTTCTGGGTCATTCAGTTTAGGCATATCTAATGAAAATAACTCGTAGATTTGTTTTTAATCTAACTGTATAATGGCTCTAGTTTACTGAGTGAAACTTATATTAATTTATTTATATGCCTGTGCTTATTTCTATAATTCTAATTTGCTTTCTTATCTATATTTTCTTCTATATTTCATGCCTTTTATTGAATTAAAAGAATTTTCTTTATTTCTTTCCCCCCACTCCTTGTTTATAGACTAAACTATACTTGAATTTTTTAGTGATTACCCCCAATTTTTAACATGAATGCTTGTCTTAATGCAATCTAAAATTAGTATCTCTCCCATCTTTCTACATAACTAAAGAACATTAACTCACTTGATCATTTAAGCTTGATCACCTTTCCACTTTCTATATTATATTGTCTTATATTTAAATTGTACTTACTTTAGAAATTTGGATTAGATTGGCAAGAATATTTTTCTTTTAATTATGGTTACTCTAGTAGTGGTTACTAGAGTAAGCACTAGTGGTTACTAGTGGTTACTCTAGTTACTCTAGTAGTGGCCACCTTGACAATAACAACCACAACTCCATTATTTGAGAAGCCAGTGTAAGTTGGGGAGGGAGGAAAAACTTTAAAGCACACACACACACAAATATTATCATGAATATGAAAATCTCATTCAAAAGATGCAAGCAGGGCTTCCCTGGTGGCGCAGTGGTTGAGAGTCTGCCTGCCGATGCGGGGGACACGGGTTCGTGCCCCGGTCCAGGAAGATCCCACATGTCGCGGAGCGGCTGGGCCCGTGAGCCGTGGCCGCTGAGCCTGCGCGTCCGGAGCCTGTGCTCCAGGAGGGGCCGGGAGGGGCCACAACAGTGAGAGGCCCGCGGACCGCAGAAAAAAAAAAAAAAAAAGATGTAAGCAGTTTGAAAAATTATTCATCAAATTACTAAAAAATGAAATAAGAGTTTGTTTCCTTAAATGTAATAATCAAAACTTATCCGTTCTACCTTTCTTTATACTAGTATCTATCATTCTGCTAAAGAAATGAATAGGTGTGATTCTTTTTTTCTTGAAGGGATAGTGTAGCTAAGCTGGGTTTCAAGAGGACTTACACTATTTCTACAGATCTGGAAAATGTTTAGTTCCACAACTTGTGGAAAATGTGCACCTTTGGCAGAGGCAAATTTAAAATTCTTCCCTTTCAACAGACACAGGCATCTGACAGCTTATTATCAACTCTTTAGAAACAATGAAAGGAATGTGAGAAAAATAAAACTTCTGAAGTGAAAAAAAAAGTATGAGAATTACATGGAGCTACCAACCAGCTATAGATTTTTGGCCTAGCAAACAACTTGATTATTGACTAAGGTTAGCAGAAATGAAAAACATATTTGAAGACTCAAGTCAGGAAGATAAATGTTATACCCATCTGACAGGTAAGCAGTGCTATCTAGTGGAATAGGGGAGCCATCTCTAGAGAGAAAATTGGGTTTATTAAGAGGTGTATAATCCAAATGAGACTTAAAAAGAAGGAATAGAATTGAGAAAATATTCCAACAATTATTTTACAGGCCACTAATTTGCCTCTCATACTGGAAAAGTTTAACTTTTTAAATAAATTAGAAAGTTAATAACAGCAAAAACCAATAAAAATTTTAACAATGCCTTTTGTGGTGAACAGACTTTAAGGGGGACAGACTTTTAGGTGGACAGATTTTAAGACCCATGATCCCTACCTTCTCATAAACACATCTCTGCTAATCCCCTCCCCCTGTGTCTGAGCAATACCTGTGACTTGCTTCTAACTAAATGGATGCAGAAAGGTAATGGGATATATGTGATTAAGTGTATGAGATTTCACGAGTGTTACATTCATCTCGCCAGTGTCTCTCTCTCTCCATTACTGGCTTGGGAGAAGTAAGCTGCCCTAAATCATACAGTGGAAGGAAATGAAATCTGTCAACAACTTGAGAGAGCCTGGGTGCAGATTTGTTCCCACTTGAGCCTCCAGATGAAAATCCAGCCCTAGCCAACACCTTGATTATAGCCTTACAGAGGATCCCACTAAGCCATGCCTGTACTCCAGAACCATGAAAACCATAAGATAGTAAGTATGTGTTGTCTACAGCTGCTGTGTTTGTGGTAATTCTGATAGTTAGCAATGGAAAACTAATACTCCTATTTATACTAAATTATTCATTTGTTTATTCAATAAATACGTGCTCAGGCACTGTGCTGGGTGCGGGGTCCAGTGCTAAACCAAGTTTTATTGCCTAATGGATCAGATATTCACTATATTGTGCAAGAATTTGGAGGAAATACAGAGCCTGTTGGAGCTACAGAAGGCTTTCTGGGAGAAATGGTATCTAATATGAAATTTAAAATATGAACCTAAATTTTCTAGGTGAAAAGAAGAATCCTTCAGAAAGAGACAACTCATGCAATGCTCAGGATGAAACTAAAAATAGATCAGTTTAGCAGTTTAGAACTGTGTGTGTGTATTTAGTAGAGGTGGGAGGTAGCAAAAGATAAGGTTGAAAAGGGATGTAGGTTTATGCAGGTTTGTTTTTATAAATCATCTTATAGAGTTTGTACTGTGTCCTAACAAGTTGCTCTTTTCCTTTAGGTGTACATATAATATGCTATTTTGTCTTCACTTATTAAAGATTTTGGATCATGCGAGACAGCAGTTTTTTATCATTCTGGTTTCAGTTCATTCCTTCTCCAACTCTTCTAAGATGAAGTAAATACTATGATAGTTGGTTGGAGTGAATGACAACAATAGCATTGCAGAACTTGCCTCTGATATCGAGGTTGTTGTGTATAGCCATGCAAACTGCAATATTAAAAACTCCAGAGAAGTTTTCTTGTATACAGCAATGTTTCTCAAACACCAATATGCATAAGAATTACCCGGGGAATCTTTTTAAAGTGCAGGTTCCAATTCAGTAACTCTGGAAAAGGCCTTCGGAATTTCTAACGGGCTCTCAGGTGATGCTGATGTTGACGTCTGAAGAGCACACTTGCAATAGCACAGAAGTAAGTCATAATGTGACTAGAGTCCTCTGGAGTTGGTTAGTAGGATCGCTCACCATTAGAGCAGCTGGGGAATCATTAAGTTTAGAAATCTCAGGTATAGTCACAGAAATGTGATAAGACAATAAATTATGGTTAGAGATTTTTAAAATATGAAGAAATGCCTTTGAACCCTTTTAAATGAAAATAGTTTTAGTGCACCCAGTTCCAGTTCCTTAGATTATATACTGTGATTAAAATGGAGTGTAGTGCTTTGTGGGCATCAGGATTCATTTTGGTAGTGAGCCACTACCAGCTCTGAAATCCCAGGCAGAGCTCTACGATGAGAAAAATGAGTTAAAGTTGAATTTGTGAATATATAGAAAGGTTATCCCTGGAAATGAAGAAGAAAAGTATACATCCCTAGTACCCCTCCCTATAAAAACTAAAAGCCTGAGCCTTCTGCTACTGTCCCCTCCCCATGCCTGCCCCAGGTGATCTGGGCTCTCAGTTCCAGCCACCCCGCCCCTTACAACTAGCAGACAGCCACCCCACGCTCCCAAAATCATTCTCCAGACTCAGTTTTCCATTATTCCATGGCCTTATTCTCTATCAAGGCTATCTTGATAAATAAAATCAAAATGAAAATATCTCTCAACAAATCATTGTGATACCTCTTGGTTTCACTAGGGAGCAGAATCTGAGGTGGAAATTTGCATACAGGCAGTTTATTTGGAAGTGCTATTGAAATCAACAGCTGTGGGAATGGGAAGGCAATAAGATTGAGCCCAGGAAAAGGGTAGGCTGTGATACAGTCACAACAAAAACTTCAGATGATGCCATGGAAGGCTCTGGAGCTGGGATGGTCCTGAAGAATTGTTTCAAATTGAAGCAATGAGTCAGCTTGCTATATTCCCTCATAAAATACTGATTGTATTCAGACTGAAAGGGGGACATATTATTAGATAAGGCAAGTCTTTTCGGCCAAGAGCAAACTTCAGGAAAGAATACTCAGCTGCCAGCCATCAACATACCCAGCAGCTGGGGAAAGAAGTCCTTTAATTGTGGAGGGTTAGATAAACTTCACAATGGAGTATCTACTATGACCTATTCCATAAATAATTTGTATTTTAAGAGCCTTAAATGCCTTAACACAAGAATGCCAAAAATATTTTGTAATAACCTACAAGGGAAAAGAATCTGAAAAAGAAATATATATATATACGCATATACTTTGCTGTACACCTGCAACTAACACGACGTTGTAAATCAACTATATTTCAGTAAAAAAAATAATGCAAAAAAACCCACAAATAATGTTGCCATTTCATACCCTCTCATACTGTAGAACTAGTCTGGGATATGAGAGTCTCTCATACCCTCCAGGGCAGTACTTCTAAACTCACCTTGGTGATGGACCATGGGTTTTTTTTCCCTATTATTTCAAATCTGTCATGAACAGATAGATGGTTTTACACATGACTGGTACATAGCCTGCAACAGGACAGCTGAACATCTCCGATATACTCTATTCAATAAGATATGTCCACTGATAACAAGCTTAAGTGTTGTCGCAACATCAAACGACTATAAATATTTGTAAAAGTTTACTCTCGACTTCTGTACTTATTGAGGATGGCTCACTGAGGGGCACTGGATTTGTCTGCTATTCAGATGCACGCTGTGGTTTGTGAAACCTTGTTTCAAGTGGTCACATGGTTCCTATCTTTCAAGAAATTAAAAAACAATCAAAAGAACAGACAATTAAAATACAAACAATAAAATATACAGCAATAATACCATCAATTACTGCTCTGAGGAGGAAAATAGATACATAGGATTTTTCTCATTTCTTACCTCAGTTTTAAGGCTCAAGTGAACTGAAATCCTTAAGACTTTTCTAGGTTATTTTAACCTCAATCTCTAACAGGAAAGGACATTTGTAGTTAATGCCCCTGTTTCATTCAGGTAATATTCCTTTAACTGCTTTTTAAACTTTATATCACCCTTCATGGGACATTTTTAGACCAACACTGTGCTGTTTCTGAATCAAACACCATGAGAAAAGGTCTCTTCTCAAAGGCTACTGCCGCTAAATTTTAGTCAGCCTCCTGTCACAGAGTGTCATCCTAAAGTTTAAGCTGTTGCAAGTGCAAAAAGATGTGAAAAAAAAATAGGTACACATGGGCTTCCCTGGTGGCGCAGTGGTTGAGAATCTGCCTGCTAATGCGGGGGACACGGGTTCGAGCCCTGGTCTGGGAGGATCCCACATGCCACGGAGCGGCTGGGCCCGTGAGCCATGGCCGCTGAGCCTGCGCGTCCGGAGCCTGTGCTCCGCAACAAGAGAGGCTGTGATAGTGAGAGGCCCGCGCACCGCGATGAAGAGTGGCCCCCGCTTGCCACAACTAGAGAAAGCTCTCGCACAGAAACGAAGACCCAACACAGCCAAAAATAAATTAATTAATTAATAAACTCCTACCCCCAACATCTTCTTTAAAAAAAAAAAAAAGCTAGACATGACCCTTACATGTGTAGCACAGTTTCTGTTGGTCTTCTTAATAACAGAACTGCTTTGACAATCCACTTGGACTTGAGCTGAGTGGCAATATTGCTCTTAATTTCAGGGAAGCAGCTGCCCATTGCAGGCAGAATTTCTTGTAAGGTGCAACTTTTACTTTTGCAGTTAGGTTCCAAAAGTAACGTTTTTTTATAGGCATTCTTCATTTGGCTCCTATCCACAAACACAAAGAAAACATAATTCCATTTCTGCTTTGAACTCTGATCATCATAATACCAAAACAGAGCCTCTGAGATAACTAATTGACTTTGGAAACACAGAGACTTCTGGATTAGGGAACATGATTCCTAGAAATTCCCAATGTGTCAAAACTCTACTTTAGGGCTTCCCTGGTGGCGCAGCAGTTGAGAGTCCGCCTGCCGATGCAGGGGACACGGGTTCTGTGCCCCGGTCCAGGAAGATCCCACATGCCACGGAGCGGCTGGGCCCGTGAGCCATGGCCGCTGAGCCTGCGCGTCCGGAGCCTGTGCTCCGCAACGGGAGAGGCCACAACAGTGAGAGGCCTGCGTACCGCAAAAAAAAAAAAAAAAAGAAAGAAAGAAAAACTCTACTTAAGACCAGGGTGAATGGCTTCTGATGGAAAATAATACATTCATCCTAATACCAAATAGGGATTCCCTAAACTGGGGAGGAGTAGCAGTAGGGCTGCACTACATATGAAAGGTGGTTGAATGTATTCGTACCCCACGAATTAGTGATCGTTACTGTGGCTTCTTAGATATCTTAATAGAGTAGAATTTGATCTTGAAAAAAAACAAAGGATGTTACAAATCAACTAAAAGCATCACCATCATCATCACCATCACTGTACAAGCTTTTACCATGTGCCAGTTACTATTCAAAATGCTTTAAATTTAACTCATCTAATCACCCTAATAAGCCTATGACAGGTATATGTAGGCAAATTTTCACATACATATATCATAAACACACATATATTATTACATTAGAAAGAATGACTTACTGAGAATTGTTCTGATTTCCCATTAAAAAACCAACTTCTTAGATGATTGAGTTATTCAGCATTAAAACAAGAATCACCTTATATTGAGGGAACTTGAAAGAAAGAGGACTGTCTTTTAAGCCCATGCTGCAGTATAAAATGTACTGATGGTGTTTGCTTTGAGCTTCAGCACCAGCCAGACAGTCATGTATGATGAATTTTGTTTAAATCCTGCACATACAGTCATGGGCTTTCTAAGGAAAAATATCACTAAGCTGCATGCTGTGAGCTTCTCACTATAACTTCCAGGTGTGGTTGGAAATATTTAGCAAACCACTGTAATGAATATACTTTCTGAAGTTGATTAAAGAAATATTCACTTACACTTCTAGAAAATGTAACCATCCTAAAAGATTACTGATATAGGTTTGCTCCTTCTAAATATAAACCAAGGTAAAAGGTAACAGTTTTATTATTTAGGTTCTGAAGCACAGAAGAGAGAATATAATGACCCTTTTTTGCCCTTTCCCTTCATTCTTCTCTCTTTGGTCTCCTTTTCTTCTGTCCTATATCTAAGTATTTCTCAATAAATCCAGGCCTAAGAACTCAATTTCAGGTTTAAGAAGATGTGTACAATTTCATTCTATAGTGATCAAAAATAGGCAAGGTAGACCTTCCTTTTCAGTCCACTTGACCTAATTTTTTTTTCAGGTTTCTAGGGTCAAAGTGTTCCTAGAATCAAATTCCAATGCTGAAATTCTGGGACTGATATAATTTTTTTCTTATGCATACCCAGCACCACCTGAAGAAGGAAGAATCCTAATGGGCTTCCCTAAAGCTACTAAAACTAACTTATGGAGCTGCTTCAGATTTAACAGTGAATCAAACTGAAGCACCATCCACTGGAGGGTGATTGAGGCTGTATTAGTGCACTGAATTCTCTAACAGAGAAATATGATAACAAGACAAGGACTAAAAATCAAATTGCTTCTATATTTATTGCAAAGATTCCACCTAACACTCCAACTTATCTTCAGAAATGTGCAATAGAAATGCAGAAAAAGACAGCAGTGATTTTCAGACTGAAAACCATCTTAACAAATAGATTTATCTGGCTATGTGGTTAAATGCACCAACAGGGGCACGAGTGGCTGTATGGATTCACTGACTTAATTTTAATTTGCTTCCTTGATCATTCAATCAATGGATGTATATTAGTCTCTGGGCTAGCCAACAATATTCAAGGTACTCTGATAAATATGAAAGCTAAGAAACTGGATCTATAGTATCATTATTTATTGTTAGGCACTAAATTACGTGGTATAGCTGTAAAGTGCAAGAGGAGAAAAGATAAAGAAGAGGGATTATGGAACTAATGATAAATTCACTGAGGAATCAGTATTGGGGTTATTCCTTAAAGACAGGATTTTATTAAACAATGGTAAAGGGAAGAGAAAGGTAGACAATATTGAACAAGTTATATGAGAAGTCAAACAACTAGTTTTGAAGTTAGAATTTAAATAAACCTCTCTTCTGATTCTAAAATCTATGATCCAATATTCCATGAATTTGAGAGTTATGCTCCCTCTAGTTGAAAAATATGACAGACTGAGTTAACTGAAGTCTTGATATATCATGAAGTCCATTTGAGACCTTTTAGAAAACTTTCACTAAAAACTTTCACTAATTTACATGGTTATACAAATGTATATGTATGCATGTGCATGTGTGTTTGTATATATATATATACATACATATATATATACACACACACACACACACACACACACACACAGAGGGAGAGATTCATTTGAGTATATGCCTGAACATACCCAGATACAAACTGTTCTTAGAGCACAACCAATAAAATCAAACTACATAAGAGTCCATAAAGCATGAATGTATTAATCCAAAATTATTTATACAAACACAAAAATACATGTTTGTATATATATATATAACATATTTCAGTAAAGATACAAAAAAAGAAACCCAAAACCCCGATAACAGCCATTATCTTTGGGGAGAGAACTAGTAAGCATAGGGATGGAAAGACAGATTTTCAATTTTATACTCTTCTGCAGTATTTGATTTTGTTGACATCCTCACATATTGCTTTTATACTTAAAAATCTAGTTTAACCTAGATACTAACATTTGCACAATAACAAAAATATTCAAAAATATGTAGACTATAAATGTCACATGATACATATTTCCTGTGCAGTTTGAAAACGATCCAGTCATAAGAGCTCTAAAAGGATCTAGTTGAGAGTCTTCTTCATTTTGTTTAATTCCTACTTTTCTGGGAACATTTGCCACATGGCTGTGACTGCTGGTAGTGTGACTTCTAGAATTCAGCAGGAAGGAATAATTTCCATTTGCTTTCTCTTATGATTATGAGTTCATGGAGAGTTACCAAGTGTAAAATGAAGGGGAAATATTCTGTTTGACAGGAGTTAGTAGTAATAAGCTGTCATTCTTTAAAAGGAATACAGTAAATATTTATTTAAAGCAGATTTTCTAATAACTTACACAGTAGTGGAAAGCAACATGATGACTCGACTTAATGCTACCCTATAACCAGGTGACAATGGGTCTGACAGTTAAAGATAGGCCTTCCCCACTAGCCCAGAAAATTAAAGAAATTGTTCATTGATTTCTTCTATTCCATTCTACAGAGACTTTAACTCTCTGACTATTCTACTTATGTATATATGATCTGTAGACCATTCAACGAGCAACAGCATTTGGATGAGTTTTCAGTTTATAAATATTACTGTGCTTTCAAGTATCCTTTTCATCTTCTCCCGCCATATTTTCTTTGAGATGATAAGTATCTGGGACAGATTAGTGCCCAGAAGTTGGGACCTATTTCATTAAAGTCAAACTCAAGGAGCGAGATTAACAAATTAAAAATTTGAAATTTGACCTGATGATGCAAATTATTTATAATAAATTTCAGTTGGATTTACATAAGAGAACAGCAAAAACTATTTGGAAAGATGACTCATTTTCCCAGTTTTCATTAAAATAAAATAAAAAAATTAAAGGCCTATAGATATTTAACTTCCTTGTCTTAACTAGAAGGGATTAGAGTAAAAAAATACTTTATATACATACCCTGTCATTCTGATCTGAGCAAGTATAAGAAATTAATTCCCCTGCCTCTAATTATTGGTTGCAGTAATTAACACTATACAGAGGACCAGAGTAATTTATTTCATTACATACATTCAGTATCATTCTACTCTTCATATTTTACTTGTTTGGCAGGCTTTGTATTTGTCAGCTATGAGATTAGGGAAGATGGTAAAAAGCATTTCTAAATGCCATAAGACTGAATGACCTCCATGCCAAAAAAATGACCACTGTCCTTAATGAGAAGTCCAAAGTTCCACTTGAAGAGAAAAATGTACTAATTCTGAAAAAGGAAAGCAGTGGAAAAATGTAAGCAGTGAAATTCATTTAGCAGTAATGCCCTTATTGAGTGTCAATTCTGTATGCTTTGGATAAGAGTCATCAGTTCCACTATTTGTAATCTTGTTGTCTTTTTAATCAAGGACACATCACAATTTATAAAACCCATGTGAGTCATCTTTTCCTTCTTTTATCAAGGACAATTTTGAAGAACATAATTGAACACTAAAATAGTTAAGGTGTTCTAAATAATGCTGGTGACTTAAAATTATCCATTACGTTAATGTTTCCAAAGTAGAAGGGATTACAGTATACGAAACTGTCAAGTTCATAAGTGTCAAAAGTAACACGAACGAACGCTTTTCAAAATCCTCTCAAGGAATGAGCCTAAAGCTGAGGCAATTCAGTTCTATTAGATGTACATCCATTTTTCACACCCATTGCAGTTACAATACATACAGAAAACCCACACTTCAAAGAGTAACATTATGTCTTTCTGGGTTTTTTCATGACATAAGATGAAAAAAATGTGAGCAATCTTTTTTTTTTTCCTTAGATGAAGAACTTATTTGGGGGAATCCTCAAATAACTCAAAAATAGTCAAATCAACTTTACTCTATTTTTTTTTTTTTGGCAGTACACGGGCCTCTCTGTTGTGGCCTCTCCCATTGCAGAGCACAGGTTCCGGATGCGCAGGTTCAGCGGCCAGGGCTCACAGGCGCAGCCGCTCCGCAGCATGTGGGATCTTCCCGAACCGGGGCATGAACCCGTGTCCCCTGCATTGGCAGGCGGACTCTCAACCACTGCGCCACCAGGGAAGCCCTACTCAAACTTTTAAAAGAAAGAAAATGCCCTTTTCACAGAGGCCAGGCACAGAAAGATTTTGCTCAAAAGTACATTTTACTTCAATGTTATAAACAGTGTAGAAGAGAAACAACAGTTTAACATAGTAAAACTTTCTGATGCTATCTTTTGGATAAATAAGTACTACTTTCCTTTTGATTTAAGAGCAAATTTATAGGTAGATACACTAATGATAAAGACCTTAGTCTTTTAGAAAAAGTATCAGTTCAAAGCAGTGAACTTGCATCTTAGGTAGTTCAGTTTGGAATTTTAACCAATAGCAGTGAACAGTCATCCCTAGAAAGTTATTGGAAATTTGCTTTAAAAATAAAAATGGGAATATGGCTATATACCAATGGCAAATAGTATAGTGTCCTTGCATTAAAATACAAAGATGCATTGTTGACACAATGTAATAAAATGTTCCATTCTATAATGTTGGAACAGGAAAGAATAACCTAGATCAACTAATCTATTTCATTCATGCATAATGAGGAAATTCCAGTCCTAAGAGGTAATGTTACCTGTCCATGGCCACCCAGAAGCAGTCAGTGCTAAATCTAGGCTGAGTACAGAATTTCTAATCATTACACCATCACACTTGCCACTTAAATTAGTTAGGGCAATCCTAATAGCTGGATTTAAAAGATCCAAAAATGTAAAGGCACAAATAAAATAGAAGTACACTTGTGGCTCATACAACAGACCTAGGTGGATGCACCTTCTTAGTGGGAAATCTCTGGTTAACAAAATTATTCTGGTACCTAGGCTGCCTGCAGCTCTGGGGCTTTCAATACATGGCTCCCAAAGTTGCCTTGGTGGGTCATCTCCTTCCTAATTGTCTAGAAGAGGGAAGTAGCATGGAGGAAAACCTGTAGGAAGCAGGTTTTCCAGGACATGGCCAGAAATGACAGTCATTGCTTTTGATAGTATTCCAGTGGCTAGCACCTAGTCTCTGACAATAAGAGAGGTTCAGGAATGTAGTCTATTTGCCCAGGAGAAAAAGAAAAATTCTGGTGAATATGTAATCGTTGTTACTTCATGGTATATGACACTAATCTGCACAGATAATTTAGAAGTGGCATCATTCATTTCAGCCCTGAGTTCTATAAATAAAAGAGATAATTTATAAATAAATAAACATTTAGTAAGTAAATGTAGATAAATAAACGTCTAGTAATCTCTAACACACAACTTTAGTACTTTATGGTATACAGGGCCCTAATCTGGGAGGTGCCCTAGTTAAAAGCCTCCAGCATCCCAGCCCTGAAATCTCTGTCAAAGAGATAAGTGGATGGCTGCTCTAGGGTTATCTTTCCCAACCATCAAATCCTTGGTGCTGTAAGAGTGGCTTCTGCATGCCTAGTCTGGATTCAGGAGCTCACTCTCCCATTCCGTGCTGACCTTCACATGCACCTCTGCTTTCAGCTTAACACATAGGTACTGGGGAAATAAGGTCATATGGCCACTTCAAAAATGAATTAACTATTTTATTCAGAGAATACAACTATTTTTATGCTGTGCATATGCTTTACAAACGTGAAAATATACGTTGGAGAATCATTTGACCTAGGTTCACAGGGGCATTTAATTTGAAATTCAAAGATAAAAGCTTCCTTGTGAATTAATTTTTTTAAGCAGTCAATTAATACAGATAAAATAAACTCTTTAATGCTTATATATTACGATACATATTTTTAAAACATACATATTTTCTTCTATCTCATACATTTTCTTTCATCCCATTCAGAAAACCAGGCTATTGCTTGTGTTTACTGAAGGGATGTGAGAGAAAACAAAGAAATAAAAACTCTGCCTTTAGATTTTTAAATACTAGAAATTTAAAAAGAATTAAAAGCACTCAAAGCATAGGCAGTAGATCTGGAAGAGTAACATACAAGTAAGAAAAGGATTATCACTTGGAGAGTACAAACTGAATCCACTGTCTGAAGCAAGGAGAAAAGGAGGAGGAGACGCCATGAGTATCCCTGAATGAGGGACTCCCTCTGAACTCTGCTGCCTGGGTCAAGCACAAGGGAAAGGCTAAAACGAACAATGTAGACAATAGCAAGTAACTTGTCTACGTTGTTCATTTTAGCCTTTCTGTTTGGGATGTAATTGTATCTCACTGTCATTTTAACTTGCATCTCACTGGTGAATAATGATGTTAATCCTAAGTTCAAATACTTAGTGTTGATTGAGATATCCTATTTTAGGAAATTCCTCTTAGAGTCTTTGCCTAGTTCATAAAATTTGGCTTTTCTTATTAATTTGTAGCTGTTTATTTTTCTTTCAGTTTTATTGAGATATAATTGACACATAGCACTGTATAAATTTGTGTACAACACAATGATTTATGTATATTGTGAAATGACTACTACATTAAGTTAATCTCCATCATCTCATATTGATAAAAAACATTTTTTTCCCTTGTTATGAGAACTTTTAAGATCTACTTTCTTAGCAACTTTCAAATACCATACAGCAGTATTAACTATAGTCGTCATGCTGTACATTACATCCCCAGTACTTACTTATCTTATAACTGGAAGTCTGTACCCTTTGAACACCTTTAGTCAATGTGGGAGAAGTTTATATATTATATAAAATCTATTTATTTTTATTATAATACTATATATTTAAAATGTATATATTTTATATTTTTTGGATAATAGTTATTTGTCAGAAATATGTATTGTGACTATTTTTCCATATCTGTAGCTTGACTTTTTATTCAAAATGTTATCTTCTGATAAGCAGAAGTTCATAATTTTAAAGAGGTCCAAATTTATCAATACTTTATGATCAGTGCTTGTTCTGTCCTTTTTAAGAAATAGCTTATTTGCTTGTTAATATCCTCTTATGTTTTTATGGAATATTTATTGTTTCACATTTCAAATAAAAGTATTTGATCTACTCATCATTTTTTATATAGTATGAGGAAAGGGTGAATTTTTTTTTATATATAGATATTCACTTGACCCTCCATAAATTATTAAAAAGAACATGCCTTCCACATTGAATTGAAGTGTTGAACCTACATGTGGCTATTTGGGAGTCTCTTTTTAGACTCTTGTTTTACTCTGCTTGCACCAATAACCACACTTTTAAATTACTGTAATCTTACAGTAAGTCTTGCTACCTAGCAGGTTAAGTTCTCCAGCTACCTTCTCCTTTTCCTCTACCCCCTCCTCCTTCTTAAGATTGCCTTAGCTATTCCATATAAATTTCCATGTAAAATATTCCATAATATTATGAGATAATATTCCATAATAAATTTCCATTTATATTCCATCTTAAATTTCATCTAAATTTTAGAATAAACTTGCTAATATCAACAAGAATCCTGTGATTTTGATTGCAATTATATCATCCCCTGCCTGAAACCTCAAAGTCTGATAAGTCTTCTTCTTTTGTCTTGAAGGGCAGATTGACTATGTATCTGAGGTAGGAACCTCCCTCCAATGGGACTTTGAAATGAGATTTGGCTCTGCCTTTTAGGAGCTCTCAGCATAGCCCCCTCACTGCTGCTCAGAACTTAGTAAGTGCCCCAAGGTGGAAGTTGGCTCTGATTTTGAGACTCCTCAAGTTTCTAGCTATCATGCCCACTACACTTAACTCCAAAATCTTACAGGTCTCTCTTTTCTTCTAGGAGAGTCTCTCTGAGTAAATTAAGCACAAACTTTAGTCTACACCCAGAACTGGCAAATATTCACAGTTTGGGGAAAATGGTCAGCAATCATCAGCTCACCTCAGAAAGGCCCTCTTTCAGAATTAAAGTTCATCATTGTTTCCTCAGCTTTCATATCTTGAAAATGATTATTTTTGTAATATATCTGGCCTTTTTTTACTTTTACAGTTGGAACATTTGCTTCATGAAATCTACTTCATGCAAGTCAAAAATGGAAGGACATTTCTATGTGGATTCTTGCAGAAAAGATGTTATCTTGGAAAAGATCCCCATTCTATCTTCATTTCCCGCCCTTGTAGACTTAACATTTATATAAGCAATAAACTGTGAGTAAGACGATACCTCAAATTGATTTATAACAGTTTCTGCTACCTAAGTGAGAGAGGTAGGTGAGATAGAAATTAAGGTGAGTTATAGAAAAGAATAAAGTTATATTTTTTGGCAACCTGAAATTTTTGGACCCATTACTTTAAATTTGGGGACCAATTTGAGTCAAATTTTAAAATAAACACTTTAAAAATCCTTCAAAACCACATTTCTTCCTTCCAAGAGAAATTTCCCTTGGATAGCTCCTTCAGAGATTGAAATGGATCGGTGATATTGTGGCATCAGCTACCAGATTTATATACTTTGTGGATTGGATGAACACTCTATTACTTGAGAATCACACATAGCAAAAGTCAGTAAGCTAATAAGTATGCCTTAGGTACAGCAGAAACAAATAATAAAAGGAGGTAAACGTAAGCGAGGCCAATCTCTCGATGAGAAACAGATGATCACGTTTTGAACCCATACCCTTGACTCTCAAGTATAGCTTCAGTAATTCTCATATAAATTTACCCATATTTCAGAATTCTGAATTATGAAGAAACCAGCTTGGAATATGAGAAATAAAGGGGTATTTTATAGGACTAACTCACAGAATAAGGTTTAATAAATATTTGTGGACCTACTAAACTTAAGGTATTATCGTATAAACTTTAAAAAATGAGAAAAGCGTATGATGCTCAGTCCCTGATATTGTTGGTTTGTAGTTTAGATAAGAGGTACATGCATGAGAAGCAAAATTACAATTTAACCGTATCTTAAGGCAGTATGACAATAATTGTAGTTTTTATTGTTATTGCTTTGTACTATCAGATTATTATTAGAGGACTCTTACTACACTGGCTTTCATCTCAAAAGCCAGAGCTATCATGAGGGCTCTCAAGAAATCATAGCTATCATGAGGGCTCTTTTATCCTGGTAATTCTTTGCAGATTATCAAGATAAATATCCACACGGGCTCAGAAAATTAGCCCTTCCTTATTTATTAGCTCTTTTAAGCATCAAAGGCAAAACAAAAACAAACAATAAGCAAACAAAGAAAATGAACAAAGGACCTTAGATGAAACAGTAAGGTCTCATAACCTCTGGATATGACTTCTAGAGGCCTGCTTATCAATTTCCCAACTATTCTTCTTATGACATAGAAGTGGAGTGATAAGCCTGTGGTGGACAGACTGTAAGATGGCCCCAATGGTCCTCGCCGCCAGGGTCACATGCAATCCCCTCCCCTTGAGTGTGGGCTGGCCTGGTGACATGCTTCTAACTAGTAGACTATGGCAAATTTGATGGGATGCCACTTCTATGATTGTGTTAAGATTTTAATATCCATCTTGGTAGCAGACTATATCACTTGCAGACTTTAATGAAGCAATCTAACATATGGAGAGACCCCTATGGCAGGGAACTGAAGGTTGGGTCCAGCCAACAGCCAGTGAGGAAATGAGGCCCCCAGTCCAACTACTCACAAGTAACTGAGTCTTGCCAACAGTCATGTGAGCTCAGTAGTGGTTCTTTCCCAGCCAAATATTCAGATAAGACTCCAGTCATGGATGACAAATTTACTATATTTGATTGCAAATATTTGATTACAGCTTTGTTAGCAACCCTGAAACAGAAGACCCAACTAAGCCATGCTCAGATTTGTGACCTACAGAAACGGTAATAAATGTGTGTTGTTTTAAATTTCACCTTTAAATTTGTGAGACTCTATCACACAGCAATAAATGAACAATACCTCTTCTATTTTTTTCAAACAGCTTTATTGACATAGAATTCACATACCATACAATTCACCCATTTGACATGTACAATCTAATGACTTTTTAGTATACCACAGATGTGCGCAAACATGACCTCAGTCAATTTTACATTTTTATCACCTCAGAAAGAAACCCTGTACATTTTAGCTATAACTCTTCTAGTGCCCCTCCCCCAAGCCCTAAACAACCATTATTCTACTTTCCATTTCTATAGATTTGCCTAGCCTGGACTTTTACATGGAATGATATAATACGTGGTCTTACGTGGCTGGCTTCTTTCACTTAGCATAATGTTTTCAAGGTTCACCCATGTTGTAGCATTTATCTGTACTTCATTCCTTCTTATGGTTCAATAATATTCTATTGCATGGATATATCACAATTCATTTATCCATTCATTAGTTGATGGACATTTGGTCGTTTCCTCCATTTGGCTATCATGAGTAATATTGTTATAAACATTTGTGCACAAGGGTTTTTTTTGTGGGCATATGTTTTCATTTCTCTTGGATGTATAGAAGTGGAACTGCTGGGTCATATGAGAACTCTTTTAATAATGTAAGGAATTGCCAGTCTGTTTTCCAAAGTGGCAGCGCCATTTTAAGTTCTCACAGGTAGTATATGAGTGTTCCAATTTTTCCATATCTTTACCAACACTTGTTATTATCCAACTTTTAAATCAGCCATCCCATGTGCTATTGCATTGTGGTTTTGACTTGTATTCCCCTGTTGACTAATGATGCTGAGCATCTTTACACTTACTCATTGACAATTTGTATATCTTCTTTGGTGAAATGTCTTCTCAGGTCTTTTGTCCATTTATAGCTGAGTTGCCTTTTTATTATTGAGTGGTAAGAGTTCTTTATATAGTCTAGATACAAGATCATTATCAGATATATGACTTAAAAATATTTTCCCATTTTGTGAGTTGTCTTTTCATGTTCTTGATAGTGTCCTTTGAGACAGAGTTTGATTTGATTTCAATGAAGTCCAATTTATTTTTTCTTTTATAGCTTGTGCTTTAGCATCATAACAAAGAACAAACTGTCAAATTCGAATTCATATAGGTTTATCCTTAAGTTTTTCTCTAGGATTTTTATAGTTTCATCATTTACGTTTAGATCTTTGGCCCATTTCTAGTTATTTTTTGTATATGTTATAAGGTATGGTTCTAATTTCACTGTTTTCCATTTCAATATCCAGTTGTCCCAGAAGTTTGTTGGGAAGTCTATTTTTTTCCGCAAAGAATGATCTTGATGCACTTGTCAGAAATCAGTTGACCATAGACACGTTATTTTTTCTCTGAGCTCTCAATTATATTTCATTGGTCTATGTGCATCCTTATGCTAGTACCACACTGTCCTTTTTAATTTTTTAATTGAAGTATGGCTAATTTACAATATTATGTTAGTTTCGGGTGTACAATATAGTGATTCAATTTTTTATAGATTATACTCCATTTAAAGTTATTAAAAATATTGGTGATAGTCCCTGTGCTGTACATTACATCCTTGTATCTTATGTATTTTATACCTAGTAGTTTGTACCTCTTAATACCCTTCCCCTATCATGCCCTCCCACTTCCCCTCTTCCCACTGGTAACCACTAGGCTGTTTCTGTTTTGATATATTCATTCACTTTTTTATTCGTTAGGTTCTACATATAAGTGAAAACACACAGTATTTGTCTTTCTCTATCTGACTTACTCCACTTAGCATAATACTCTCCAGATCCATCCATTTTGTTGCAAATGGCAAAATTTCATTCTTTTTTATGGCTAAGTAATATTCCACCGAGTGTGCATATAAGTGTGTGTGTTTGTGTGTGTACACAGGGTTGTTTCCATATGCTGCCTCTTATAAAGAAATACTGCTTCACCTTCATTTTTGAAAGATAGCGTTGTTGGATATAGGATACTTCATTGTCAGTTTTGTTTTCTTTAAGAACTTTAAATGTGCTAGCCCACTGCATTCTGTCTTCCATTGTTTCTGATTAGAATGCAGCTGCTATTTTATCAGAGTGCTTTTGTAAGTGATGAGTCATTTTTCTCTTCCTGTTTTCAAGATTTTCTTCTTGACTTTGACTTTCAGCATTTTTACTATGGTGTGTCTATTTTTGGGGACTCTGAATTTATTCTACTTTGAGTCATTGAGCTTCCTGGTTACGTACATTAATGTTTTTCAATAAATTTGGGAAGTATTTAGCCATTATTTCTTCAAATCTATATTTTTTTGTTCTTTCTCTCTCTCCTCCTAGAACTCCCATTATATACATGCATGTTGTACATTTAATGGTGTCTCACATTTCTCTATGGCTGTTTTCATTTATCTTCATGCTTTTTCTTCCTCTCTTCTTCATCTTGCATGAGCTCTATCAATGAATCATCAAGTTCTTAAAGTTTGCTAATTCTTCTGTTGGTTCAAATTGGCTGTTGAGTCCCTTTAATGAATTTTTCATTTTGGTTATTGCACTTTCAACTCCAGTATTTCCATTTGGTTATTTTTAGTATAATTTCTCCCTTGTTATTTATATTCTCTTTTTCGATGTGGCATTGTCATCTTACTTTCCTTTACTTCCACTTTCCTTTACTTCCTAATCATGGTTTCCTTTAGTTCTTTGAAGTCCTTTTCTGTTAATCCAACATCTGTTTCCTCTCACAGGCAGGTTTTTTTTGTCTGCTTTTTCCTCAGTGCATGGATCATACTCTTCTGTTTCTTTGCATGTCTTCTAAAGTATTTGTTGGAAACTGGAATGGTAGATATATTTTAGCAAGTCTGGGTCCTGGTTCTTCCCACTTATTATTGTTATTTACTTGTGTACTTATTCAGTGACTGGCTGGGTTATTTTAGTGAAGTCTATTTCCCCCATCACAAGGGAGCTAGTGTGAAACCTCTAATGTTAATTCACAGGGAATGCAGTCTTGAGTATGCTCACAGTCACAGAAAATAGTTATGGCAGGGCTCTCTTTGGCTGTCTCAGTTCCCTGACCATACTCAACAGTTAAGCTCCACTAATTACTGATTGTTTACAAAAATTCCCTGAGGGATAAATTGCTTCACAGATTTTTCCAATCAAATTCAGACTTTTTTGAAGGGATAGTACCCCAAGTTAGGGTTTGAGATTTGTCCTGACCCCTGAAAGGTTCTTCGCAATTGTCTCTTTTCCTGTTTCTGCCAGGGAAACTATCTGTCCTATAGAGTGTATATCTCCAATAAGTGTCCTCGCAATGACCTTTTGCCACAATTTTCAATGTTTTTGAGAATGCCATTAAGCTTGAACTTTACACTCTATTGCAAAAGAAGTCAGTTCCACTGGGGAGGGATTTTGAACTGACACTAACCCTAACTTCTCCTCTCAGGCAAAATCTCTGAGCCAAGGCTCCTGTGCTGGGGGAATGAATGATGGCATGCTTCTGAATGACACCCTCACTTGAGACGATGAACACTTGGTGGATGGGGGGCCTCCTCAGTTTGCTTTTTTCAGCAGTGAACCTTCCACCCATGAATTGGAGCCAGGGTGACTGGGGCCCAGTATTTTCAGTGGTGCAATCCCTAATGGTAGAGCCTCTGTCCTATTTAGTGGGAAATGGGTAGAAGACAGGAGTCTCTGCCTCTCAGCTGCATTCATTTGGAACTTAGCCTCAGCAACAGGTAGCTTGGGCAGGATGAGAAATGTAAACAGCTTGTACCTCCTGGGAAAATTGCCCTTTGAAAGCTGGTGGAAGAGTAAGTCCTGTTTTCTACTGTACCAGTCTGGAGTGATGGGCTGAGCTGGGAGAGAGAAGGCTTGGTTCAAACATTACATATTCTCCCAGTTCTTACTAGTTTTAGTAGAGTCTCTCAAACGTGCTGTTTTTCTCAGTGGCTTTATGCTCTTAAAATCAGTGGCCTTATGCTCTTAAAATCATTTCCAGAGATTTTAAATAGTTGGGGTTTTTATCTTCTTTTTTCTTTCTTTTTTTTTCAGACCAGAGATCACTTTCACTGGGGAGCAGGTTTGTGGAGCTCAGTCTGTCATGCTGAAAGTGGAACTCTGCACGCTGTCTGTTTTTAACACTTTAGAACTTTGGGTTCTGCTTAATTCAGGCAAAAAAAAAAATCTATTACAAAGGTCATTTCTTCGACTACTACAAGTGAAGGATTCAATATTTACAATAGACAGAGGATTTTTTTTGGTCATTGTCTGGTAGTAGCAGTTCTTTAAGTAAACATACTTTGCATTTCTCTTCCTGGCTCTTGCTCAGGACACAGCTGATAAAGCAATGATGTGATGAGAGAGCTAGTGAGAGCACACACTCTATGCTTCCCCTCGATTCATAATTTTTTAAGTAACAAAATAAAATTTCCCTGGAATATTTATACTTTACACATCAAGCACATTGAGACATGTTGTCAGTTCCCACTTTTAATTACTCTTCTAATTGCTTTTCATTTTAAATCCTATTATAAACCCACTTTATACCACCTGCTCATTCACAGTAAAATGGGGAGAGAGTGGAGAGAAAGAGAGGGAGAACAGAAATTATGACTAAAATAAATTCATTTTAATCTTAGGCATTCAAAAATATGTTACATACAAGAACACTGCCTCCACTACTTGAGGGCATGAAGTAATGTAATCAAGAAACAGCATGCACTGTTATCTAAATCAGTTTGCATTTTACATATGAAATTCTAGACACACAGGCATAAAACTCACCCAACATACATGTCGCTGTTATGTTCAAATAGCATAGGTTCTGATCTAAGTTATTTTATAAACCACTAAAGATTGGGGGTATACTTTTTTAAATCAGAATTTCACATAGTGTGATTTTTCTGTCCACTTGTCACCTAGAAGTGTTTATTTAAAGTGTCAGTTCTAGTTCCTATTCAAGTCATTATCTGTAGGGGCTGAGAACATAATAATGCACTTTTAACAAGCCCTCCAGGTGATTTCAGTGTACACTGAAGTTTGAGAGCTAGTCTGTACTTGCTTTATGTGAGGGGTTCATTGATGTGCTTCCCTGAAGGAGCTGATGCTTATGATGGAAAGAATGTTGGGATGGACATCAGGAAGAGGCTGCTCTGCCACTCAGGAGCAACTTGTTCATTCTGAACATTGGTATTTTCATTTATAAAACTACAGTAATATTTCAGTTTGCTTCTTAGGGTTAATGTGAATATCAAATGAGATCCATCAATACAGCAAAACCATTTTGCAAAATGGGACACACTTTACAAACAGGGAACCTTAGATAAAAGTTTTGTTTTACCTACACAATGACTAAGATATATTTTACAACGTTACTGGTATAGAAAGTAAAAAAAAAATTAGAAAATTATAATTACAGAATAAAACAAAATAGGTATAAAACCTGCTTTCAGTTTATTTCAACAGGTGACAGAAGCTAGAAAATGTGGTACATACACCAAAATATGTCCAAAGCTTACATACTGATGGTCACCTTAAATAAATTTAGTGAGTCAGAATAAGTTATGGGTGACTTGCAATGACTGATAATAAGGATATTAATTATATTCTTGAATTGTAGCACCTACATTTAGTTCCCAAAGAATAGAATGATTGTTATAGCCAGCAATATTTATCAAAATGACACCAAAGTCACAATATATGAATTTACTCCTCACCTACTGAAATTTAAGACTTTGATTAAATCAGGTGATGATACACGCAGGACATCCTAGAACTACTCTATATCAAAAGGACAACTCGGCTGACAGCTTCCCCTTGAAACATCTGCAAGTCGCCAAATTCCAGAGAGCATATGTCTGGAAATGGTATCAATGGCATACTGTTAAAGGATGAATCACTGATCTGCCAGAAGTCCTCCACCTCTCTAAAAACATTTTGTTGCTATTAGAGGTCACTGATTATTTTTATTCAAGGAGACAGGAACATTTACATTAGCTAGAGTTTTTCCTGTACAACGCCTAAAGCCTATGTAAAGAACGATCAATCAGAAATTTACAGGGAAACTACCATCATGACCATAATCATGTGGGGAAGGAGAAGGCTGATGCACACACATCCTTTATAATACAGGTAAGACATCTGACAAATTTCAGGCAATCAGAATCTTGTTTCTTCCATGTATGTTTCTTGATGTGTCTAACTTAAAAACATGGATGCATGCATGACATTTAAAATCATAAAATTATAGCTTAGAAAGAGACTACTGAAATAATCTACCTAAAAGAGGTAAATTCAAATATTTTCAGGATAATCAGCTGAGCTAAGTAAATAGAGACCGATGGTTGCAGCATAGAGACATTTGGATTCACATACTAGAAAGACAGAGACCACCGTTCTGTGAGCTCTGATTCACCCAGTCCTCTTGTTTATAAATGACAAAAGAAACTGAGAACAATAAAAATCATGCAGCTTTTTAGTAGCAAGACCCAGATTACAACCCAATTCCACTAATGTATTCAGTTTGGATTTGATTTATAATCTGACCTAGGGACATTTTAACATGGCTGAAATAATTTATACACTTCCTAAACCCAAATTTGCAAGACAGATTTATACATTTTATTTTAAAGCATCCAATTTATGACTTTCATTCATTTAGATACCTTGGCAGAATAATTATTAAATACCCTAAAGTTTTTGAATGCTTGATTTACACTATTAATTTATACAATATTTTTTCTTATTTTCTCAACTGTGCTTATCATGACATGCTATATTCTATGTCTATATGTACACTCCCTTTCAATAAGAAGTATGTATCTACATACTTGTACAGACACTTAAATTGTTTTCTGATACATCTACAGCCTAGGTGGCCAACAGATAAATTTTATATATGGTCTACTTCTCTAAAAAGTTAGTCAGTGAAATTATTTCTTCAGTAACATGGTGCTTAATGGATTATTAACCAACTAAATCGTGGGATTTTATTTAAATGAATTCTTGAACTGCAACTAGGATTCCAGATGGCTGGTATATTTAATAGGCAATATGGGAAAATGTAGAAGGTTAGGATAGCTGCCTCAAAAAATATTAAACAACGTTTAAAGCTTTTTGACATACTGGCAATACTACTCAAACACTGCAAAATGCTTTTATATGTTAAATACCACTAACAAATGGGTGAAACTCATAAGCATATGTTCTCACCTTTAAACAGGGGACATAACACACATAAATGCAAGGTCCTAAATAAATTATAATTTTATAACCAGATGTTGTAAGGGTAGATAAAAAATATGTTCTCAAAAAGCTAATAGCCAGCTCATTAAGGTCACAGTCACCTTCTGCTCTTCTAATACACTGAAATGAACACCATAGAAAACAGATATTGTGGAGAAAGCAGCCACAAGTTAATAGAGGGAAAATAAAGGAAAGTAGACAATTTGAGAACTTACCCTCAGTGACTTTAGTCTATGTATTAGGTACCAAAAGGTAAAAATGCATTTTATTAAACCATGACCAACACCAACATTTTATTTTATAAAATATACAAGCTAAAGTAGCTTCTTTCAGAAATACTTAATTGCAATTAATATTTATCCCTTAATAGAAAAAAAGGATTTATATTTAGAGTAAACATGGCTTTTAAAAGATTTTTTTCTAGGGAAGAACGAATAGATCTTAATGAGTAATGAAATAATGGGAAGAAAGGGAAAGGAAATGTTAAATGTGCTGAGTGTCAAGTGCCAGTGGAAATGCTGGGCCATTGATTGGAAGTCAAGAATAAATAATTTGGAGGGAAGCTATGGCTGGAGATTGATTTTATAAAACTCCTGCTGAGGGCTTCCCTGGTGGCGCAGTGGTTGAGAGTCCGCCTGCCAATGCAGAGGACACGGGTTCGTGCCCCGGTCAGGGAAGATCCCACATGCCGCGGAGCGGCTGGGCCCGTGAGCCATGGCCGCTGAGCCTGCGCGTCGGGAGCCTGTGCTCCGCAATGGGAGAGGCCACAACAGTGAGAGGCCCGCGTACCGCAAAAAAAAAAAAAAAAAAAAACTCCTGCTGAGAATGATAGCTAAAACTATGAATTTTAATAGTCTATTAGTTATGAGGTAAACTAACAGATAACTAAGGAGGAAAATCTACAAAGAAGGAAGGACTAAAGCCCTAACTTTGTCTAAGCTTTGGACCCAGAATAGGGGACCCTAAGGAAAGGAAAGAAGCAAGGTACTAAGAAGCAAGAAAATTGCAAGTTTAATGCTATTTTATTAAAGCCACTAAATAGTTTGATTTTAAGAAGAGCTAAAGATGCAAACAGGATAACTATACACACTTCTGAGCCACAGTTTTCTCATCTATTGAAGGACATATCATAAAAATGCCCAAAGATTGCTTCCAGCTCAAGCAAATTATGTCAGTTGGCAATTAGAAGTTTGGGTGCTTTAGTGGACTGAGAGAAAATTCAGATTTCAAGGGACTATTTAAAGAGCAGGTGGGTAGTCAATGGTTTCTCTCTGATGGCATCATCTTTGTCAATGACCTTCAAAATATTCTTGTCATATAAAGTCATAAACATTTGCACACATCTATTTAATCTGTAGAATTGACTGTTCAAGATATAATTACAGCTATCTTTTAATTTTCACGAAATTCTTATCCTTATAGAAAACTTTAAGAATAAAATGTTACTATTAATCACTAAGACATTCCTGAAACCAGCTTTGATCTTAATATTAACTTGGAAAGGCCAGTGAAGACATAAAGAATGAGTTACAACCATAGCAACAAAGTCAAACATGGTAACAAGAAAAAAGCCGAGTTACATTTTTCTAGGCAGGAGGGCCCTGACTCTGCTCTCTATACATGGTGACTCCCATGATTTATGGTTTAAAATAAATACTTAAATACTACTATAAGAATGTAGTTGGGGGCTTCCCTGGTGGTGCAGTGGTTAAGAATCCGCCTGCCAATGCAGGGAAGATGGGTTCGAGCCCTGGTCCAGGAAGATCCCACATGCCGCGGAGCAACTAAGCCTGTGCGCCACAACTACTAAGCCTGCGCTCTAGAGCCCGCGAGCCACAACTACTGAGCCTGTATGCCACAACCACTGAAGCCTGCGCGCCTAGAGCCCGTGCTCTGCAACAAGAGAAGCCACTGCAATGAGAAGCCCGCACACCGCAATGAAGAGTAGCCCCTGCTCACTGCAACTAGAGAAAGCCCACGCGCAGCAACAAAGATGCAATGCAGCCATAAATAAATTAATTAATTAAAAAAAAAGAAAAGAAAGTAGTTGGAATAATATTACTAAGAAGATAGTATTATTTTGGACAAAATATTAGGAAAGATAGAGGACCAACCCACTAGATGAAATATTATTTATGAACTTGTGTGCACTAATAAATTTCCGAGAAAGAGATAGACTATATACAGATAGAATAACAAAGAGAAAAACAAGACTATATTCATAGTGGATGAATGTAACATACCTTTATTAGAAACTGATAGTACTAAACTTAATCCAAATAGGAATATAAACAACATAATGAATTGATTGTATGTGATATATACTGATATATCTATATTTATAGAATCCTATACCCTAAAAAGAGAAAATATACATATTTTAAAACATATGGAATAGAATATATGGAACATTTATAAAATTTTATCAGATACTAGGTCTTAAAAAAGTTTCAAAAATTTGTCATGTCCTAGAGGGGTGGGATAGGGAGGGTGGGAGGGAGACGCAAGAGGGAGGGGATATGGGGATATATGTATACGTATAGCTGATTCACTTTGTTACACATAATAACACACCATTGTAAAGCAGTTATACTCCAATAAAGATGTTTAAAAAATTTGTCATGTTGGACCCCAATTTGTATATATTACATTTTGTGTAAAATATATTGTATTTATATTATGAAATATAATTTCCTTGCAGCTATATGTATTTATGTGACTGAGGTCTAACTAATAAAATGGAGTGGAAATGATGACTGTAACCTCTGTTCCCCTTGTTACAAGTAAGTTATTTGCCTTAGATTTTCTTTCTTTCTTCTTTTCTATAAGCTGGACTTCAGATAGGCACCAACGAGCTTTCACTCTGCAGACAAGGAAGTCATCTTGGGGAGAGCAGAACAACTAAGATGGAAGGAACCAGAACACTTGAACTACCCTGTGGAGCAGAGCTGTCCCTCTGGCCTGGACCAGGCAGACTGTTATATAAGAGAGAAATACATTTCCATCCTATTTAAGCCACTCTAGTATCTTTGTTACAGCAAATTAGAATTGACGCTAAAAATATTTTTCAAAGGATTTAAAACCACTGGAATGATGTAGATCCTTTCCAGTTAATGCGGACATGTCTGTATAGGATTTCAGTAACTTTGGTATTATAAAACATCCCACGCTCACTCACTAACACATGTACTCTATCGCTAGCAAGTTGATGTCAGAACTGTCTAAATCCTTTTATCTATAGTACATTGTTCTCAATTTTCAACTCTCCCATGATTCAAGATTGCACTCAAATGTTTAATGAGAAAACTGCTGTTTCAAACAAAGGCTAACGTTTTGCATATCATAAAAATTATATGTATATACAATAAAACTGCCAAAAAGATCAAAGATTCTACAAAGCATTTAGGATAGTAGGCGGTTTCATGCATTTCTACCTTAAATAGGTTAAGTTTAAGAGTTTTCTTCTAAGTAGAGAGATCATAGATCACAACTTAGGCTTATAAAATGTATTTGCTAGACTGAACACAGACTTAAACAAAAAATATGTTGATTTTTGAGTGTCAACAATGTGCTTGGCATTGTGCACTTTGCATCATATGCCTGCATATAGCTAATAATCTCCATGTGTTCACTGAATTTAATTTGTAGTATTTCATCTTATCTTTTAAAAAATCCCAATAAAGAAATTATTGTTAAATCTATTAGTCAGATGAGGGAACTCTGACATAGACAGATGAGCTCATTGGCTGGAGATCAGAGCTGTGAAATGGCTGCTGTGGAATATGAACAAGGGTCTCTCTAACCTCTGGACTGTTTTAGCAAGAAACCAAGTGAGCTTTGAAGACTAGAAATAATTTTTTAAATCCTCAAACTTTTTTTTCCAGTGTAAAAATTATGACAAAAAACCTTGTCATTAGTCTAGATCTTGGGGTTTAGATATCCCGTTCATGAGAAACTTTTACAATGCTTGAGTTGACTTTTCAGCTCTGCTGTTGACTAGCTATGTGACCTGGGGCAAATTTTTTTATATGTAAAATTGAAACATTAAATTAACTTTTAGTGGATTTAAATAAAATATAGACAGGTAAGCATATTTCATTTAATTTAAAGTAGCTTTGAAACATTATATAAATTTAAACAAAAAACTAAATCTTTCATAAATTCATCAAATATTTATAAATTTATCATTCACAAAATATTCATCAAATGCTGAAGTTGGTAATTAGCAGTATTTCGCAATATATTTTTTATTAAATATCAGCAAATAGTTTTTACTAAATTAGGTCAACCAATTTTAATCTATTTATCAATACCTAGCTCTTTCCTCTTTTTCTCTACCACTATCACGTTCCTTTTCTCTGACTTCTTTAAAAGAAATCTTCCTTTACAAATATAAATGTAGATCATCATGGATAAATTTATCAACAAATACTTGTCAAATAATGTTGTCTTTCAAAAAAGTGGCACTAGGCATATTGAGAGATAAAAGAGAAGGAAAAGGATTCATTAATCACAAGGAGCTTGCTAACTTATTTGGGAGAAAAAAAGATATACCAGAAATAATACAGTATATAAGAACTGAGAATTCAAATTGAGAAGCAGAGTATGTAAAGCAAATATAAATTCAGAGAAAGGGGTAATTAGTGGTGGTGAGAGGTCTTCTCTGAACCAGGCAGGACATGAGAGAATGGCTCATTGCCAACTTATTTATTAAGCCTATTCAAGTGTTTCCTTTAGAAGAGACAGCCATTATGGCCATTTGTGTTTCTAAGACCAGTACTTAACATTCAAAACACGTTTCCAAACAATCAACATATAGTATAAACTTAATAGGATCTATCTTTTGGACTTATGTATATTTTATTGTGGATTTGAAATACTCCCCATGTAAATTCTTCTATTATTGGACTGTGTACCAGTCACAGTCAAGGTAGGAAAATAGAAGTAGTTAATGTTAATAAGAGAATTTTATACAAGAAATTAGTTAAGCTGATATTAGAAAATCAAGGAAAAAAACAGGAATAGTGAGGTGAAAAATAATAACTGTAAGAAATAGGTAACAGCCCTAAGACTAAAGGACCAAAAGGAAGAGTAGGGTTACCAGAAGTTAGCAGTTTGGAGGAAGGACCCTGCAGATCTAGAACCAAAGACTTTGAGGAGCAGACACTGCAGGGTTAACTTTGATATCTCTGGAACCTCAGAGAGGATGCCTGCACAGCTGGGTCCAGACCCTGAGGGAGGGAGGGAGGCCAGCTTGTTGATGATGACATTGCTGCCAAGCCTGCTTCTAAGAGTAGTGAAAAACCTGGGAACTAGAACTGCTGCTGCCCAAGGTGAAGGGCCAAGGCTGGAGCAATGCCAACAAGAACCAGCAAACAGGAAAAGGAAATCCCTTTCTCTCTCTTCCCGTTGTTTGCACTTGCTTTAGTGTCCCTTTGGCAGAACCTAACGGGGAGCCAGTTGGCAAAGAAGAAATGTGCTTGGCAGAGTGCCAGCCCCAGCATCAAAATATGCATATAGAGGATGAATTCATAGCTGAGAACAAAAGCTTAGTAACTAGCACAATCACGTTCTAAGATGAGGACTGGAATGTAAACATTCCATAATAAACTTACCATTTTACTATGAAATTGAAATCCTTCCCACGTAATTTTATTGTACTGCATTTAGTTTTTGTTATTGCTAAATGTGCATCTCTCGGTGTGAAAAAGAAAGAAAAAAATTCTTGAAAGGTGAGTGAATGCAATAATATAATCATCAACCATTTAGAGACTATCACTGAAAGGAAGAAAATATTTTACTTTTATTAGAGTTGTGTTTAGTGCAAGCAAAATTTTAACAGACAAATTAATATAGATGAGGAGGAATTAGAGATTACAGAATATCCGTATGTGTGCTAATGAATAACCACTACATACCACATGAGAACAAGAGTAGAAGACTAAGTGGTAAATGATGACACTCATGAGCAGCAGCTGTGTAACATTTTTCATGATCTTCCTACTTTTGTACATGAAGCAGAAAATCCCTTCCTGTAATCAAGGTGCTGTCTGGATTAGAGGCATCTTAAGGCTCTGTTGGGGGAAGATCTGCTTTCAAGCTCAGCCTTGTAAGTGTAAGCATAGGCTTAGGCCCTTGGTGGCCACTGGCCATAAACATCAGCTCCTGGCTACAAGGGGATCCCTTAGGGTAGGTGTGAAATAACAAGATATATATATATATATATGTATGTGTATATATATATATACACATACATATATATATGTCTCTTGCCCGATTCCTGACACAGCATTCCTGAAACCCTTGTAAATAGGATTGCCAGGAGAATCTTTCTTTCTAACATTTAGAGTTCGACCCCAGTTCTTGACACAGAGCTCCTAAGACTTTGTAATTACTTTAGTGATAGGAACATGTGACACCAAACTCCTAAATCCCTTGAATTTCCTGGCTGATATAAGTGTCTTTTGTTCTAGTGAAGTGACTCTTGGTAGGCTCCTAGATGGGGGCTGGTAACAAGAAAGACCAATCCATGATGGGGAAACTTGAGACTTTCAAGCCCCAACCCCTATTCTCTGGAGAGGAGAGAAGGGCTGAAAATGGAGTTGCAAAATATTAGAAAATCAAATACAAAGCTATATAAAACAAAACCACATTGTGATCAACTGGGAATTACTGCAGGGATGTAAAATTAGTGCAATAAATAAAAACCAATAATGTAATTCACCTCATTAATAGAACAAAGGTTAAAACTCATAATCAGCTTAATAGATACAGAGAAAGCCTTTGACAAAAATCAACATCCATGCTCTAAAAAAAAGTTCTCAGCACACTTGGACAATAAAAGAATGTCCTTAATTTGATAGAGGGCATCTACAAAAAAACCAAAAAAAAAACCACAAACCTTGAGCTGATGTTATACTTAACGGTGAAATACTGAATGATCATTGTGTAAGATCAGGAGCTATGCAAGGTTGTCCACTCCAGCCTTTTATAGCTATTTTACTATAAGGAGTTTTTGCAGTGAAATACAGCAACAATATTGGGAAAGAAAGAATAAATCTGTCTACACCCACAGACAGCACACTTGCTTACACAGAAAGTCTTAAGGACTCTACCAAAAAAAGTCTTAGAATTATTAAGTAAAATTAGCTTGATCACAGGATATGAAGCCAATATACAATAACTTATTGCATTTATTTATACTAGGAAATTGAAAAATTTAAATGATACTATTTATGATAGTATGACAATCCTAGGAATACATTTAACAAAAGATGCTTAAGATTGTAAGTCTGAAAACCACAAAATATTACTGAGAAATTAAAGGCAATTCAAATAAATAGATAACTATACTACATTCATAGATTGGAAGATTCAATATTATTAAGATGTCTACTCTCCCCAAACTGATCTATGGATTCATTGTAATACCAATCAAAATCCCACTAGGCATTTTTGTACAAATTGACACACTGATTTGAACATTTATATGTAAATCTAAATAACCTAAAATAGCCTAAACAATTTTTAAGTTTTAAATTATTTTTTATTTTTTTTTAATTTAAAAATATTTATAGATATAGGAGTCAAACTGGTGAGATAGTCACCTGTGTATAAATGGGGGACAATATATAGTGCAGGTGTTTCCAAAATTGTGTTTTGAGGAACAACAGTGCCTGCAAGATGATGACATGAGTTCTATGATCTAATAAAATTAGTAAAACATGGCAAAAAAAATGTTCATCTTGGGCTTCCCTGGTGGTGCAGTGGTTGAGAGTCTGCCTGCTAATATCTCTAAAAATCTCCACCTTTCAATTTAACATCTTTTAACATCTTTACCCCTGTGCAGCACAGTGTGGGGAACACAAACTAGCATTTTCTCCTCAGCAGTCTTTGTAGTAAGGAAATAAAAACAGATGCATTAACATCACAAAAGGAGAGAGAAAAGTTATTTCATTACAGCAAATATAATAACTTGTAGTAAAATTGCACAGAATATTCTGTTTAGAAAGCATGTCCTCCTTTATATGTAGTTTTCATTTAAATGATTAAACATAATTGCCATTTCAATACTTCAGTTAGCTAGAAATTCTTTTAGGTGAAAGAGCTTATACCAATAATTCAGGATACCATAATTTAAGAGTTTACACTGTATCACTGTATACTTCTTAAGTATGTCCTTTGTGTTAGTTCATTTTATGTTCATGGTTAATCATAGATTCCTTGTGGGCTAGAATATGTCTTTTTCTTCCCACTAAATGTAATTAAGTGCTGCATACATATTCACTAGGAGTTTAATAAATGTTTTTAATCAATATTTATGGAAACTATTGAGATTCAGTATCTCCAGATTTCTTATTTTTTAAACCAGAATTTACATTGATTAATTTGTTACTTAACATTTTGTTTAAAATATATTTCCATTTAAGTTTATGTTTTGGAGACTATTCTTAGCTAGTTGGTTATATTGCTAGATGTCAAATTGCTACTTAATAATTATCCTGATTTGTTCATTTGATTATATACAATTTTACATTTTGGGTGTAGTATCTGCTTATGTGTATCAACAAGATGTTTTTTATTCAGATAAATGTATTGAATTAATTACTGTCTAACAAAGTGGGTTATAATCTTAACTAGAAGGACATGCCCTATATAGTATATCCAAACTGTGCCACCTCAAATGCCTTTAAATATGCTCACTCAAATGCTTGATATAGATGACATGAAATGAAAACACAATATACTACGTTGGATTAGTAAAGTAGGCTTTGACTGTAAAGTATTCATGAAATAATGGAATATTCACATAAACAAGTGGAAAATGTCATTGGTCAAAATCAAAAATATTATACAAGAAAGTAGTGAGGTCCCTAACCAACTTACAGACCTTAAAACATTCTAATAACACAAAATCATTTTATTTAAAAAGTTGTCAGTGCCTATTACTGTAAAAGTACCAGATTTTCAGTTATATAATCTATCTAATACTAAACAGGAGACTGGGTAAATGAAGGATACTAGAATAGATACATAAACGTTTATAACAAGGACCACATTTTACATATACTATTTTCAATAAAGAGATGAATAATTAAACGCATTTTTTTTTTTTGCAGTACGCGGGCCTCTCACTGTTGTGGCCTCTCCCGTTGCGGAGCACAGGCTCCGGATGCGCAGGCTCAGCGGCCATAGCTCACGGGCCTAGCCACTCCGCGGCATGTGGGATCTTCCCGGACCGGGGCACAAACCCGTATCCCCTGCATCGGCAGGCGGACTCTCAACCACTGCGCCACCAGGGAAGCCCAAAACACATCTTTTTGAAAAGAGCAACTACTAAATCAAATAATCTAGCTGGATCTACATGAATCAACACAGATGCATTTCCAAAGCATAATAAGTGAAAAAACCAAGGATAGATTTACTGGAAAAGATAGGTTTATAATTTTATTATTTATGTAAATACAAAAAAATACCATCCCTTTTTCTGGGATGATAAATGTCAGGAGAGAGAGAAGGGAAATATATTGTGGGAAATGAGTTTAGTTGTAACTGTAATGTTTAATTTATTAGGAAGAGATATAGGAGGAAGGAAGGGAGGGAGGGAAAGGCAAAGAGAGAGAGAGAAATCTAAAGCAGAAACAAGCAAACAAAAACCAGTATTTAATGTCATTCATAACCAAATCTATAATCTCAGTGTATATTTTTCATGGTTTCTTGAGTATTTGGAGACAAGAGGAGGAAATGAAGAGATGAGATTCTAGAATGTATAACTATCAATCCACCTTATGTTTAAGCATCCAGGAGAAAGTGGCTTCAGAGAAGCACATCTATCCACAGTGATGCGTAAACTGCCATCTCAGTGCCGGCATTAATTAATGCTCAAAGGAACATACTTAGTAATGCCCTCCTGGGAATGGCACTTGAATAGCAAAATTTAGAAACTTTATGTTCTTCCCTCCAGTGCATGCTGAAACACCAGTTTGAGTTAATTAAAATGAAGTGGTGAAATCATACCTACTCTAGTTACAACTTAAATTTTCAGTATTCAATCACCAATAACAATAACTTTTCCCCTCCTGATCACCTTCAAAAGGAGTGTAAACCAAATAAACACCCACAGGGACAGACTTATTTGAATGCATCTGTAACATACATTGTTTGTGACCATCCATAACTCCTTGGCAGCAGCATTTGCACTGACAACTTCTTGCTGCAAGCCCCAGTGACTCTAAAAACTCTGGAATATGTGGTAAGTGGTCTTATTTACATTTTACAGATGAAGTATTGCCAAAGAGATTGAGCAGGTAATTATTTTTTAAAAAAGAAAATTTGAATACTTTTAAATACATCTTGAATATAAAAGATGTATATTTTAAAATATAGCCATCCATTTCCCCCCCACTCAAATTAAATTACTATTCACTTTTGCATACCTCCCTCTCATTCACGAGTGCACATGAGCGCTCTCTCTCTCTCTCTCTCTCTCTCTCTCTCTCTCTCTCTCTCCCCCTTCCCCACCTTTATCTTCATCTTTAAGACTGCAAATTGATTTCCTGTACCCATTCTCCCCTTATGTCTTATCTAAACAAGCTAGAATGCTACATGTCTCAGTATCCCTAGCATTGAGGGGTACTATTCAACTAAACTTGGCTAACGAGATACAAATGAAAGTTAGTCTGTATCCCTGAAAAGAATGGAGAGATGTCTTTATGAACCCTGTCTCTTGCTTCTGGTTTAGAATGCAAAAACGACAACTAAAGCTCCAACAGCCATTTTGGATCATGAGCTGACATAAAAATTCTGAGAACAGCAGAGAAGGAAATTACGTGGTTGGGTGCCACCATGATGTCGCTATACCAGCCCTGGTTACCTATCTCTTTCATGTGATAGAGAAATCAAATTCTATCTTCTTTAAACCACAATTTCTGGGTTTTATGTCACATGCAGTTGAATATAATTCTACATAATATCTATTAAAATTATACAAGGACTCTATTAACATGTTACCAGTAGAATTTAACAGACAACAGAATGTAAAGCTCACTTGACCACCTTCTTCAAGTCCAATCTACTCAACTCCTGTTTAGAAGTTCCACTGCTATGTGTTTATGATTTATCCTTCCACTCCCTTTCTTAAAACTTTACATATGTATCCATAGCAAATGTAAAGTTTGGTTTTATGTATTTTTATTAATTTACATAAAGGATAACATGCTTTTCATGCAACTCACTTTTTTCACTCCATAATGTTTTAATGATGTTTCCACACTGATCTATATAATTTTTATAAATGAGTAAATTTAAAAAATATTTATGTGTGTATATATCACTTTTTATTCATTTCTTGATTAGCATATGTATCATTTATTTCTAATATTTCACTATTCTCTCCAGTCTGAAATGAATATCTTTGATGCCTCATTCCACATATGAGTAAGCATATTATAGGGTAGATTCCTAGCACTGTAAGTGTGGGTCGTATGAATTGCACCTTTTCAATTCTCATAGATGTTTCAGGTGTTCTCGTAAAGAAAGATACAGTTAACACCATTTTTACATAGCAAGGACAATCTTGATAGCCTTTACAGGTTTACTGTTATGAGGAATTCCTATATAAATCTGACTTTTATTCACATCCATACACTTTTATTAATATAACCAATATTGTAAAATTTTTAAATAATACGAGTAGACCTCTGTGGTTTCCTGTTATTTGCTTGGTGAGAAAGATGATGGAGGGAAACAAAGAGATTAAGGGGACCAACAGCAAAGAGAAATTTAGCACCAACAGAATAAAATCAGTATGCTGAAAACAACATCTTCCCTACTTTCTATTACTTACAACTGATGGGCAGACAAAGATAAATGGCAATGTTAAAAAGATAAGATTTTCTCTAATAATTCTTTTCTGTCCCATGGCACCTTCTATTTGACTTCTGCTCAAAGGTCTCAGCTTTATATCTACAGATAAGCTCTAGTTTTATAAATTCAGAAAATAAGGCACAGTGAGGCTTGTTTAAGACTATGGCAGCCAGTGGAGTCCATGGCTATAAATCTTCTATCATGTCTATAAACCTTAATAAACACCCTCCATCTTAGAAATTGTGGCCATGTGCCCTTAAACAGTCAGTAATATCTAAAATGCTTACTTTCTTCAAAGTTACATTTTAAATGTTAATTTATGGGAAGCAGAGCTGTGTTGAATTACCATTTACAATATGTCAATCTCTTACTTTGAAGTCCAGAGAATGATGTTTGTGAACAGTGAAAACTCAGCTTTATTTTCTTTTTGCAATCATTTTGCTTTCAAAATACATCAAAATATACCTCAAAGACAAAAAGTCAAATTATAATCTTTGACATGTTTTTCAAACATGAATGCTATCTTATAAGACATTTTTGCATAGCTTCCATAGGTTTTGATGACATAATTTAAAATTATAATACATTTCCCTAGTATAAGGGAAGGTTCATTTTTAATATGAAATCAACTTAAAAATACTTTCCAGTGTTTCTTCTGTTAATCAGAGAAATAATAATCATTCAGTAGTATAACCAGTATTTCATTTATATTTCAAAATATGTATGCATCCCAAACTTAATGCATTATTTTATGATTCCTTTTTTAAATTTCAAATAACCAACCTGGTGTCACAAAGTGATTGCCACAAGATTAAAAGCCTAATGAAGAAAGCTAAAACTTGCTTTTATAAAAATATTCATTATTTTTCTTTAACATTACCTAGGTCAAAAATAAGTGGATTTCTTGATAAATTTCAGAAAATATGTCTATATAGTTAACAGGGTCTCCTCAATAGTCAAGAAGAGATAGACTGTTAACGTTTTACATTAGAATATCAGTACTAGTCCTATGTAAATGGAATGTGTCTTACTGGCAGCTGTATGAAAAATGCTTACTAGAGTAGCTCAGACTTTGTATTAAAGATAGGTGTGTGCATGAGTTTTGAAACAGACTGTAACAATTTAATTATATTCAAATAATAATATAATAAAATGTAAAATTCAAATTTGTAAGTAATATAAATTTAAATATAATAAAATTCAAATAAAATGTGTGTTTGAAATTAATTGGCATCCTCACAATAAATAACCATGCAGAAAAATATATTAACCAGGGCTTTTTTTTTTTTAACATTCTTATTGGAGTATAACTGCATTACAGTGTTGTGTTAGTTTCTGCTGTATAACAAAGTGAATCAGCTATATGCATATGTATACCGCCATATCCCCTGCTTCTTCCATCTCCCTCCCACCCTCCCTATACCACCCCTCTAGGTGGACACAAAACACCAAACTGATCTCCCTGAGCTATACGGCTGCTTCCCACTAGCTATCTATTTTGCATTTGGTAGCGTATGTATGTGCATGCCACTCTCTCACTTCGTCCCAGCTTATCCTTCCCCCTCCCCATGTCCTCAAGTCCATTCTCTACGTCTGCGTCTTTATTCCTGTCCTGTCACTAGGTTCATAAGAACCATTATATTTTTTAGATCCAACTTATAATGTGTTAGCATACGGTATTTGTTTTTCTCTTTCTGACTTACTTCACTCCGTATGACAGATTCTAGGCCCATCCACCTCACTACAAATAACTGAGTTTTTTTTTATGGCTGAGTAATATTCCATTGTATATATGTGCCACATTTTCTTTATCCGTTAATCTTTCGATGGACACTTAGGTTGCTTCCGTGTCCTGGCTATTGTAAACAGAGCTGCAATGAACATTGTGGTACATGACTCTTTTCGAATTCTGTTTTCTCAGGGTATATGCCCAGTGGGACTGCTGGGGCATATGGTAGTTCTATTTTTAGTTTTTTAAGGAACATCCATACTGTTCTCCATAGTGGCTGTATCAATTTACATACCCACCAACAGCGTAAGAGGGTTCCCTTTTCTCCACACACTCTCCAGCATTTATTGCTTGTAGACTTTTTTGATGATGGCTATTCTGACGGGTGTGAGGTGATACCACATTGTAGGTTTGATTTGCATTTCTCTAATGATTAGTGATGTTGAGTATCCTTTTATGTGTTTGTTGGCAATCTGTATATCTTCTTTGCAAAAATGTCTATTTAGGTCTTATGCCCATTTTTAATTGGGTTGTTTGTTTTTCTGATATAGAGCTGCATGAGCGGCTTGTATATCTTGGACATTAATCCTTTGTGAGTTGCTTTCTTTGAAAATATTTTCTCCCATTCTGAGAGTTGTCTTTGCTTCTTGTTTATGGTGTCCTTTGCTGTGCAAAAGCTTTTAAGTTTCATTAGGTCCCATTTGTTTATTTTTGTTTTTATTTCCACTTCTCTAGCAGGTGGGTCAAAAAAGATCTTGCTGTGATGTATGTCATGGAGTGTTCTATGTTTACCTCTATGACTTTGATAGTGTCTGGCCTTACATTTAGCTGTTTAATCCATTTGGAGTTTATTATTCAGTATGGCATTAGGAAGTGGTCTAATTTCATTCTTTTACATGTAGCTGTCCACTTTTCCCAGCACCACTTATTGAAGAGGCTGTCTTTTCTCCATTGTATACTCTTGCCTCCTTTATCAAACATAAGGTGACCATATGTGTGTGGGTTTAACTCTGGGCTTTCTATCCTGTTCCATTGATCTATACTTCTGTTTTTCTGCCAGTACCATACTGTTTTGATTACTGTAGCTTTGTAGTATAGTCCAAAGTCCAGGAGCCTGATTCCTCCAGCTCCATTTTTCTTTCTCAAGATTGCCTGGGCTATTCGGGGTCTTTTGTGTTTCCAAACAAATTATGAAATATTTAGTTCTAGTTCCCTGAAACATGCCATTGGTAGTTTGATAGGGATTGCGCTGAATCAGTAGATTGCTTTGGGTAGTGGAGTCCTTTCCACAATGTTGATTCTTCCAATCCAAGAACATAGTATAACTCTCCATCTGTTTGTGTCATCTTTAATTTCTTTCACAAGTGTCTTATATTTTTCTGCATACAGGTCTTTAGTCTCCTTAGGTAGGTTTATTCCTAGGTATTTTATTCTTTTTGGTGCCGTGGTAAATGGGAATGTTTCCTTAATTTCTCTTTTGGATTTTTCATCATTAGTGTATAGGAATGCAAGAGATTTCTGTGCATTAATTTTGTATCCTGCTACTTTACCAAATTCATTGGTTAGCTCTAGTAGTTTTCTGGTAGCATGTTTAGGATTCCCTATGTGTAGTTTCATGTCATCTGCAAACAGTGACAGTTTTACTTCTTCTTTTCCAATTTGGATTCATTTTAGCTCTTTTTCTTTTCTGATTGTTGTAGCTAAAACTTCCAAAACTATGTTGAATAATAGTGGTGAGAGTGGGCAACCTTGTCTTGTTCCTGATCTTAGAGGAAATGGTTTCTGTTTTTCAATATTGAGAATGATGTTCGCTGTGGGTTTGTCAGATATGGCCTTTATCATGTTGAGGTAGGTTCCCTCTATGCCTACTTTCTGGAGAGTTTTTATCATAAATGGGTTTTGAATTTTGTCAAAAGCTTTATCTTCATGTATTGAGATAATTGTATGGTTATTATCCTTCAGTTTGTTAATATGGTGTATCACATTGATTGATTTGCACATATTGAAGAATCCTTGCATTCCTGGGATAAACCCCACTTGATGACGGTGTATGATCCTTTTAATGTGCTGTTGGATTCTGTTTTCTAATATTCTGTTGATGACTTTTGCATCTATGTTCATCAGTGATATTGGCCTGTAGTTTTCCTTTTTTGTTATATCTTTGTCTGGTTTTGGTATCAGGGTGATGGTGGCCTCGTAGAATGAGTTTGGGCATATTCCTCCCTCTGATATATTTTGGAATAGTTTCAGAAGGATAGGTGTTAGCTCTTCTCTAAATGTTTGATAGAATTCGCCTGTGAACCCATCTGGTCCTGGCCTTTTATTTGTTGGAAAATATTTAATCACAGTTTCAATTTCAGTGCTTGTGATTGGTCTGTTTATATTTTCTATTTCTTCCTGGTTCAGTCTTTGGAAGGTTGTGCTTTTCTAAGAATTTGTCCTTCTCTTCCAGGTTGTCCATTTTATTTGCATATAGTTACTTGTAGTGATCTCCCATGATCCTTTGCATTTCGGCAGTGTCAGTTGTTACCTCTCATTTCTAATTCTGTTTATTTGAGTCTTCTTTCTTTTCTTGATGAGTCTGGTTAGTGTTTTATCAATTTTATTATTCTTCTCAAAGAACCAGTTTTTAGTTTTATTGACCTTTGCTATTGTTTCCTTCATTTCTTTTTTATTTATTTCTGATCTGATCTGTATGATTTCTTTCCTTCTGCTAATTTTGAGGGTTTTTTGTTCTTCTTTCTCTAATTGCTTTAGGGGTAAGGTTAGGTTGTTTATTTAATATTTTTCTTGTTTCTTGAGGTAGGATTGTATTGCTATAAACTTCCCTCTTAGAACTGTTTTGCTGCATCCCATAGGTTTTGGGTTGTCGTGTTTTCATTGTCATTTGTTTCTAGGTATTTTTTAAATTTCTTCTTTGATTTCTTCAGTGATCTCTTGGTTATTTACTAGTGTATTGTTTAGCCTTCATGTGTTCTTATTTTTTACAGTTTTTTTCCTTTAATAGATCTCTAGTCTCATAGCGTTGTGGTCAGAAAAGATACTTGATATGATTTCAATTTTCTTAAATTTACCAAGGCTTGATTTGTGACCTAAGATATGATCTATCCTGGAGAATGTTCCATTATCAGTTAAGGAGAAAGTGTATTCTGTTGTTTCTGGATGGAATGTCCTATAAATATCAATTAAGTCCATCCTGTTTAATGTGTCATTTAAAGCTTGTGTTTCCTTATTTATTTTCATTTTGGATGATCTGTCCATTGGTGAAAGTGGGGTGTTAAAGTCCCCTACTATGAATGTGTTACTGTCGATTTCCCCTTTTATGGCTGTTAGCATTTGCCTTATGTATTGAGGTGCTCCTATGTTGGGTGCATAAATATCTACAGTTGTTATATCTTCTTCTTGGATTGATCCCTTTATCATTATGTAGTGTCCTTCTTTGTCTCTTGTAATAGTCTTTATTTTCATGTCTACTTTTTCTGGTATGAGAATTTCTCCTCTAGGTTTCTTTTGATTTCCATTTGCATGGAATACCTTTTTCCATTCTCTCACTTTCAGGCTGCATGTGTCCCTAAGTGTGAAGTGGGTCTCTTGTAGACAGCATATATACAGGTGTTGTTTTTATATCCATTCACCCAGGCTATGACTTTTGGTCAGAGCATTTAATCCATTTACATTTAAGGTAATTATCAATATCTATGTTCCAACTACCATTTTCTTAATTGTTTTGGGTTTGTATTTGTAGGTCTTTTCCTTCTCTTGTGTTTCCTGACTAGAGAAGTTCCTTTAGCATTTCTTGTAAAGCTGGATTGGTGGTGCTGTGTTCTCTTAACTTGTGATTATCTGTAAAGGTTTTAATTTCTCCTTCGAATCTGAATGAGATCCTTCCTGGGTAGAGTAATCTAGATTGTAGTTTTTTTTCCCTTTCATCACTTTAAATATGTCCTGCCACTCCCTTCTGGCTTGCCGTGTTTCTGCTGAAAAATCAGCTGTTAACCTTATGAGGATTCCCTTGTATGTTATTTGTTGGTTTTCCATTGCTGCTTTTAATATTTTCTCTTTGTATTTAATTTTTGATAGTTTGATTAATACGCGTGTTGTTTATTACGCATAAATTGGTGTGTTTCCTTGGATTTATCCTGTATGGGACTCTCTGAGCTTCCTGTACTTGATTGACAATTTCCTTTCCTGTGTTAGGGAAGTTTTCAATGATAATCTCTTCAAATATTTTCCCAGTCCCTTTCTTTTTCTCTTCTTCTTCTGAGACCCCTATAATTCGAATCTTGGTTTGTTTAATGTTTTCCCAGAGGTCTCTGAGACTTTCCTCAATTCTTTTCATTCTTTTTTCTTTATTCTGCTCTGTGGTAGTTATTTCCACTATTTTATCTTCCAGGTCACTTATCAATTCTTCTGCCTCAAGTACTGTGCTAATGATTCCTTCTGGAGAATTTTTAATTTCATTTATTGTGTTGTTCATCATTATTTGTTTGCTCTTTAATTTTTCTAGGTCCTTGTTAAAAGTTTCTTGTATTTTCTCCATTCTGTTTCCAAGATTTTGGATCATCTTTACTATCATTACTCTGAATTCTTTTTCAGGTAGATGGCCTATTTCCTCTTCATTTGTTTGGTCTGGTGGGTTTTTACGTTTCTCGTTCATCTGCTGTGTGTTTCTCTGTCTTCTCATTTTGCTTAACTTACTGTATTTGGGGTCTCCTTTTCGTAGGCTGCAGCTTCTTAGTTCACGTTGTTTTTGGTGTCTGCTCCAATGTTTAAGGTAGGTTCAATGGCCTGTGGAGGCTTCCTGGTGGAGGGAACTGGTACCTGTGTGCTGGTCAGTGGGGCTGGATCTTGTCTTTCTGGTGGACAGGACCGCATCCAGGGTGTGTTTTGGGGTGTCTGTGAACTTAGTATTATTTTAGGCAGCCTGTCTGCTAATTGGTGGGGTTGTGTTCCTGTCTTGCTAGTTGTTTGGCATGGGGCATCCAGCATTGGAGCTTGCTAGCCATTGGGTAGAACTGGGTCTTAGCATTGAGATGGAGATCTCTGGTAGAGCTCTTGCCAACTGATATTACGTGGGGCCAGGAGGTCTCTGGTGGTCCAATGTCCTGAACTCGGTGCTCCCACCTCAGAGGCTAAGGCCTGACACCAGGCTGGAGGACCAAGACCTTGTCAGCCAGCCACACGGCTCAGAAGAAAAGGGAGGAAAAAAAGAAAGAAAAAATAATAATAAAAAAATAAAATTATTAAAATAAAAATGTAATAATAAAAAGAAGAGAGCAACCAAACCCATAAACAAATCCACCAATGATAACAAGTGATAAAAACTATACTAAGATAAACATAAAAGTCAGAAACAAGTCATTTGCAGACAGCAAACTCTAAGTCTACATTTACTCCCAAAGTCCACTGCCTCAATTTTAGGTTGATTTGTTGTCTGTTCAGGTATTCCACATATGCAGGGAACATCAAGTTGACTATGGGGATTTAATCTGCTGCTCCTGAGGCTGCTGGAAGAGATTTCCCCTTCTCCTCTTTGTTTTCACAGCTCCTGGGGTTCAGCTTTGGTTTTGGTCCCACCTCTGCATGTAGGTCGCCCTCAGGCATTTTTGGGAAGTCTGAGGTCTTCTGCTAGCCTTCAGTAGGTGTTCTGTAGGAGTTGTTCCACATGTAGATGTATTTTTGATGTATTTGTGGGGAGGAAGGTGATCTCCACGTCTTACTCTCCACCATCTTGAAGGTTCCCCCCACCACTGTCCAAGTCTCTTTAATTGTGTGAAGGCTGAGAGAGTTGGGGAAGCTGCAGAAGAGAAGTTTAAAGCTAGCAGAAGTTGGTTTATGAGGTTTAAGGAAAGAAGCTATTTCAACAACATCAAAGTGCAAGGTGATGTAGCAAGTACTGATGTAGAAGCTGCAGCAAGTTATCCAGGAGATCTAGCTAAGATGATTAATGAAGGTGGCTACACTAATCAACAGGGTTTTTCAATGCAGACAAAACAACTGTCTATTGAAAGAAGATGCCAAATATGACTTTCATAGCTAGAGAAGAAAAGTCAATGTTTGGTTTCAAAGTTTCAAAGGGCAGGCTGACTCTATTTTTAGGGACTAATGTAGATGGTGACTTTAAGTTAAAGCCAGTGCTCATTTACCACTCTGAAAATCTTTATGGGCTCTTAAGAATTATGCTAAATCTACTCTGCCTGTGCTTTATAAATGGAACAACATAGCCTGTATGACAGCACATCTATTTACAACATGGTTTATAGAATATTTTAAGTCCACTGTTGAGACCTATTTTTCAGAAATAAAAAGATTCCTTTCAAAGTATTACTGCTCTCTGACAATGCACCTGGGCACTTGAGAGCTCTGATGAAGATCTATAATGAGATTGTTTTTATGATGACTACTAACACAATATCCATTCTGCAGCCCATGGATCAAGGAGTAATGTAGACACTTAAGTCTTATTATTTAAGAAATACATTTTGTAAGGCTGTAGCTACTATAATACTAATTCCTCTAATGGATTTGGGCAAAGTCAATTGAAAACCTGGAAAGGGTTCACCATCTAGACGCCATTAAGAACATTTGTGATTCATGGAAAGAGGTTAAAACATCAACATACATAGGAGTTTGGAAGAAATTGACTCCATCCCTTGTGGATAACTTTGAGGGGTTCAAGACTTCAGTGGAGGAAGTAACTGTAAATGTGGTGAAAATAGCAAGAGAACTAGAATTAGAAGTCAACCCTGAAAACGTGTCTTAACTGCTACAATCTCATGATAAAACTTTAATGGGAGCGGAGTTGCTTTTTATGGATGAGCAAAGACAGTGGTTTCTTGGGATGGAATTTACTGGTGAAGAAGCTGTTGAAATGACAAAAAATTTAGAATATAACATAAATTTCATTGATAAAGCAGTATCAGGGTTTGGGAGGATTGACTCCAATTTTGAAAGAAGTCCTACTGTGGGTAAATATTATCAAAACAGCATTGATACTATAGAGAAATTGTTCGTGAAAGGAAGAGTCCATCTATGCAGCAAATTTCATTGTTGTCTTATTATCAGAAGTTGCCACTGCCACCCCCAGCCTTCAGCACCCACCACCCTGCTCAGTCAGCAGCCGTCACAATTGAGGCAAGACCCTGCATCAGCAAAAAGATTATGACTCACTGAAGGTTCAGATGATGGTTAGCATTTTTTACTAATAAAGTATTTTTTAATTAAGGTGTGTACATTGTTTTTTTAGACATAATGCCATTGCATACTTAATAGACCACAACATAGTATAAACATAACTTTTATTTGCACTGGGAAACCAAAAAATTTATGAGTCTCTTTATTGTGATATTTGCTTTTTTTGTGGTAGTTTGGAACTGAACCCCCAATATCTCTGAGGTATGCCTATACTTAGGTTCATTCAGTGTGATGTCTATACTTGACTATGGGCGTGAATGCTCTATTATGAACTCTTCTAAATGGCACATGAGATGATCTTTAGGCACCAGGAATCTTCCTGATATAGGTCCCACTAGAGAGGCTTGTAGTTTCATACTATCTTTCTAGACAGTTCAGGCCCAAACGTGTGGTCTCTTACTCTCACTGGGCACTCCTGGGAGGTGACAAACTGGCTTATGCTCCAAGCTACTTTCTGAGAACTGAGAAGTCTAGAAAAGAGAATTCATGGGGAGGTGTAGGTGATCTTTGCCCTCTCTATCCTGGGTGAGCCACTGTGCTGTCTTTGTTCAGATGTGGAATGTTCCTGTAGTTCCTGTTACTTATAAAATTAAGAGACTTTTGGTTTAGAGTGACCTGCAAACATTAATGAGCATTCTCTTTCCCCTCCTCGAACTAAGCCTGCCATTTTTACACAGAATACAATACAAACTCCGTTATTTACTCCTTCCAACAATGCTCGTATATCAAATGCTCTAGAAGGCATCCAGTCCCATTTTGGGCTGGACAATTCTTCCTTGTGTAGAACTGTTCCAGGAATTACAGCAGATGTTTCATCTCTGGAACTTGGATACCAAATACCAGGAGCACTACCTTTTTCTCCAGACCTTCAGTCTCCCTAGAAATAGCTAACACCTCTGGTTGAAAATTCCTGAACATACCAGGTGCTCTGTTTCCCATATCTTTCCCAATTGCTTCTTTCCTCCCCACACCTGACTAGTTCTCTATTAAATATGACCCTTTGTCATTGTTCTTACCTATATGTATTTGCTTTTTATTTAATTATATTTTTCCAGCTTTATTGAGATGTAATTGCCATATAACACTGTGTACATTTAAGATGTATATGTTGATTAGATACACTTATATATTGCAAAATGATTACCACCATAGTATTAGTTAATACCTCCATCATGCTATCCAATTACTATTTCTTTTTTGTGGTGAGAGCATTTAAGATCTCCTCTCTTAATAACTTTCAAGTATGTAAAACTGTATTATTGACTGTAATCATCATTTAGCTATACACTTTTATGAGGTACAGGTGAAACCTCAGAAGAAAATCAGAATTAATTCAATTATTGTTACAAGTATACACTTCACAGATGCTCCCAATATTGCAGGCAAAAGCAAAAGTAAAAAAAAAAAAATTACAACAAAAATTATTTACTAATTTCTGAAAAGCCAAAAGAAATTTGAATAGATTTTTATAAAGTTATCAAAGCACTTCTGTAACATTTAATCTTTGGTGGAGTGGGTAGGAGACATAATCTTTTCTGAAAAGGGGAATAATTTTTAACACTTAAATTTTTAACACTTAGTCAATTTCAAGATTGTTCTACTTAAAATCCTATAAAAGGGACTTCCCTGGTGGTCCAGTGGTAAAGTATCCGCCTTACAATTCAGGGGATGTGGGTTCGATCCCTGGTCAGGGAACTAAGATCTCACATGCCTCAGGGAAACTAAGCCCATGCGCCACAACTTCTGAGCTTGCACCTCAACTAGAGAGCCTTCGTGCCACAAACTACAGATCCCACACGCTCTGGAACCTGCGCACCACAACTACAGAGCCCACACACCCTGGAGCCTGCATGCCACAACTAGAGAGAGGAAACCCATATGCCACAACTAGAAAGAAACTTGTGCACCACAATGAAAGATCCCATGTGCCTCAACTAAGACCCCACACAGCCAAAAATAAATTAAGAAAAAAAAATCCCGTAAAACTGGAGGACATGAAATCAATCAGTTAAGATATTTTTTAAAATTTATTTTTAAAGAAGATTAGTTTTATGACACCTCAGTGTAAGACCTTTTTAAAACTCAGGCCAAAGACTGCATATTATGTCACAATTCACAGTCTGTAACTCCTACCTGCTTCTTGCTCCCTCTCACATTCTATCATCCCATTCACTTTCTCCAATATTTGCTTTAATTCTCAACATCAAGAACATGAAAGAGAAATTAAGATATCAGGATGCTAATATCTCTAGGCCCAGACTGCCATGGAACTCTGAAATGGAAATACTAACCACATAGTAGCTAATGAAGGATCTAGAAATGTTAATAACAAAAATGGGAAAAGAGTAATAAAGCTACAGTGTGGCTAATAGTGCAATTTTTGTGCAAAATTAAAGGAGAAAAGAAAACATCTTCAATGTTATGAAGGCAAGAAGACCAAGAAAAAGGTTTCCTCTCTTTTCAACTTTTAGGCAGAGAAACTTGATCAACACTTATGATTTCAGTGCTTTTTAGTTTGGTTTTTATAGTGAATTTATCAAATTTAATCAGATTTGTAGAATGAATAATGAATGACAACTGAAATCAGTGGAAGACTCAGTTGAACAGGAAAAAAATAGTTGAACACAGACTGTTATAAGCAGAATTTGATACACAGTAAGGAACATCTTTGTATTTAGAAATTGAATGTGCTGTAATATTTCATAAAGACTGAGAGGGAAGGATTTAGTTGCAATATTTTATAAAGAAAAATGTGTCTCTACTTATTAGATTTAAACCAAGAAGAATGAAAATCCCCAGGTAGCAAAAGCTTAGCTCTCTGAAGATAAAGTCAAAATAGACCATTTTCACTAAACAGTCATATAATCACTATTTATTTCATTGATTAAAATGTTCAAGTCCACTGTGCCAGACATAAAGGGCTACAAAAATGTGTAGATATAATACTGCCTCCATGAAACTTGCACTGTAGAAAAGGAAATTGTAATCTGATTTCATTTGGTAACAACATGCCCAGCTAGTGACTTAAAGAAAGTAAGCTATAGAAAGAGAATTTGGAACTTTGGACTTTATCCCTGCTGATGGTTTCTCATTGATGTATTTGGAAAATCTGATCTAGAAGCCATACTGTCATTAAACAAAGGGTGTTTCTTTATTACAGTAATTGGTGCCTCTTAAAGGCTTGAATATATATACTATTTTCCTAAAAAGAAAGATCATTCGTGCATAATTAAGACATATATGTGTATGTATGTATATGTGCACATATATATTATATATGATATATGTAAAATACACAAAAATATAAAATATATAAATACACAAATATATATACACATATATAATGAAGTGGGACAGTTATTTAGTGTATATAACATTGTAGTATTCATTTTTTTAAAATAAATTCAAGGCAAATATGTAAATTTTGGCATCAGTTGTCTTTGAATCATTATATAGGTGCCTTTTATATCCACTTCTGTAAGTTTTTGTATGTTTGAAAACTATTCAAATAAACACAAACAATATAATATACAAACAGAAACAGTGGAAATTGTCATTCTCAGAGAAAAGCCAACATTATTCTTACCAAGACAAATAGTACAATGAAATGTCAAGGAAGGGAGAAAGCATCTCCCAGATTCCAGAATCATGGTAGTTCCTGCCTGTTCCCTTTTCAGCCACACTGTTTGGGGTATCAACACTTCCAAGCATAGCTCCCAGTTTCAACAGGTATCTGTATCATTTAAACTACTTGTTTAGGTTAAGTCTATCAGTTTATGTGAAAGCACTCTCACAATCCCCTGCCCAAAGTAAGACCTAAATAAATGAAGAGAAAACAAAGAGTTGGGGTTTGAGGGCAAAAGAAAGAACAAGTGAAAGAAAACATAAGCAACAAGAAGAGTGTATGAAAATCCTGTGGTTTGTTTCAGGATTATAAACAAGAGAGCACATTCACACACACACACACACCCCTAAATGAAAATATGGGAAGACAAATATAGATACCCGAGAAATTGTCAAGTATAAAAATACAAGAATTTCAATAGATTCCATAATGATACATTTGATTAAAAATGACAGGGGTCCAACATGGAGAGAGAAGCTAAATTTTTTTTTTTAAGTAAAAGGTATATCTGGGTGTCATAATACAAATAAACAGAAAAGAGTCTCTTTATTAGAAAAGAAAATGCAAGTTTCTGAAGTTATGATAACAGAACAACTTAAGTAAATATTCATAAGTAGATAGCAAATTACGCAGAATCATCACTGTTTAGGAAAGTAAATTTTTTTTCTTATTTAAATACTTGCTTTTGTAGAAAAATACAGAAATCATTATTTTATAAAAATATTGTTTGAAGTTAAGTCCTTCTCATTCTTAAAATACAAAATGTGACTGATAAACCCATGGAACATCTGAGCACTTAACATTTAAAATAAAACCAAAACCAAAAACAGTTTGAGTTCCTGTCTCTGCTCTTTTTTATCTCCTTGACCAGGACTATGTCTCTTAATCTCTTTGAATCTACTTTTCTCTGTATAAAATAAGCAAAACACTATCTACATGGTAGATCAAAGAAGACAATTTATATATGAAAGATTTGTTAACTTGCAAATAGAAATATATATCTTTGATTTGTTGAGCTAAATTAATTTACTGATAAGAATCATCTCTATCATAAATTAACCCAAGTCAGTCAACATTTTCTAGTGACAATAAATGTGAAAGTATGAATTTTACTCATATATATGCTAATAGTTATCATAGTAGAAATCTGTTCTGCCACCTGAACATCCATTCTCATTTTCTAGCAGCAGATCCTCAATTGGTTTTGGGAAATTATCTCTTCCTCATTGCATATAGTATTGATGATACCATCTATGAAGATATTCCAGATCCCTTTGGCCAAGGGTTAGACACATGACCTAAAATTGGCCAATGGGACATGCTTCCAGGAACTTTAACATTGAACAGTGATATTTTAAAAAATGAAACAAAACAAAACAACCCTGAAAATAACTGGAATGTCTGAGTTTCCAAAGTTCTGCCCTGAAGAGCCTGATCTTTATTTCCTGCTCATGAATCCTCAGCCCTGGATAGTTCTTTTTCCTGATGATTCTAAGTCCTAGTCCTTCAGCTTCTCCTTCAAACCACTTCATACCTTTCCCATATATTTCCTTTTCAGTAAATTAGCCAGAGTTGGATTCTGTTGCTAGCCTCCATAGAAAGCAGTTGATATAATTCTTTTTTTAAAATAAAAATCCAATTTATCTCCAGCTTATAGATATATACTTTACCTACTATTTACAACATTAATCAGTTGGGCAGGCTATACCAATTTTTTTTCTAGTTTTCAGATTTATAAATAAACACATTATAGACTATAATAGAGACAAAAATATAAGTAAAGTGTAGAAATTCAGACCTAATTTCTACTGGAGCTTTGCTACATGCTCCATCTCCCTCCCCCACCCCCTTTTTCTTTCTTCTGTTTAGTACTTACCTTTCTTTGGGGGAAAAGTAGACTAGGAAAAAAAAAATCTGAGAGAACTTCAACTCTGCTTTCACCTAGGTATTTGAAACTACTTAAAAAGTGGAGGTAAACTGTTAAGCCAGTATAATGCATCGCACTGATAAAGGTTTGGATTGTGCTAGCCATTCTAAATTGTGTCTGTGCCCCTATAAACATAGTAATTTATCCTGTACAGACTATATCTCATTGTGTGCTCTACAAGGAGAAAGATAACATAAAGATGAATATAAGGAAAATGCTTTAAGTTACCAAGTTGTACTTAGGAGGAATAAGACCATATCTATCCCTTCATCTTTCTGACATGACAGAGAAAGAAATCATATCTAGTATAATCTTAAATAAGTAGAAGTCAATATCTGCATCCCATGCTCCTTTGCAAAAATGGTGATTAAGAAAAAAAGATAGTTTGTAGCCACCTAATTACATTATCATGTAAACTGTGAAAACTACAATTTTAATTTAATCACTGAATTAATAGGAGTAACTATTTCCTTTAATGTTCTATAAAGAGGACACCAATACAATTAATTTAAGTTCCCTCCAGTACTATAAGAAATATGCCCAGGAGTGGGATTGCTGGATCATATGGCAACTCTATTTTTAGTTTTTTTAGGAACCTCCATACTGTTTTCCATAGTGGATAGCACCAATTTACATTCCCACCAAGTGTTGAAGAGTTTCCTTTTCTCCATACCCTTTCCAGCATTTATTATTTGTAGACGTTTTAATGCTAGTCATTCTGACTGGTGTGAGGTGGTACCTCATTGTAGTTTTGATTTGCATTTCTCTAATAATTAGCAATGTTGAGCATCTTTTCATGTGCCTATTGGCCACCAGTATATCTTTCTTGGAGAAATGTCTCTTTAAGTCTTCTGTCCCTTTTTTGATTGGGTTTTTGTTGTTATTGTTGTTATTGAGTTGTATGATCTGTTTGTATATTCTGGAAACTCATCCCTTTTTGGTCGCATCATTTGCAAATATTTTCTCCCAGTCTGTAGGTTGTCTTTCATTTTATTTATGGTTTCCTTTGTCGTGCAAAAGTATATAAGAACTATAATTTAAAAAGATACATTCACCCCTATGTTCCTAGCAGTACTATTCACAATAGCAAAGACATGGAAACAACCTAAATGTCCATGAATGGACCCAAAGATTATCATACTTAGTGAAGTAAGTCAGAAAGAGAAAGACAAATACCATATGATATCAATTATATGTGGAATCTGAAGTATGATACAAATGAACTTATCTATGAAACAGAAACAGATTCACAAATATGGAGAAAAGACTTGTGGTTGCCAAAGGGAAAAGGGGGTGGGGGAGGGAAGGATTGGGAGTTTGGGATTAGCAGATGCCAACTATTATATTTAGAATGGATAAGCAACAAGGTCCTACTCTAGCACAGGGAACTATATTTAATATACTGTAATAAACCAGAATGGAAAGGAATATGAAAAAGTATATATATATACATATATATATATATAAACTGAATCACTTTGCTGTACAGGAGAAATTAAAAGAATACTGTAAATCAGCTATACTTCAATAAAATAAATCTAAAAAAATAAAGGAAAAAGTAAATATAGTTGTATGAGGAATGAAAAGGGTACATGACTACTATTCAGACAATATTGCAAAAATTGTATGTCAATAAATTTGAAAAATAAAATGAAAAATTTCCTACCAAAAAAATAAAAAAGAAACATGACTGGCTTAAATCTCCTGAAACTGTTTTAGTTGTGGAGACTTAAGTAATCCAAATGGAACAAATAATCATCAGTCTTCTTCTAGACCTGCATGGAGAGGTAGTTTTCAGTAAAAAGAAATATTATAGGGCCAGGGCAGTGACCTCTATTTTTCTATATTCTCCTGAGTGTCTAATACAGTGCAGGCAATTGGTAGATGCTCACATCTATTTCTTGGCTACTCTTGTCAAAGTACTGGCTTGAGAGGTTTGCACGAAGTTATTTTGATTACATCTAAAAATGATTTTCAGAATAGTCCTTAAGGAAAAACTGTAGGATGCTGAATAGTGAATAGAGATAAAAACTTCAAAATACTATATTTTCTTTTTGAACTTCTTTTTCTTTGAAAAAGAGAAAACACCAACCTTGAACATACATTTCACTGAACGTACATCTGCTATTTTGAAAACAAGAACTATTAAAAGGTACCTGATACTGTGCTTTCAAAAGTAACTTTGGATAAACAAATGGGACCTAGTGAAACTTCAAGGCTTTTGCACAGCAAAGGAAACCATAAACAAGACCAAAAGACAACCCTCAGAATGGGAGAAAATATTTGCAAATGAAGCAACTGACAAAGGATTAATCTCCAAAATTTATAAGCAGCTCATGCAGCTCAATAACAAAAAAACAAACAACCCAGTCCAAAAATGGGCAGAAGACCTAAATAGACATTTCTCCAAAGAAGATATACAGACTGCCAACAAACACATGAAAGAATGCTCAACATCATTAATCATTAGAGAAATGCAAATCAAAACTACAATGAGATATCATCTCACACCAGTCAGAATGGCCATCATCAAAAAATCTAGAAACAATAAATGCTGGAGAGGGTGTGGAGAAAAGGGAACACTTGCACTGCTGGTGGGAATGTGAATTGGTACAGCCACTATGGAGAACAGTATGGAGGTTCCTTAAAAAACTACAAATAGAACTACCATATGACCCAGCAATCCCACTACTGGGCATATACCCTGAGAAAACCATAATTCAAAAAGAGTCATGTACCAAAATGTTCATTGCAGCTCTATTTACAATAGCCAGGACATGGAAACAACCTAAGTGCCCATCATCGGATGAATGGATAAAGAAGATGTGGCACATATATACAACGGAATATTACTCAGCCATAAAAAGAAATGAAATTGAGCTATTTGTAATGAGGTGGATAGACCTAGAGTCTGTCATACAGAGTGAAGTAAGTCAGAAAGAGAAAGACAAATACCATATGCTAACATATATATATGGAATTTAAGGGGAAAAATGTCATGAAGGACCTAGGGGTAAGACAGGAATAAAGACACAGACCTACTGGAGAATGGACTTGAGGATATGGGGAGGGGGAAGGGTAAGCTGTGACAAAGCAAGAGAGAGGCATGGACATATATACACTACCAAACATAAGGTAGATAGCTGGTGGGGGGCAGCCGCATGGCACAGGAGGATCAGCTCGGTGCTTTGTGACCGCCTGGAGGGGTGGGATGGGGAGGGTGAGAGGGAGGGAGACGCAAGAGGGAAGAGATATGGGAACATATGTGTATGTATGGCTGATTCACTTTGTTATAAAGCAGAAACTAACACACCATTGTAAAGCAATTATACTCGAATAATGAAGTAAAAAAAAAAAAGTAACTTTGGGATATTTTGTAAGAGAACATTTTAATTCAATGAAAACAGAGCCCTAACACAGGAAAGGTTAGAAGGAACTATGAAAAAGGTTTGGGGGTGTTCTGTACTCAAATGTAATTTATTATGCATGATTTGAGAATGCCAAATCATCAAGTTTAGCACACCAAGCCTCCTGGTTTCACAGAACTTGGAAAGGACATAATATCTCACATTTATTTCTGCTGCTATTAAAACTAGTTTAGCTTCTGAAATTTCATTCCAGCAAATCAGAACAGGGTTGCCTGTCAAAATGTGTTATTGATGAAGATGAAGCACGTAACAGCAAACAAGCTAGATAAATGGATTAATATGAATAATCACTTAAGCATTTTATCATTTGTCAGAGGAACCTGAATTAACATTTTTTATTTGATGTATGATATCATGTCTAAATGCAGAAAAAAATGACAACAAAAAAACACCAGTTTTATTTGTACCAGGTGACGGTTTACTCCTTATGGTAGTAATCAAAGCCCTGGTTAATAACATCCAACAGGAAGGAGGCAAGCAGATTTCCAAAAAGAAAGCTGGGAACAAAAGTGAACAATCTGAGGCAGAGTCAAGATGGTGTACTAGGAGGATGAGGAATTCGCATCTCCTCACAACTAGGGAACCTACCAGGCACCGGTGGGGGACTGTGGACTCCTAAGGGGATGGGAGGAACCCCCAATGACTGGGTAGGATGTGGGGCATGGGGGGGAGTGAAGGGATCCCACGCCCTAAGGGGTAAATTAGGGAACCACTGGGAGGGCAGAGGATCGAAAGGGAGTGTGACCAGGTTTCCCCTGCCCACTCGGACCCCCAGGAACCTGTTGAGATCCCAGGCCTGATTCCCTGCCCACCGAGGTCCCCTCCAGCCTTGCAGGTCCTGAGGGAATGGGAGGGAGGGAGGGAAGGGGGAGCAAATGTAAAGGCCAGACCTCCAGGACTGGCACCCCTGAGCGGTGGATGGGGGATGGGAGGAGTTCCTACACCCAGCGGGACCCACCCACCGTTAGGAGTCTAGCAGCGACAGGGGAGACCCTGCGGCAGACGGTAGGGGAAGGGTGCGAAGGAATAGAAGGGAACGGGGCCAGTGCTTTCCCTGTCCACTTAGGCACCCAGAAGCTTGTTGGTCCCCCGGACCTAATCCTCTGCCCTCAGAGCCTCCCTCCTGCCTCACAGAGCACAAGCCACACCCCTACACCCCCACCCAAGGCCCTACATCTACATTCAGAGACCCCCTCCAACGAGCTGGGCCTATATCCCACCCACACACCCTCACTCAGGGCCCTACACCCAAACTTCAGAACTCCACACTCCAGAGGCCCTCCTTTCCACATGCTTCCCCTCCCCTTCCATGCAGGTCCTAAGCAGAAGCCCCGCCCCAGGCTTGAACGTTATCCTGCCTAGGTCCCTCCCGCCCCACGCTCAAACTTCACCTCCCAACGTGCCTAGGTCCCACCCCACTCTAAACCCCGCCCCTGCCTAAGTTCCACCCCCACCCTAAACTCCACCCGCATAGCCAAGGCTCTTTTTTTTTAATTTCCTCTTGTAGATTGTGGTTCTGTTTTACTTTGTTGATTCATTGTTGTTGATTCTTTCATATTTTTATTTTCCTAATAAATCTTTTATTTTTCTAATTATTTTACTCTTTATACTTTGTTCTCTCCTTCTGGCTTGTTCTCCCCCCACCCCTTTTTCTTTTCTTTTTTCTGTTGTGGTTTTATTTTACCTTGTTGCAGTTGTTTCAATTATAGTTCTATTTTTCATAATATATTTTTTATCTTTCTAATTTTACTTTATTTTTTTATTCTTTCATATTGTACTGCTCCATTTTCCCTTTCTTTCTTCCTTTTTTTTTTTTTTTTTTTCTTTTAACAGTGCCATGAAGCTTGTGGGATCTTGGTTCCCAGGCCGGAGGTTGGGCCTGAGCTCCTGTGGTGGGAGCTCTAAGTCCAAACCACTGGACTAACAGAGAACCTAGACACCCAGTAATATCAATCAAAGTGAGGCTTCCCGGAGGTCCTCATCTCAGCACCAAGACCCAGCTCTATCCAACAGCCTGCAAACTCCAGTGCTGGACATCTCAGGTCAAACAACCAGTAAGACGGGAATACAGCACCACCCATCAAAAAAAAAAAAAATCAAAACAATATGTTACAGATGAGGAGGAAGATAAAAATCTACAAGACCAAATAAATGAAGACAAAACAGGCAACATACCTGAAAAACACTTCAGAGTAATAATAGTAATGATGATCCAAGATCTCAAAAAACAGAATAGAGAAAATACAAGAAACATTTAACAAGGATCTAGAAGAATTAAAGAGCAAACAATGATGAACAACACAATAAAGGAAATTAAAAATATTCTAGAAGGAATCAATAACACAATAACTGAGTCAGAAGAACAAATAAGTGAGCTGGAAGATAAAATGGTGGAAATGATTGCCAGGGAGCAGAATAAAGAAAGAAGAATGAAAAGAGTTAAGGACAGTCTCAGAGACCTCTGGGACAACATTAAACACACCAACATTCGAATTATAGGGGTCCCAGAAGAAGAAGAGAAAAAGAAAGGGTCTGAGAAAAATATTTGAAGAGATTATAGTTGAAAACTTCCCTAACACGGGAAAGGAAATAGTCAATCAAGTCCAGGAAGTCATACACAATAAACCTAAAGAGAAACATGCCAAGACACATATTAATCAAACTATCAAAAATTAAGTACAAAGAAAAGATATTAAAAGCAGCAAGGGAAAAGCAACAAACAATATACAAGGAAATTCCCATAAGGTTAACAGCTGATTTTTCAGCAGTAACTGGGCAAGCCAGAAGGGAGTGGCAAGACATATTTCAAGTGATGAAAGGGAAAAGCCTACAACCAAGATTATTCTACCCAGCAAGGATCTCATTCAGATTCGAAGGAGAAATAAACACCTTTAAAAGTAAGCAAAAGTTAACAGAATTCAGCACCACCAAGCCAGCTTTACAACAAATGCTGAAGGAACTTACCTAGGCAGGAAATACAGGAAAAGGAAAAGACCCACAAAAACCCAAAACAATTAAGAAAATGGTAATAGGAACATACATATTGATAATTACTGTATATGTAAATGGACTAAATACTCTGACCAAAAGTCATAACCTGGCTGAATGGATACAAAAAAGACCCGTATATATGCTGTCTACAAGAAATCCACTTCAGACCTAGGGACACATACAGACTGAAAGTGAGGGGATGGAAAAAGATATTCCATGCAAACGGAAATCAAAAGAAAGCTTGAGTAGCAATTCTCATGACAGACAAAATAGACTTTAAAATAAAGACTGTTACAAGAGACAAAGAAGAACACTACATAATGATCAAGGGATCAATCCAAGAAGATATAACAATTGTAAATATTTATGCACCCAACATAGGAGCACCACAATACATAAGGCAAATGCTGACAGCCATAAAAGGGGAAATCGACAGTAACACAAACATAGTAGGGGAATTTAACACCTCACTTTCAACAATGGACAGATCATCAAAAATGAAAATAAGTAAGGAAACACAAGCTTTAAATGACACATTTAACAAAATGGACCTAATTGATATTTATAGGATATTCCATCCAAGAACAACAGAATACACTTTCTTCTCAAGTGCTCATGGAACAGTCTCCAGGATAGATCATATCTTGGGTCACAAATCAAGCCTTGGTAAATTTAAGAAAATTGAAATCATATCAAGTATCTTTTCTGACCACAACGCTATGAGACTAGATATCAATTACAGAGAAAAAACTGTAAAAAATACAAACACATGGAGGCTGAACAATACGCTACTAAATAACCAAGAGATCACTGAAGAAATCAAAGAAGAAATTAAAAAATACCTAGAAACAAATGACAATGAAAACATGACGACCCAAAGCCTATGGGATGCAGCAAAAGCAGTTCTAAGAGGGAAGTTTATAGCAATACAATCCTACCTCAAGAAACAAGAAAAATCTTAAATAAACAACCTAACCTTACACCTAAAGCAATTAGAGAAAGAAGAACAAAAAAAACGCAAAGTTAGCAGAAGGAAAGAAATCACATGGATCAGATCGAAAATAAATGAAAAAGAAATGAAGGAAACAATAGCAAAGATCAATAAAACTAAAAACTGTTTCTTTGAGAAGATAAACAAAATTGATAAACCACTAGCCAGATTCATCAAGAGGAAAAGGGAGAAGACTCAAATCAACAGAATTAGAAATGAAAAAGAAGTAACAACTAACACTGCAGAAATACAAAGGATCATGAGAGATTACTACAAGCAATTATATGCCAATAAAAAGGACAATCTAGAAGAAATGGATAAATCCTTAGAAAAGCAAAACCTTCTGAGAACGAATGAGGAGGAAAAAGAAAATATAAACTAATATAAACAGACTGATCACAGGCACTGAATTTGAAACTGATAAAAATTTTTCCAAAAAACAAAAGCCCAAAACCACATGGCTTCACAGGCGACTTCTATCGAACATTTAGAGAAGAGTTACCACCTCTCCTTCTCAAACTCTTCTAAAATATAGCAGAGGGAGAAATACTCCTAAACTCATTCTACGAGGCCACCATAGCCCTGATACCAAAACCAGACAAAGATGTGACAAGAAAAGAAAACTACAGGCCCACATCAGCGATGAACATAGACGCAAAAATCCTCAACAAAATGTTAGGAAACAGAATCCAACAGCACATTAAAAGGATCACACACCATGATCAAGTGGCGTTTACCCCAGGAATGCAAGGGTTGTTCAATATATGCAAATCAATCAATGTGATACACCATATTAACAAACTGAAGGATAAAAAACATATGATTACCTCAATAGATGCAGATAAATCTTTTGTCAAAATTCAAACCGCTTTATGACAAAAACTTTACAGAAAGTAGGCATACAGGGAACTTACCTCAACATGATAAAGGCCACATATGACAAACCCACAGCCAACATCGTTCTCAATATTGAAGAACTGAAACGATTTCCTCTAAGATCAGGAATAAGACAAGGTTGCCCACGCTCACCACTATTATTCAACACAGTTTTGGAAGTTTTAGCCACAGCAATAAGAGAAGAAAAAGAAATAAAAGGATTCCAAATTGGAAAAGAAGAAGTAAAACTGTCACTGTCTGCAGATGACATGATACTATACATAGAGAATCCTAAAGATGCTAACCGAAAACTACTAGAACTAATCAATGTATTTGGTAATTTAGTAGGATACCAAATTAATGCACAGAAATCTCTTGCATTCCTATACACTAATGATGAAAAAACCGAAAGTGAAATTAAGAAAACACTCCCATTTACCATTGCAACAAAAAGAATAAAATATCAAGAAATAAACCTACCTAAGGAGATAAAAGACCTGTATGCAGAAAATTATAAGACACTGATGATAGCAATTAAAGATGATATAAATAGATGGAGAGATATACCATGTTCTTGGATTGGAAAAATCAACATTGTGAAAAGGACTCTACTACCCAAAGCAATCTACAGATTCAATGCAATCCCTACCAAACTACAACTGGCATTTTTCACAGAACTAGAACAAAGAATTTCACAATTTGTATGGAAACACAAAAGACCCTGAACAGCCAAAGCAATCTTGAGAAAGAAAAATGGAGCTGGAGGAATCAGGCTCCCTGACTTCAGACTATACTACAAAGCTACAGTAATCAAGACAGTATCATACTGGCACAAAAACAGAAGTATAGATCAATGGAACAGGATAGAAAGCCCAGAGATAAACCCATCCACATATGGTCACCTATTATTTGATAAAGGAGGCAAGAGTATACACTGGAGAAAAGACAGCCTCTTCAATAAGTGGTGCTGGGAAAACTGGAAAGCTACATGTAAAGGAATGAAATTACAACAATCCCTAACACCATACACAAAAATAAACTCAAAATGGATTAAAGACCTAAATGTAAGGCCAGCTACCATCAAACTCTTAGAGGAAAAAACACTCTATGACATAAATCACAGCAAGATCCTTTTTGACCCACCTCCTAGAGCAATGGAAATAAAAACAAAAATAAACAAATGGGACCTAATGAAACTTAAAAACTTTTGCACAGCAAAGGACACCATAAACAAGATGAAAAGACAGCCCTCAGAATGAGAAAATATTTGCAAATGAAGCAACTGACAAAGGATTAATCTCCAAAATTTACAAGCAGCTCATGCAGCTCAATATGAAAAAAACAAACAACCCAGTCCAAAACTGAGCAGAAGACCTAAATAGACATTTTTCCAAAGAAGATATACAGATTGCCAACAAACACATGAAAGAATGCTCAACATCATTAATCATTAGAAAAATGTAAATCAAAAGTACAATGAGGTATCATCTCACACCGGTCAGAATGGCCATCATCAAAAAATCTACAAACAATAAATGTTGGAGAGGGTGTGGAGAAAAGGGAACCCTCTTGCACTGTTGGTGGGAATGTAAATTGATTCAGCCACTATGGAGAACAGTATGGAGGTTCCTTAACAAACTAAAAATAGAACTACCATATGACCCAGCAATCCCACTACTGGGCATATACCCTGAGAAAAACAAAATTCAAAAAGAATCATGTACCAAAATGTTCATTGCAGCTCTATTTACAATAGCCAGGACATGGAAGCAACCTAAGTGTCCATTAACAGATGAATGGATAAAGAAGATGTGGCACACATATACAATGGAATATTACTCAGCCATAAAAAGGAACGAAACTGAGTTATTTATAGTGAAGTAGATGGACCTAGAGACTGTCATTCAGAGTGAAGTAGGTCAGAAAGAGAAAAACAAATACCGTATGCTAAAACATATATATGGAATCTAAAAAAAAAAAAATGGTCATGAAGATCCTAGGGGCAAGACGGGAATAACGATGCAGACCTACTAGAGAATGGACTTGAGGATATGGGGAGGGGGAATGGTAAGCTGGGACAAAGTGAGAGAGTGGCATGAACATATATACACTACCAAACATAAAATAGATTGCTAGTGGTAAGCAGCTGTATAGCACAGGGAGATCAGCTCTGTGCTTTGTGACCACCTAGAGGGGTGGGATGGGGGGCTGGGAGAGAGACGCAAGAGGCAGGGGATATGGGGATATATGTATACATATAGCTGATTCACTTTATTATACAGCAGAAACTAACACACCATTGTAAAGCCATTATACTCCAATAAGGATGTTAAAAGAGAAAAAATAAATGCGAGAGACTTAGGGCCTTTTTAGGCTTTGGCTTAAGGAAATGTGGCTGGTTTGATTTTCTATCCAGACCACTCAAAATTTCATTCTCCATGTCAGCAATAAGGGCTGTTTCACTTTCTTGTCATTCATGTGTTCATTGAAGTAGCACTTTTAAATTTTTTCAAGAACTTTTCCTTTGTATTCAAAACTTGGCCAGCTATTCGCAAAAGAGGCCTAGCTTTTGTCCTATCTCAACTTTTGACATGCCTTCCATACTAAGCTTAATCATTTCTAGCTTTTGATTTCAAATGAGAGATATGCAACACTTCCTTTCACTTGAAAACTTATTTAGAGATCACTGTAGGGTTATTAATTGGCCTAATTTCAATATTGTTGAGTTTCAGGGAATAAGGAGTCCCAAGGAGAGGGAGAAAGACAGGGGAATGGTCGGTTGTTCAGTGGAGCAGTCAGAACACAAACAGGATTTATTGATTAAGTTTGCCATCTTATATGGGTGTAGTTCACAGTGCCCTGAAATAATTGTAATAGTAACATCAAAGATCACTAATCACAGATCACCATAACAAATAAAGTAATCATGAAAAGTTTGAAATATTTCAAGAATTTCCAAAATGTGGCACAGGGGCACAAAGTGAGCAAATTCTGTCGGAAAAAATAGTGCTGACAGGCTTGCTCAATGCAGGTTTGTCACAATTCTTGAAATTGTAAAAAATGCAATATCCCTGAAGCACAATAAAGCAAAACACAATAAAATGAAGTATACCTGTATTCAGAATAAAATGAGGAACTGAATTTTCTCTTGCGTATCCACCAAAATAAGCCTAACCTTCCTGACCTCCTTAATGATTCCTTCCTCCTTGTTACTTTTGAGTAATAGTAAAAGAAAACTGTGAAATTAGATGTAAGACCAGGATATGGGGAAAGAATAATGCTTGACAAGAGGAAATAATCAAGAGGGGAATTGTGATTGACAATTGAACAAAATTAATTGAACTGGATTGAATATTTACCCTGAAGAAATTACAGGAAAGCACATTTTAAGTGTTTTGCTGCAAGGGGAGCTCATAAATAAAGATTAAATTGCATTAGAAAAATGAAATTACTTATTTCCTCTCTTTTTATGATTAAGTAATTGATAAAGTATTTATTGAACACCCACTATGTTCAAGGCCCTATTCTAGATCCTCAAAGATAGGAGTATAAGAAATACACAAAGAACACAAAGCAGTGACACCTTAAAGAAAAAGCCCTGGATATGAAGGCCAATGTCTATCCCTGCTCTGCCCTTATCAGCCATGTGGCTTTATATATGATCCTCAACAGTACTGTGTCTCATTTTCCTCCCTTATAATCTGAAGAACAAGATTGGAATACACCCTAATTGGCTGGTTGTGAGAATCTAATGAGATGTAATAAACCATAAAGTGGTGTAAACATCTAAGGCACTATTATGCTTCCTGCTCTTGAGGAACCTGTAGCATAGTAGTAGTATCTTAGCATGGGGAAGAATCTTAGAAAAGTTCTAATCAAACTCCATTTAAGAAAGGAGAAAAAAAACCAGTGGTGAACCTTGGATTACATATATTAGATCTATTACATAAATTAGACAATACTATAATATTTTTTAATGTTCATCATTTGTGATTATAAAGTCTGTCCTTAGAAAGGAATTTTTTCTTCTAGGGAAAATAATATTTGAAAAATTTACCCCTATAATACTTTTAAATTCTTTACCATTCAAATTAGTATATTCCCAAAATAAATTTGTGTTCAATTGTACTACTATAATACAATATACACGTTGTTTCTGCACAGTAAAGTTGTAAATATACCAAGGTACAAATATACATATCTTTTGCTATTCTCTCTTAAGCCCATCAACCACACATAATGATAATTGCTACCCTTAACACTGACCTGCTAACAATTTGTATGCATTATTTCACTGCTTACAATGACCCTGTTAGGTAAGATATTCTTCTTATTGTTAGAATTATTTTATAATTCTCATGTTACAAAGAGAAAACTGAAGCTTAGTGATGTTTATTATCTTACTCAGCTTGCAAAGCTCATAAGTGAAAGGCCCAGGTTTGGAACCCAGCTCCAAAGTCCCTCCTTTTAACCACTACACAAACCTACCTCTCTCTGATTTTCCAGAAGCTTTAATCTATTCTGCTTTCAAAGTTATAAAAATACCTCACTCTCTTTCTGACAAACCGGGAGAGATGTAAAAGTAACTATAAATATAAATACATATTTAAGAAAAGTAACAGGAATCCTATAAACCAGTGCCAATGTCACCTAATTATGAATGTTGCAACATTAGCCAGAAAGTCAGAATGAGAGGACCTATCCACTGTAACGAGAAACCAGTGAAATACTCAAATAAGAGATATTAACATTGTGTTTGTCTCATTTATTGATATGAATCATAAAATGCTAGTATCCAAAACACAAAATGTAAGGAACAAGCAATCCATATACTATTATCCCATTTAAGTTGTACAGATTGTATATCACCAGAACCTTGCTTCATTTAACTGTAATTTATATTTAAAATAAGGTAATTATGATTCCTTTCCTGTCAGTTACTGCACCATTTTCTTTATTGCTCCCCCTCAGAGACTGAAAGCATTATACAAAATAAAGTTATCTTCGGATTGTGCTAGAATGTATATAGGATTACAGGTGGCAAGCCAATATATTATTCATCAAGTTCTTAAATAATTACTCATTTTCATTGATCTTTACACAATTCTCTTCTATATCTCTTTGGAATTAAGAGGTATGGCTTGAAAATGTTTTCTGGAGAGCTGAGATCAACAATTTCTAGTTACAAAATAGATGTACAGATACTGTTCTCTGGGAACAGGTTTTGTAATGCATTCAATTTTATGAATAATTTAAAACTTTAACTCTTTGGGGGGTTTTTGCTGACATTTTTTTCTCTTTGCATAGGAATAAAAATGACCTTGATTTGCTTTCCATAAATCCTCAGCACATTTCAGCGTTTGTCTTTGAAACATATGTCTCATCTTTCTTCTCTACATAATATTCTTACAAATTGAACAATGCGCCACCTTGAAAACCCCAGACAAAGCACCTTGTATGATTTACTGGTGCTCATTCTTAGAGCTTTACTACTACCGGCCAAAATCAAAGACTAGTGGGTTTGTCTCTAACTCAGATTATGAACAAATGCCATTTAATAATTCATGTACTCTTTCTGTAGCTTCTATTATAGTTGATTGTAATAAGGTACTTTTAGAATTATACTCTTTACCCAGGATTATTTTTTTTTCTTGAATTTTGGTTCTTCCTGTAAGCCCAACAAAATGTAGCTGTCTCATGAAAAGAAATTAAATCTAAACATGTTGCTTTGCTTTAGATATTGTTTTGATTTTGAATAATTTTCTCTAAGGTTACCTGTTTCCTCTTTGCTGTAATTAATATAATTTATCAGTATGCAAATTAAATTGAATCATAACTTACTAATCCAAACTTCATGACTTTGCCTTATTTGAATATTTTCAATTGTTTTTCTAAACCTGAGCTTTCTTGTGAAATTTTAACATTTGTTCAATTCTTTATTTCATCCTAATTATGACTCAGAGGATTATATAGGTATTAAGTCTTCATTTTGGGGGAGAAAATAAGGAGTTTTAGAGGTGATTTTATTTGTAAATTGTAGCAATTACATTATTTTGCTTTTTTTTTCAGACCTTAATTTATCTTATACTCTGATTTCTTGGTAGCACTATTTTACAATGCTGTTTCAATAAGATAAATATATTTGGCTATGATAGAAACTGCAAATGTTACTTCCTTGTTGAATTATTTCATAATGACACCAGAATGAAAGACATTCCTGAAATTTGAGAAGATATGAAAAACCTACCCTGCTCCCTGGTGGGGTTCAACATGGTAACTTAAGCAGCAAGATGAATCAATAAGAAGAAAGATGTGAAGGTAACAGGTTTCAGGTAAAATATGCTGCAGATGAAAAATCCCGATATCATTTAAAGCTGAGCTAAATAATCTGAAACTAAGTTAAAAATTGATCTGGTTGTTACTATAAGTCTTAAATACAGCTTAAATACCTTATTGTGCTACTAATACCTTTGTTGAATGGATTTTTGCAATAGCTAGAAAAATTGGGTTAGAAACTAGTTCTCTACCTCCACATTTAAAGGAGCTGTGTTCTCATTAATTACAACAGCCAAGACATGGAAACAACCTAAATGTCCAATTGACAGATGGATGGATAAAGAATATGTGGGGGATATATATATATAATATATAATAATGAAATATTACTCAGCCATTAAAAAGAATGAAATAACACCATTTGCAGCAACACGGATGGGCGTATAGATTATCATACTAAGCCAAAGTAAGGCAGAAAGAGAAAGACAAATACCATATGATATCACTTAAATGTGGAACCTAAAATATGACACAAATGAACGTATCTTTGAAACAAAACCAGACTTAGATATAGGGAACAGACTTGTGGTTGACAAGGGGGAGGGGGGATAGGGGAGGGAAGGACTGGAAGTTTGGGATTAACAGATGCAAACCATTATATATAGGATGGATAAACAACAAGGTCCTACTGTATAGCACAGGGAACTATATTCAATATCCTGTGATAAACCGTAATGGAAAAGAATATGATAAAGAATGTATATAAAAAAATAAAGAAGCTGTGTGCTAAAATTTTTTATAATTTGAATATTCAATTTTTAACCCTTCCTAAATCTGCTAATACTATTTGCACCATAGTCAACACTAAATGACTTCAACACTATGACTTCATGAGCTCATGGTATGACTTTCCACAAAGTATTTTCCTTACTATTTCTAATCTTATTATAGTACAGTTTGGAAAGAGTCGAATCAACTGAATGTATTATGTCATTCAAATAGAACTCTGCAAGTTTTCCCTCAAAGCTTTACTCTCGAACCTTTTTTTTCCCCTTACTGTGAAATGGTTATTTCTGTAAACTAATTTTTTTAAAAAGCCCTTTCACCCTACTTACACTTATTGTGGGTCATAAATAATTTATCAGTTATAATTCCAGTATCTCTTTCTATATACTTCCTCCTGATTCTCAAAACATTAAAGAACCAATGCAAACATAACGACAAAAATTGAAAACTAAGATATTTCATTGTAAAATTGATAGATGAAGTTGTGACACTAATCAAATGAACCAAGAAATTAGGCTTCCATTTTTTAATATTTAATTTTATAATTGTTTTATATTTACATAAAATTTGCAAAGATAGCGTGGAGTTCCCATATATTCCTCACCACTCGTATTGTTTAAATGTTACATTACCATAGTGCATTTGCCACAACTAGGAAACCAGTATTGTCATATTACTATTAACTGAACTCCAGACATAATTTGGATTTCACTAGTTTTTCCACTGATATCCTTCCCCCGCACCCAGAATCCTATTTGATATCAAAGATCCCATTGAGAATACTACATTCTATTTAGTCACCATGTCTTCTTAGCCTCATCTGATCTGAGTTTCTCAGTCTTCCTTTGTTTTCTTATGACTGACAATTTTAAGGAGTACCATTCAATTATTTTGTAGAATGCCCCTCAGTTTGGGTTTGTGTGATATTTTCCTCATGGTTAGACTGGTAATATGGATTTTGAGAAAGAATATCACAGAGGTGAAATGCCTTTCTCATCCCATCATATCAGTGGTACATGGTATCAACATGAGGTATCAATGATAATGTTACTTGGTCATTTGGTTAACCATATTGTTTGCCAGGTTTCTCCACTGTAAAAGTACTCTTCTGTTCCATACTCATTTCTTGGAAGCAACTAACCAACTGCAGCCCACACTCAAGGGCAGGGTGTAGATTAAGTTCTAAATACTGGAAGGGGCAGTATCTAAATAAATTATTTGGAATTCTTCTGTAAGGAAGATTTATCTCTTTTCCCCCATGTACTTATAGTACTGGTTTTCATGGAGCAAAATGCTAATCCAGCAAAGTGAGAAGAAAGAGAGGTATGTTTTCAGATAACCTTCCTTTGAGAAAGGAAGAGATCTTAGAAAATGTGCATCTTCTTTCTTTGACATTCTCAACAGGTACAAAAAGATTTGGAAACTGGATTCCAGTGTTTTGAAATAATAGTTCATTGGAGAGAAGAGAAAATGAGGATGGGACATTAAGATCACCATCACAGTTCTTAAACATTCATACATATACCAACTATGGCCATTAAGTACTTTATAGAAGGATAAAAGACCTTACATGTCAAAATACTTCAAAAATATTGTATTTTCAGGTATTTCTCCCTGAAAAACGTCAGCATTCACTCATCCATCAGCTACCAGTAACATCTGGTGCATACCGTAATGCACACTGTTGAGTACTCCATCTTCTCTCTACAAACCTTTGCCAAGACAGACTGCCTTACTATCCTTATCTATTCCAACTTCACGTCCTTTGGAGGATTCATTGTGTTCAGAGTCCTACCCTCAACTCCAAAATGTCATCTGACATTATCTCAAAATCAAGGGTTACCCACATAAGACAGAGGATATCAAATGCTTCATTTACAATTTTTTTATTTCCATACTTCTAGATCAGCTGTAGAAGCAAATAGGGCAAAGCTTTTTATTTCTTTGGCACCTACATTTTTAAAGGAAAAATAGTTGCAGATAATTAGTAGTGGAAAACAAATCATTAATTATGCAGTACAAGTCCCTCATTTTACAAACTGGGAGCTAAATTTCAGAGAGGGATTATGACTAGGAAAGACTCAGTACAGCTGAGATTAGGAAACAGCTCCCACTTCTTACATCCACAATTCTTAAGCAAAACAAATGGATTTAAAAACAAGACTTTTATTGTATCAAACAATTTAAACACTACAATAAGGCAATGTTTCGTCAGCCACCATGAAAATTTGTCCAATCAATGAAGTAGGAGATACAGAGTAGGAAAACTTTTCCCTTTTTCCCTTCTAGGTTCTTTGGCTGACCTAATAATTAAGTTGACATAAGACAGATTAATGGAAGAGAAACAAATTTTAATTGTACGTGTATGGGAACCCAAAGATATGAGGCTCCAAGAAATGGCCAAAGCAGGCAGTTTTTATCTCTTTTAGACAAAGAAACAATAAATTTTTAAAAAATTGACAAGACAAAGGGGTGTGGGCTTTGGGTAGTAAACTAATAAAGAAGTAACAAGGTTTGTTTATCCAGCCTTTTTAGCCTTGAATTCCCTATTTCTGGTGATAAGGATGCCTCCAGGTTCAAGGAGGGTACTTTTCACATGAGAGATTTATTTCCTGTTTTCAGAAGGACAAAGGAGGGTCAGAGTGTCCTTCTTGTATCTGCTGATTCTTAAATAACTTTAATTCAAAATAATCAATATATCAAAGTGGTATGCTTTGAGGAATTCTGCTCTAAACCCCATCCCCATCCTGAACTAAGAAGTAGTGGGTGGGGTCTAGGACTTCAAAGTGGAGGAAGACAATTCACAGGGAGATGGGAGTCTTTCTGATGTAAAGAACATTATCTTTGGTAATAGCTCTCTTCCTGGTACAGGCTCCCTATCTAAGTTCTTTTAGGCAATCAAGGGGGAGGTAAAAAGCTCTTCTGGAGTCTGTAGGGCCTTCATTGTCTTCAGCTCCAAATAATCCACGTGCCAAAGGGGCACATTCTGGGGCAGTTTGCCCTGAAACCCATCAGACAAAATTACTCATAAGGTGCTTTTGTGATGTTTTGCAAATGTTTTCAATTGTCTTTTTGTTCAAAATAACAAGGGATTAAATTAAATGGTGGCTAGCTGCCTGAAAAGGTTTCACATTCTAGAAAGTGAGAAAGTCTGAGAGATTCAAGGTATGTGCCTGGAGAGGAACAAATTCAGTATAATAATGGTTATTATACTTAGCCCTTTGTTTCAAGTCAAGCTGAGCTGCTTTGGCTTCGTTTTTGCACTACATTTTTATTTTGTAACAAAATAAATTTTCATTTGCATACTTTCCTTAAATTTCCTCATTTAAGTAAATGTTCTTTTCTCTTCCTTCTATCAAGTATTCATATTCACTCAATAGCAAAAAACATCAAAAAACTCAACTTCTCAACCTCAGAGACTTTCAGGAAGAATTAAAGGTTATACATTAATTCCAAGAGAGGCAAATTGATTTTAAGATCTTTATTAACCAGTTGAAACAGGAAATGCATTACTCTTGATGACAAATGCCTAATGGTTTAAGTTCTCACCTTATGCTATGCTTTGGGTATTCTATGGGATTACACAAAATGAAAATTTTACTCCTACGTATTCAATAATGACAAAAATCATTACTCAACCAAATAGAACTTTAAACTTGTGATTCAGGTTTAACCTTTAAGCTCCCTGCTGCCATCGTCCTCCCAGTGGTGTTTTTAAGTTATGAGTTTTGGGTAAGAAAATTACTTAGCTCTAAGAGGGTCTTCAGATCTTTGTGGGCACTGTATAGATTTCAATGCCAGGAATTCTGAGCAAGATTTGGTACATGCAGAAAACAAAATGGCCCAACCAGGTGCAACCGAATGAGCCAAGGGACCCGTCATATCAGTCACATCATTCATCAGTTCACAGTTTAAGCCAGAGGACTGTGTCTCTCTAGAATAGAGAAGGCATTATACAAAAGAATGAAGGGATGAGTACAAAACACCAATCCTTACAGAATTACCAGCAACGATTGTTGCCAGTTCCATTTAAATCCCATGCCCTTGTTGAATTTTTCACACTTGACTAGAGTGGAGCTGGAGTTAAGTAAAAGGGATTGAGGAGGAGTTGAGGGAATGGGCTCCAGCCAGAAAATACCACAGAGGCAATCTGGCATCAAGTGTTCCCTTCTTATCTTGGCTGATCTAATCAAAATTAATAGAAGAGTCAAAAAAGGCAGCATGTGTTCCACTGAGTAGGGATGAGTGTTAACAGACATTTACTCATCAAAGACCTGGTCCATCAGCCCCAATAGGCCTGCAGACTGCATCTATTGTTCCCTTAGTCTTTATCTGAGAGAAACCCCATCCTACACTGAAGGGTGAAGGTGATGAGTACTCCCTGGGCAATTATTCAGTTATCAGAGAATTTCCTAGTCTCTTTGCATTTTAGGTAGATGGAAATGAGGGTGCAATTATAAATGTCCACCCTCACTCTGGTCCGTGGCTCAGAGCTTCATCTTGGCACCACCAAATGAACTGAAACAAAAAGCCAAATGAAATCATCTGACTGCATTTTAAACACACTGTGCTATCCAAAGTGGAAGTTGTTGAGGTTAAACTGCTCTCCCAATGTTATATTCAAGGAATGCATTAATCTATTTTCCTCCTATGCTTGAAATTGATTAATGTTGAAATAGTCATTTGTCTTCAAGACTGAGTATATGTGGAAAATGCAAGCTTTTTAAGTTAAGATTCAAAACTTAATGAGGGGGTGTTTTCTGCTCTAAGGGTGTATCCAATTTCCCTGGCTATAGCTTTATCATCATCAAAACTGTCTTACTTGAGGAGATACTATATAAAGAAAGTTAGCCACTTGCATAATTTCCACCTTCAAGAGCTGGCAAAATAGAAACAATAGAAATTGTGCATATAAACAAATTACTGTGGCAATTCAGACAAGACACTATGTGTATGTCAGTTATTTCAAAATGATTCTGAAGAGTATACATTTGTATCTTTCACAGACTTTTCTGAAGCTCTGCATATTTTTTTGCATTCTGGTCATCAGCACATTTTTCTACGGAACCACCCTCACTAGAAGGCTGAGAATAATTCTAGACTTTCCTTCTCTCTCAACTCTTATATTCATTGATTCTACTGCCTAGAAATCTTTTCAACCAATCTTCTCAGCTTCTACCTCCACTGCCTTAGCCTATGCCCTTATCATTTCTCTCCTGGAGTTCTTCAATATCTTTCCACTTTATCTAGCTTCCTACATTCAATCCATTTATAATACAACCAGAGCAAGATTTCTAAAATAAGGAAATAATTATCTGACTTCTCAGTTTACAATCCTCCAATGGTACGCCATTACCTAGACAGTCAAGCCCAAACACCTTAGAGTGGAAAATAATACTCGCTCTTTCCCTCTCCTGCTACCACCTCTCCAGGTGCACCAAGAACTCCAGACATACTAAACTTTCTGCAGTTTCTTAAATGCCCCACATATTCTTTTCTCCCTGTCATCTTTAACTACACCTTCTCTGCTGCCTAAATTATCGTCTCTCTTATTTCCTATTTCTCCAGTAAATGCATCCCCACCCACACATACCTTCATATTCCCAAAGAACTTTTACTCTTTCTTTGTTCAGTATTGAATTCAAATATTTCCTCTTTCAGAAGCATTCCATGAAAACTCCTGGGGACACTTTCTATGCTTCCTTAATGAACTGTTCCTACTTCTGCTATATCACATACTACACTGTGGTAATTAGATGTTCTCACATCTGCCTCCTGCTTTGTTCTACCTATCTTTGTATCTGAAGCACATAAATGGTACCCAATTAATGTTTGATTACATGGAATTCCTCTATGTATGAATGAATGGATGGATGAATCTCGTCTGGCTATTTAATAGGAAATACTTATTGGTTAAATATTCTGATTAATGGGATTTTTGATAAGTAGTAGAATATAATGTAATACTTTAAAATGTTACTTATTTACAGATCTATGACCATAGAATTATTAAATACTAATAAACAGTAGTAAATAATCAAAGAAATCTCCATCACAGTTGCAATAGCATCTGGTTTTAAAATGTTTACTGTACTTGAATATCCACTTAATTCCAATTTAGACCATAAATTTCACTAAGGACAAGATAATGATTTCCTGTAAACAAGTGTTTCTCAAATAATGTGTTCTTATTACTTAATAATAAAATATAATCCCACCTCATAATTTACTTAATCTTATGCATCAAATCTTGTTCACATCCTCTTCTAGTAAAAATTCCTGTCTTTATTGGGGGAACTAAAGCTCTACTTGTACATCTTTCTAACTTCTAATCAAGGATGGAAGGCTGCAAAAGTATTCTATATCAGAGAGGAACCAGACAGAAGGTAGGAGGTGTCTGAAGGCTAGATCAGGCTCCAGATGAGGAAAGAGAAATGATGGAAACATTTGATAAAAACCAAAAGTAAAGGGCACTCCCTTAATACAATTCATGAGCACCGCCAAATTATTCTAAATGACCTGCATGCAGGTGAAGAAGGGCTGGTCTCATTATGCTTTCTTTCCTATCTCCACATTCTAAACATTCTCAAAATTTTTTTTACTTCTAGCTTTCAAGGACCAAAAAAATTCCTAGATTTTAACAATTTACATACCAGTAATTATTTTCTTACTGAGATAGAATGGCACCAGTTAGACTTGTCCTGACTTTTAATTTTTCCAAGTAAGGACATTAAAAAATGGAAACAACTTCCATCTATTATCATCATCAATGCATAAAATATGTTTTAATGCACAAAAGGATTTAATGCAAAATGTCTTAGTAAAGATGATTGCATTGAATTTAACTTTATAAAATACCAATTATACTTCTTGTGGAAGAGTAAGGATCTCATCATGGGCTGACCCTAGACTGAACACTGATATCTGGGTGCCACTCCTCTAACGATGGAAGCAGCACAGATTCCTGCCCTTAAAGAAGAACGAGTTACAGATAAATCAATCACCCAAGACTACAGAGGGCAATAAAAGAAGATTCAAATACAGAAATCACGTTACTGGGCTTATTACTGGTGATGTTTTCTAAAGTGTCAAGTACTGTAGATCTTTTATGATAAATGGGATCCATAGAAAGGTATATAACAAAAAAATTAATACCATAAGATTAATATTTATGAATATCCTTTTTGCTCTTAAGAACTCCATAATCAGCACTTCTACTTAGCTTCATCAGTTATCCTTTCCCAGTTCATTGTTGCTTGCTGAACTTTGGGGACATGTATTTCAAATCCTTCCCTTTAGCTTGTGTGAATCCCTACCTCTCCAGGTAGCACTTAACTTCACCTCCCTTTCCTTAAAGTTGAAATCAAAACTACCTCTCTTCTTCTTTTATTTAGACACCCAAACAAACCACCAGCATTATGATAATTTGACTCAACTAAACACAGTAATTTAGAAACAACAACTTCTCTGAACTCTGCAATTTAATTTCATTTGCAATCCAAATTGTTTATAATGGAGAAGATAGTCTCCTTAATGCTATGCATATGACACCTTAGAATAATGCCTATACTGTTAATATATGTACTTTTGGAAAAATGGCAACTACTAGCATTGTGCTAAATAAAAACATTACCTACTAAACCTGCAGTTTAACTGTTTGCATTTTGTTATAGACCTTTATAGAACTGAGGCATTCACTCAATAGATACTTACTGTCCTACCAAAATTTTTCACCTGTTAACCTTAGCTTTACTCTGCTGCTGACTTTACCCACCTCCATCATCTCATGTGCACACACGTGAATTAACCTAGATCTAAAAGAAAAAGCAAATAGACCAATCTTTGAAGTCAGAAAGAATAGCTTCAAAACTTGGATCAGTCGTCGAACTTGGGTGAGCCTCTGTTTTCTCAAACTTAACTGGAATTTCATCTATATTCCTCTACAGGGTTGCTTTGCAGCTTAAAGGCAATCATTTGTATGTTAGCATTATGGAATGTTTCTTCCCATCTTTCATCCAGCTTCAGGAATTTCAAATCCTTGTTATCTCTGATTGTCTGGAAATGCCTCTGATTCAGTGGAAAGCAAAAGCTTTAAGACTAAACCGCATTCATAACGTCACTTGTTGTCTGAATATTGTGCAGCATAAAAATCCAATAGAAAGGAAAATCATTAGGTCACTGAAATAAACGGGTTCATTCTAAGTGGTCCTGAGCAGTATTTCTGAGTAACGGTAGCAACAGAGAATGAGCAACCCCAGGGAGAATGTGCTGCTTGGTAAAGTAACAAGACAGGGTGACATGAGCTTTCTGAACATACTACAGTCTGAAGTCAGGATACCTTAGTCGCAAAGGCTAACAAACTTGATCTTATCTATTCGTGACCTAAATCCACCTGTAGGAACAGACTCACATTAACTGAACTCAAGAGATTTGAGTTTAAAACCAGAATGCCAAATTTCTCTATTTTGGAGGAGAATTATTCTTGTTGAGATGAAAGACACTAGGGTCCTCTCTTTAATATGTATTGACTGCCCATGTAGGCAACTCTGGAGAATGTCAAATTAGAACCTGGCTATCAGTTTGTTAATATGAAAGCTTTAATCTGTAACTGCCAAAGACAATGGACAGGTGAAATTCTGCAGTCAATATGTTATTTCTTGGTAAGTAACCTTCACAGAAACCTAACTAGTGATTAGAAGATTGGTGAGCATGTGATCAGAAAAAGTGGAGTGTATGACCCAATGCCAGTAAACCTCTGAACCATGTAAAGAAAGTTTATACTTTTTTAGTCCACCCTAGAGTCATAATCGCCACCTGGACCAGGCAGATGTTGGATTCTTAAGCAATGTGCTCCTGCCTATGGTTGGCTGCAGCTATGAGTCCATGACTGATCTACCTCCCTACTGTCTATTACAGCTCCTCAGTAATGTACATTAACACCTTTAATCAGAGTACAGGTAAATCCTAACAGGCCTGGTTCCTGCTCTCTCTAGACTGTGACAATATTGTTCTGCTTGTAAATGCGTATTTTAAAGTTTAATTCTTACAAGACAATTCTCTTTCATTCACTTCACATTCTTGGGGAAAGCCTGAAACCCTCATGCCCTGAAAAGAGCAATTCCAGTAGGTGTGATATAATGAGCGTGAGGAGTCTGGAAAATGTCTTTACATTTAGATAAGGAGGCTCCACAGAAAAAATCTGGGGGGAAGAGGAGACACAGAGGAGAGCAACAAGAAAATTCTAATCAGGGAAGCTGTCAGATTTTTGGTTTGCAATTTTCTATAGTACAGATCTACAGAAAACATACCACCGTTTGCAGCTCATAATAACAAACTCCTAATTAAACGGAATCTCAGTTTTTCTGCTATAAGGTTACACATGCAGGGAGATATGAAATATTCAAATCTCTTTGACCTTGGTCAAATGTGTCATCCTTCATGGTCAGCTTACAGACAAAAATCACATCACAGCAATTCAAAAGGGCAAATTTGAGAAGCAGCAGAAATAGCACTGCTCCTTCTTTCTGCCCCTTTTTATGGGAAAAAAAAAAACGAATGTGTATAGGAGATCTCACACCACAGGAAATCCCCCAATTACAGAATTCAATAAAGGGATTTGCCTGTAGGACCTCCTGAACATAGTAAGTCACCTTAATAGCTTGTTTGAATTCTCTTTTCATTTGTAACTCTTATGGCCTTTTTGATCACCACTGTCTACTTCTGCAATGGTTCAATACTAGCAAGATGCCAGAGGAAGAGAAATCTCAAAGTCCTGCAGTGTATTTATTTAAAAGGTATGACTTCTCAGATTGCCTAGAAAAATGATCACACCTCTCCAGTAGTAATAGTAAAAAATTCCATTAAAAGTATACTTCTGTGATGCAATATGATGCCTTCTGTGGACATATAATAAGGCTATCACCATTTCTTGACCTGGCCAACTTTCTGACCCACCAAAACAATGACATCATGTGGGGTATTCAGTAGCTTTATTTCAGCGTCTCCATCCTCCCTCTGACCTTTCCCGTCACTACCCTGAAAGAGAAGAAGGTCTGTACTCTTCAGTGAAAGGAAATATGCATTTATTTTCTAAGCGCTACTGCTCACCATTTTCATTACTATTTTCATTACTTTATACACCATCCTGTCTGTATAAGAAGCACCTCTTGCGATTCAAATTCTACCAAAAATATCTTGCAAACTTTATCTTCTTTGTGAAGTTGCTTGAAATCCTAACCCTGCACTGTCTTTCTACAATTATTGTCAAGCCTTTCTTCAGCTGCCTCATGGGCTGGTAAGTAGACTAAAAAGAACCAAAAGAAATTGCTTGCTTCCACTATCTTTATCCTATCCATGTAGAGGAGGAACTGAAATATAAAAATAAAAAACATAAAAAAAAAAAAAACATATGTAGAGAAATCAGGGAGGGCACCCATAGGACTTAAACTAAGGAATATAGGCCTGTATGTCATCAAATCAAGAGACAGGATATCCAGGACAACGGTTCCCCTGTCTTAACCCATCCCACGGATAAAGGTCACATACGTGATCTGCTCCAGGCCACTGCATAAGATTAGAATTAAGCTCAGTGCTCTCACCTAGTTATAATTCCAGCCCTTCCTCTCTGAAAAGCAAACTCAAGTCAGTGAACATGACAGTATTATAGGGATAACCTTGAATCCACTATAATTTATAAGACAGCTAATCTTTCAAACACTTGAACACCTGACACCTTACAACTGATCTCCATGTGCTGCTATACCATAGTTAAACCTTGAGTTAAACTATAACAGGAACTATTATTCACAAAGCATGTGATAGAGATTGCATGATATAAAAGGCCCAACTTGTAACTTAAGAAACCTTCAGGATCTGTAGTGAATTCAGCTCTTGCTTTGCTTCGTTGGGTAGTAGGGTGGGAACTAGAGAACAATTACACAGGAACAGAGAAGGAAAGGGGTGGGAGAGAAAGAACTATGAATCCGTCTGTAAAACAGAATGATGGATTTGTGCGTTTGGGAAAGAGCAGGAAGCAGGGGAGAAAAAAATTATTCAGTAATCGAGCATTTCCTTTTCAATTGTTTGATGAGTTTGCATCGGTTGTCATTTTTTGCCTGCATTGGGATAATGCTTCATGAATACTATCCCCTTGGGTTTCTCTACAAATGCAAGATGTGTTTCTTATGAGGTTATTCCCAGAGCCTCATTCTGAAATAAACAGTTCATTGCTTATAGAGTTTTTATAGAGCAAGTTCTCTTTCAATAGATACGACTCAAAATAATGGAACTGTGTTAAAACTGTTCCTACACTCTCTTACCCCTAATCCATGGGGTTTCAAACTTGTTCATTTTTTTCTCAGGTGAGTCCTGAGGCTCCCTTTTCCCTTCTTTTCAGAATACCATACTAACCGCATGCAAATTTCTTGGCTCCTAAATGCAACTGGCTGCTGATCTGTAATTTTTTATAGTATTTTCTCAGCAGTGTATGATAAAGTCACACAACACATAAATCATATAGCAAAGCTCAACGTGCCATAGGTAAATTCTTAGAATTTTTAATCACAAAGAAAATTGACTATAACACGTGGTATCTCCAAATTTAGCCTTTACATTCTGTTTTTAAACTCTTTGCTTTTGAAGATCTCACCTTAACAATGAAATGAATGCCTGGGTGGTGTGCTTGCAAACTGCCTGAAAGGATAAAGCAAGAAATATAGATTCCTAACATTTATTTTTATGATCACTGTGTTCTGTACTTTTCACCATGCTATTCACTTTTTAAGTACTTTGTTAATATGATGTAAAAACCAGTTAATAGTCCCCAGACTCCAGTAACCAATTATTATTAGCCACTTAGTCAGACATTCAAAATGATTTCAAGAGGTTAAAAGTTGCTTCCACCATAGAAAAGGGAGAAAATACTAAATCTAGTGTAAGAATAATGAACTTCTGCCCCCACCTATAGCCCAGACTTAAACGCTTAAATAAGTTTTATTAAAAAATAAAAAATACTGTTTGTCCACTATGTTCCAGAACCTGAGTTGAGAATTTATCATGCAAATAACCAAGATATGAACCAAAAGAAATAGCCATTCGGTCATTTACTTTGACCATCTAAAATCTACTCAGTTGCTCTAGAGCAGAATTCATTGCAAGAAGCTTATTCAGGCAGGATCAACAGCAAAATGTGAGGCTTTCCTTGCTCCTGCACATTCTGGCATAGCACACGGAAATTTACAGTGTTGGACATCAGACTCTAGGACAGGGTTTCCCTGGGTTGAGGGGATTTTTAAGCTACACGATTAGGGAAGCCCTGATCCTCCCCTGTTGGGATTAGGAACCAGGATTCAATAGCAATACGATGTGTTAATAAAATGGCTCCAACCCTCTCCTGAAAGCCCAGCATTCACAGCTTGGGCGGCACCCCCCATCAAGAGTGACAAAGCCCACTCTGGCACGCTCTCATAGTTAACTAGGTTTGATTTCCTTAAAGCACTGAGCCACAGTCTCCTTCCATTGAAATTCGCAGAGGACCATTATTTTTCTGGTGAGGCCAACCTGCAGAATCAGTCCTGGATTCATTCAGTTCCCCTTCCTGTTCCCAAGTGATGTTATTCAAATGTCATACCCCATTCTGTCAGAAATCTGTATTATCTAAACCCAAAAAAGCCATGAGGCCAGCCACTGAAATAGATGTAGGAGACACCAAAGATGATTACAAATGACCAGGTGACCAACCCCTGGAGGCAAGTCATGTTCTCCCAAAGCAAACCTTTTGGTAAGAACAGCCCAAGAGATGTACAGCATCCAGTCTGGAAAGTACAACAAAGCTGCCACCCAGCTCCATCATGGAGGCCGAGAAATAGCATGCTCCCAAATCTCCAAAGACTGGAGAAGGAAGAGGTGTAAGTTCTGCTCCTCCTCTGGACTTGTTAATGGTTTATTTGGCAGATACTGGGTGATGTGATTCAAAGATATTTACCAGGAGTCTGGTAGTCTCAGCAGGAGTTTAACAGTATCAGCCGACTTGAGAATGGCTACCAGCTTTCCACTTAACGTATCAGTACTGGATGGCAAGCCCAACATCAATATAGAGTAGCTGAGAGGGCCACCACTTGTTAGAGATGTATATATTGAATTCACTGCAGCTCAGGTGACAGTTATCTTGGAAGACTCCCAATACAAGACAATTGAGTATGCATGCTTTTCTCATCTCCCATAATCTCAGGTGTTTCTTTCTGAAAAGGAAAGGTTTAAGTCCACAAGCCCAGGTTGCTCAAATCCTGCAAATTCCAAAGAAACTCTTATCTTCAGCCCTGGCCCTTGGCTAGCTCCTGGGAGATCATCTCTGAGCACTGAGAATATTCTGCATGATAAAAGTGTCTTTCTGTGCCTGAAACCTTGAAGCCATGCTGAAGCAGTTTGACCATATAAGTTATCCTAACAATATGTTTTATAGCAAATGCCTGTTTTTGCTGTGGGGTGTGTTATGTGCTGGAATCTAAGTAGCTGAAATCAGTCATGCAGCCTACATGACTGACCCCCAATAAAATCCCTAAACACCAAGGCTTTCATGAGCTTCCCTGGTGGCAACACTTTGAACATGTCACATATTGTTATGGAGAGAATTGTGTCCCTGTGTAGCTCAAATGGGAAGAGATATCTGGAAGCTTGCACCTGGTTTCTCCTGGACTTCATGCACCTGTTACCCTTCCTAGCTTTAATCTGTATCCTTTCACTGTAATAAACTGTAACTGTGAGTAAAACAGCTTTTCTGAGTCCAGTGAGTCCTTCCAGAGAATCACTGCACCTGAGAGTGGTCTTGGGGACCCTGATACACCTTCCTTAGGCAAGGGCTATTTTGCTTACTCAGAGATCACACCATCACTGCCACCCATTACACACACATGACCCTGTGGCAGTTGAGTGCACTGATCTGCAACTACAACTCAGGTGAGAATGGCCAGCAATGAATGTTCACCACAAAATGTTTAGATTTGGAACTACTATATCACATGAGTAGGTTACGCAATAATGGGTACAGCCTCTGATGGGCTAGTCAACAACAGCCAGCCAGACAACTGCAGTTCCTTTCAAGGGGGTGTTTGCTCATTTGTTGTCACAGGGTGCCATTCAGATCTGCCAATCATCTGAGGAAGTTAGGGTACCAAAAAAATGTATGGGGAAGTTTATATAGATCAGGTCCCTATACACTTCTGTGGTACTCCAGGAATTTCCTATTATCCTCCAATTTTGGGGTCTCTAAGAGACGGGTCAGAGGAGATGGACTCCTCAAGAGAAGGCTGTCCTTAAGACAACATTAAGTGAGAAGTCCAGCCAGCCTCCCAGTAAAAGCAAGGGCAGTACTACTGCAGTTCATCTTTGATTCAACTCTTCCTGGGCCCGTGCTCACTCCCTCGCTCCTACACACACATATAGGTATCGTTATGAATCCTGGCTTATGGGATACAGCTGCACGGGAAGATTCTGACAGATTACATTTCCTATCCTATCCACAAACAAACGTATGTATTCTTAATTTGCTTTTCTCTTGTGAGTCCTGTATCGTTTGAAAATGTCCATGCCAAGTGGTTGAAGTACATCATCACTGACTCAACACTCCCATCATCCTGGTAGGGACTGAACTTGATCTTAGGGATAAAGACACATGACTGAGAAAATGGAAGAGGAGAAGCTGACTCCCATTGCCCACTAAGGGTTTAGCCATGGCTGAGGAGATCGGTGCTGTAAAATACCTGGAGTGCTTGGCTTTCACATAGGGAGGCCTCAAGACGCGTTTGATGCAGCTATTTGAGTAGTTCTCGGCCTACCTCCCACCAGGAAGAAAATGCCTGCCGCTGTAAATGTTCGAGTCCCTCTCGCCTTCCCTGTTCCCCTTAAAAACTTTGCATGCTTTGCTCAGAAACGGCGGAGCATTCACAGACACAGAAAACAGACTTATGGTTACCAAAAGGGAAAAGTGGGTGGAGAGATAAATTAGGAGTATGGGATTAGCAGATACACACTACTATACATAAAACTGATAAACAACAAGGATGTACTGTATAGCACAGGGAACTATATTCAATATCTTATAATAACCTATAGCAGAAAAGAATCTGAAAAAAAAATCACATATATACACATATACATGAGGAGATCAGTTGCCTCGTAACCCACCCAGGAATGACTCCATCAGTCTGACCACTTTGCTATCCTAAATTTAGAGGGAGGGGATGGTTTTCATTCCTTTCTTCTGAATGGACAGGGTCCACCTCTAATATCTCCCTTGTCTGATGTACTAAGGAGTTGTAACCACCTTTCAGCACTGCAAGGATAGGGACCCCATTCTCTCACGCTGTAGTGTTTTTAAGCTGAATGATTAGAAAAACAATGGCCCCTCTCCTGCTGTGTTCAAGGACTATGAATAAACAGCAATAGAGGAGGTAGAACTTGGGCTCCAGTCCTATCCTACCAGCTCAACTCTAGGGTGCTGTGGTGTCGGAGTCCATATGGATATGGATAGCCATATCCCCCATCATGGGGTGAGGAAGAAACAGACTTTCCTCTTGGCATCATTTGGAAATTGGAGTTCAAGTCTTGTCCTTAACTGCCTTAAGCACCAGGCATAGCCAGTGTCATGGAGCTTTGCAAGGAGGTCAACTCCTTTCCTGGGAGGCCAGCGTGCAGATGATCAGTGTTGGACAAGTCAACCCTTTCCCCTCAGCAGGAAATTATACTATACAGGGCACTAAGAGTTTTATAATACATTATCCCTGTCCTAGAAAAGCTTGCAGATCCACACTGGCAGCACTAAGATGGTATTAGCATCCACACAGAATGCCCACTGTAGAGGCATTGCTTGGAATTCCTCAGTTTCAAATTTGGTAGTTACATGATTTCATTTTAGCATGGTCACAGTGCATGGAGAAACTAGTCTGCTTTTGTCTTTCCCTGGATTTTCTTTAACATTTCAACCTTAATATGAAAGACTTTAAAAATTAGCCAAAATGACCCAAAACATTTTAGTTGATATTTAATGAAACCATTAATATGGTTGTTATTGAAGGTTTGCTAATAGCTCCCACAACTCTGGGTTGGGCAAGAGACAAAAAATTCAAGGAATGTATATCCAAAGACTATTCCTAACTCCTAATACTTTTGGCCCTAGACTCATCACTTAATCTCCCAACATCCTGATTGCCTTATTTACAAAATGAGAAAAGTAGAAGAGCTTACTCATCAGAATGCCAGAATATGTATAGTGTGATGAGTATTTTTATTTAACCAACTAGAGATATGTAAATTATAACAGGCAGCAAGTTAGAGTGGTTTCCAATATGTACCTTTGCCTGAGGAATTTTCTTTCCTCTCCTAGACATCAAGCAGAATCATTTAATGTCTAAATCACACTTCCTGGGCTTCCCCGGTGGCACAGTGGTTGAGAATCCGCCTGCCGATGCAGGAGACACGGGTTTGTGCCCCGGTCCGGGAAGATCCCACATGCTGTGGAGCGGCTGGGCCCGTGAGCCATGACCGCTGAGCCTGCACCTCCGGAGCCTGTGCCCCGCAATGGGAGAGGCCACAACAGTGAGAGGCCCACATACCGCAGAAAAAAAAAGTCTCTTCAACCTAGCATTTAAGTTGGGTTGCATTTTTGTGGTTGTATATACCTCCTCTTGACAGTAAGGCTATAAGCTTCCAAAGGACAAATGATGTGCCTAACCCTCCTCTGTGTCCCTATAATACCTAATACATTCCTAAGGTCATAGCAGAAACTCATCAGGTATTTGTTGAGTTGAGTACCACGCTAGACAGTTAGGAAGATAGCGTATTTTCTTACACTTCGTCCTCGCACAGTTGCATTATTAGGGACAAACCTCCAAGTCTTCAGTCTCTTACTGCTCAAACCAAAACATTGCTCCTTTATTTTAGATGGGTGGCTGATATCAGCAGGATCATAATCACAACCCTCTGAGCCAAACATCAGGAGGTTAACAGAAGCTGCTGTTGGAGAGAAAATCATCCTGTTGTTCTTTGTCTCCAAAATTGCCCAGCAGGCATAAGGATCTCCTACCAGATGAAGAGCTGGAAATAAGGTCTCCACTTGCAAAACAATTATCTCATAACCATACTTTGTTACCCCCAGTGGTTTGATGAATGGGCTGATAGAAGAGAGTATGCCTAAGTATGGTTTTATTTGCTTGTCAGCTCTAAAAACACTATGTCCTCAATGATACCAATGACAGAATAAAATAGTTCCGCCCCCTGTGGCCATGAGCTTTTTCAGCTCTCACTTCAACTGTTAAATAAACCTCTTTGAGATAATGAACATTTTCCAGGTTAGAGGTGTAGAAATAGCTAGTGCACTACTTATTCCATAGAACATTCAATGTGAGAATGGAGTTTTTTCTATTAAAACAATAGCACCCATAAGTCATGGGGGTGTTAACGTACAACAGAGAATATAATCAGTAATATTGTAATAACTTTGTATGGTGACAGACGGTAGACTTGTGAGTACTTCAAAATGTATATAAATATTGAGTCACTATGATGTATACCTGAAACTAATGTAATATCGTATGTCAATTATACTTCAATTTAAAAAAATACTACCAACTTTGCTAAGTATTCTTAACTGGTGGGTTTTCCTGTTCTCACAAAACAAACCTACACACCTTCACCTGAAAAACTCTAAAGCGTTTTGAGATTCTCCCATTTAGCTTTGTTAAAGATGCAAAATGAAAGACATGAAATTGGTTAATATCTGTGAGAGGGAGACGGATGATGGCCAAAAAAAAACACGAAGAGCAGAAAAGACAAAAGAGAAAAGTCACGGCTACCCATCATCATTCATGTTGTCCCATCCACAACGCTCAGGGTTTCTTTATATCATTCTAATCCTTCTGAATCTATTTACTCAACTTAAATCTTAGACTGTTTACTCAATAGGTTAGATGTTCATTTAAAAAAACAGCCTCAGTGGCCTTACTCTTTATAAACTCAAGGAGCTGCTCAGTTTGTGTTAGAGTTATCTAGTGTTTTGAGGTTCTAAGACCCTCTCCGTTTACTCTTAAATGTCGTATCCAAAAGAACTGTCATCTGCTACATACATCCCGAACTCAAGCCAAATCAGACTGTATGTATGCCATTTTCCGTCCTTGCTCTTCACGTGGACAAGTCATCCATCAGGGTTAGTGTTAACATCTAGGCTTTGCTGCCCTCTGCTGGCCTTCTAGGAACCAGCTACTCTTTCAACAGGAAAAACTGAGAGGTTAACTCACTTGTTAGATCTTGGATTCTAACTAAAAGAAAGACACGAATTTATACAGTCTGATATTAAAAATAAGCATTAAAAGCCAAAACTTAAAAACAAGGAAAAAACAAAACCAACAAAATTGTATTCGTCCTTTAGCATAAGTAGAATTCTGTAATCTGCATTAAATAACTAAATTTATCTTGCTAAAACATGGTAGTTTGTAATAGTGAGGTGCAGTTCTGATACCTTTTGTATACTAATGAATGTTTAGTTGGCAATGCACATGTTTCTCAAACATTAAAACAAATATAAAAAGTTACTTCCTGTTCCTATATCTGCACATTTTATCCCCTCTTTCTTCACAGTGCTAAATTCTGGGAATAATAAAACAGGGTAGACATTGTATACTTATGACATTTTCCAAAATGTATTCACACATTACATTTATTTCTAAACATAACATTGCAGTAAAATTGCTATAAATAAGTTGTTTTGAATCCTTGTAGAACCCTATAGGATTTGGGCACACAACCAACAATTTTTTTATTTGATATTCCACATATAAACAAGGTAAAATACTTCCCATTTTATAGTTTTGTTATGGTCCAGAACATTCTTCCTAAAGTTTAAGAATCACAATTATGAAACATCACTAGATGAATTTCCCTATACTCCATTCTACTTAAGTGATTAGAATCGAACATTTATTTCTACAACTCCTTTTTACATGAAGAACACACAATTTTATGATAGAAAATCTAGCATTCTCTAAAAGGATTGATTTTTAGTCACCTTAATACACTGAACTGTTTGAGGTAAAAAAAGAGACTAAGTTATAAAATTCCTAACAGACTGAGTTATCAAATGAGGGAAAATTATTTCTATCATGTGCAGCTTACAAAAGGAATTTCTTTGAAATGTCCAATAGTTTGGGACTGATGCTACGTACACAGAAGCAGCTGTTTATGTGTTTTGTACATCAGCTTAGAAGTGTGATTATAAGTGAGAATGAGGTTCATGATCGCTTTCCCTAGGAGAGGCTAATATGGAAAGAAAACATCACTATTAGCATCATCACCATCAATCTAATTACCATTTATTGAGCATATTCTATATGTCAAATAGAGGACTCAAATGCTTTCCCTTTACAACTTCATTTAATTCTCATAACAATATTACTGGGCAGTTATTATCACCTCCATTTTACAGATGAGAAATGTATGGCTCAGAAAATCTAGGTTCCTTGCCCCAGGCCACACCTTAAGGGTCAGGGCAGGGGAGGGTTTCCAACCCAAAGCTGACTCTGAGGTTCATGTGTTTCTCAATTAAGTGATAGCTCTATACATTACAAATGTTTTGTTTTTACCAATACAAAATATCAAATATTGAAAAGATGTTTAATCATTAATACTTTAAAAAGACTCCTTTCTTCTTTGTGTGTGTGTATGTATGTGTCTAAATCTTGAAGAGTGAGCACATAAAAGGTCAAGTTTGATAATTAACTTTAATTGTACTATTCTTATGCACTTTACCGAATAGCTCTAATAAACATGAAAAGCCTTTTGTTGCTTTGGAAACAAAAAGCTGTCTAAGCAACAACCAGAGCCATCCTTCAGTTCAGCTGAGCCACTCAATTCGAAGTATCTTTGATCCTTAAAGGCCACATTTTTGCAGTCATTAATTCTATGTAAAAAGTCAGTCTTGAAGAGACTCCTCAAAAGCCTGAAATATGAATCCTCTTGCTAAAAAGGTCACTATTTAGGATTTGTTTGAAAAATCTACTCCCTTTTGAAAGAAAGGTTTAAAACAAACTTAACCACACTATATACACACATTCAAATTAAGTTCTTGCATTTTTCTTCTGGATAAAGCAAGCACATAAAGTATAATGAGAAGAATAAGCTGGAGCCCAAATCTATAAAATCACGTGTTCTCTGAGGTTTCCTGAAAAAAAGGAATAAGACTGTTCTTTATTGTTATGTCAAGGAAAAAAAAATAGAAAGAGTTTACTTGATGGGACCTGAACTTCTGCTGAGAATTTATTAAGTCTGAAAATGTGATTAAAAGCAAAGTGGTCTTTCCACTGCAACTTGTCTAGGAAGGCATCTTCCAAGTGCATGGGATATGTTCTCTTTGCTCTGGTAAACACTATGAAGCATTGATCTACACTGTAGCTAATCAAAATGCTTTGCTTCACCTCCCTTCACCTCCCTTCATCAGCATACAAAAGTTTATGTCAGGAAAGCTGAGGTAATCAATCCTAAGGGGGAAAAATGGATCAGGAAGAGAATATCATGAATAAATACTTTATTGGACTATTTAAATTCACTGTTTTTAACATTGCCATATCTGCAAAGGCAACATTTCCCCCATCCTGCTTTACAGTAATTGATTTTTAATTACAAAACAACTATGATTAAATCAAATTATCATCCAAAATTGTGTTTTACTATCCATTCCATCACTGTTTAACCTACTAATTACCAGTTTCCCATGGACTTTAATTAACCAAAGGTTTTCTTTGTCCCCATTAACTTTAGCTCATCAAGGTTATTGTCTGCTTATTATTCACTTTAAAAAAATCATTTCTAAGCCATGAATCATGTTGAGGGAGAAAATGATGGCTGAAATGTATCTTTTTGGAAGATACAAAGGGATGACAATAACCCTTACCTATAATAACAAAGTGTTGCTTCATAAAATACCAGACTTTGAATAGAAATAACCTCTAGCCTTATGCTAATAATGAATGCTAACTTTTATTTAGTGCTCACTGTATTTTCAAACAGTCTCTCTGCTAAGCACTACACATGAATAGATACAATCCTCACAAGCATATTATGAAACAAGCACTACTAAGAGCAAAGTTATGAAAGATATTTTAAATCACCTTCTAATAAAAGACAATGCCAGGACTTGAGTCTAATATGGGTGATTCCAGAGTTGTTTAATCACTCTATTCCTCTACCGTAGACAATTATTACAAGATTCTCCCTTATAAATGCATATTCTTAGTGGATGGATTAGTGTTTTGTCTAGAATAGGCTGTGTGTGTGTGTGTGTGTGTGTGTGTGTTTAAAGGATTTCTATAGTTCATCTTCATTACAAATAAGACTCCACCATTTCCATAAAATCTTATTCATTTTTAAACTGCATATTTTCTAATTTGCCAATTGACTTTAAAAACTGATTGCACTGACAGAGTCATACGTGCAAATTCATCTGTGAAGGACCATACTTTATTCAGGCCAGTTAGGTGGCAAACCATAGAAATCCACTTCAAACTGGCTTAAGAAAGAAGGGGAATACATTGATGTACAAAACCAAACCACAGGAATCACAGAGACAGAGTGGGAGACAACCAGAAATTTAAACTCTGTAAGTTTCCTCTCAACATCTGCCATCATTTCTCTAGTTTCTCTTGTCTGAGACTACCTTCTCGATGCAGTAGGATGGGCTGTCAGAACCTCTGGGACCCAAAGCTTACATCTTTGTAACCAGAGAAAAAGAAACTCTTCACCAACCGCACTAAGTTTAAAAATCCTGGGAGACACACCTCACTGGTCCAGTGTGGGCCCTCCCCCACCCAGGAGGACAGAGTGATAAGATCAGTTAGGTTTGAGTCATTGCTCACTGCCATTGCTAAGGAGGCAAACTGGATTCAAGCACTGGACTTAAAATAAGAAATACGCTTAATTCATTTTCAATTTTTAAAACATTATATAAATTTGCTATGATCTTCATCATCCTATCATTTGTACTCAGACTTAAATGGTTTTTAACTATCCTTGTGTCTCTATATTACTTCTTGAAGTGGCAAAGTCTTATATGGGAGCCTCTGATTGGCTGGCACAGGTCAATGATTTCATGTTAGTATTGAAGGGAAGAGGGAAGATCTACCATTAGGAATTTCACAGTGGGAGATGTGAACTATTGGCCAATAATGATATATTGTCTTGAAATAGGGGTTTGCATGATGAAGGGTAAATAAATGAACAAATGTTAACTGCTTCATGTGATTAAGTGTATTTCATTCATCATTAACCCTAGTGTTTCAATATTTTCAACTTATTTTTTTGATATTAGGTTAAAAACATATGTACAATTAACTACAATTGATCTAATACATTCTGATGACTGGCATAACAAGCAACCCTTACTGTGTGATCCTAGTATAACTGAATCTGTTTGGGTGAATTCCTTGTGTCAAACAATGACACACATTTACAATAGGGTAATTAGTAATGACTGCTTTCACAGGCAAAAAGTTTTTTATCTTTCTCATGGAGAATTACAAAAAATAACTTGCAAGACTAGTGTTGTTACTCTTGAGCTCTGCAAAGAGATAGTGGCTACAAAAAGACATCTCAGTTGGAGTAGACAGAAGATTATAAAGAGACAATCCTAGGGAGGATCTCTTTCTAGAAAGCATTGTTGGGGGTCCCACTGCCTCATGCCTCATCCTCAGATTATTTAGAGAGGCCTCTGGTATTATGAGACATAAAAGGTTGCATTTTGAGGGAAAGCCATTGCATTGGGATCAGCTTGAACTCTATGAATTTATCAGAGTCAAGGATGCATGTATGTTTCTCATGGAAGAGACGTGGACAACTTGGGAAAGTGAGCATATTCTAGCTCAACAAAGAGAGAGACTATGGAGAGTAGGCATCCAGGAAACCAAAGACTGAGGAGGCTGTGGCCACCAGAAGACAGTCCACACTCAAGATACAGAACTTGTACATAGAGAGGCCCAGTAGGAAATCTCTGAGAAGAGCACAAGTGACCTACGGCAAAAGAACTGACTCTAATGTTCTGCCAAGTACAGAGAGCCCAAGTCTCTGGAGCAGACAGATCTGTTGCTAAAAGTCAAAAGTCAACAAACAGTTATTTTCAACCTACCTAAACACAGGCCACTGGGCAACTATGCAGCTTGTGGGATATCTTAGTTCCCCAATCAGGGACTGAACCCGGGTCCTTGGCAGTGAAAACGCAGTGAAAGTAGAGTCTTAACCACTGGACCACCAGGGAATTCCCTGGGCCACTGGGCAACTTGGTTGGCAGGGAAATGAACTGGTCAATTGGTCTGGCTTCAATAGATTGTGAACAAATGCTAAATTCTTGCTATTTTTGAAATGGGCACTAGAAATTACATTATGTGATGATAAATCTAACTTGTGTTCAGGGAACTTATTTCAGCTTAAGAATCAAACTGCTAGAAAGGATAAGATAGAACATGATGGTTGCATTTTCCTAATCTGTACACAGACTCCTTAGGTTTCACTCTAGACAACTGGTATCTAGGATTGCACGTGCATAATTTTGTTTTTTATCAGACTGAATTATTTGTAAAAAGTAAGAAAACTTGAACTCTCACATCCACAGATCTCTCTTTTTTGACTGACATGTCTCTCTTTGAGTCTTTCTTCACACAGAAAAGTAGGACAGTTGAACCATCTCCTTCTAAAGACCAAGCCAAACATGACCCAGTATTCTGGACTTTCTAGAGAGATATTTGAGCTGTCTCACCATATTTCCATGAAGGAACTAAGTTCCAGTGTCCTGAGGCATCCATTATATGAAATAAATTTCCACCTAGAATATTATTAGCCATGTACCATCTTTGGAAGAACTGAGAAAATTCACTCAAGCTTTTTCTGTGTTCTGTTGTTTACATGAGGGACCCTGATTGACAAATGCAAACCTCTGCCATGTGATGGCCATCTCAAGATGTCTTTCCTCTTGGGTAAGAAGATTGTTTGAAAAATCTTATTTCTTTGTATCATTACCTGGCCCTCATCTGCCTCCTGCTGCATTTTCTCCTGCATGGCACTGTTTACGTTATATTAAAATGAGTTAAGTTTTAATCTCCCCTACTAGATCTTATGCTACATTAGGGCAGGAACTGCTTCTTAATTCTTCAGTCTCTAGCAAAGAACCCAGAAATATTGGCTAAAAAATGACAATTGTGAATTTCTTCAACTCATGATTTAGAATCTCAACAACATCAAAAAAGAGAATAAGGATGATACTTGCTCACTCTGCGAATTTTAAGTTTTGTCTGTTTGCACAAACACGGCCTATCATAGAGAATCCAGTACCACCAACAGGAAAAGGAGAGTTCAGCCAAATTGAGGAGGAGGAGCAGTATGAATTCAACAGAATTATAGAGATTCTATTACTCAGCCATAAAAAGAAACAAAATTGAGTTACTTGTAGTGAGGTGGATGGACCTAGAGTCTCTCATACAGAGTGAAGTAAGTCAGAAAGAGAAAAACAAATACCGTATGCTAACACACATATATGGAATTTAAAAAAAATGGTTCTGAAGAACCTAGGGGCAGGACAGGAATAAAGACACAGACATACAGAATGGACTTGAGGACATGGGGAGGGGGAAGGGTAAGCTGTGACAAAGTGAGAGTGGCATGGACATATATACACTACCAGACGTAAAATAGCTAGTGGGAAGCAGCCGCGTAGCACAGGGAGATCAGCTCGGTGCTTTGTGACCACCTGGATGGGTGGGATAGGGAGGGTGGGAGGGAGGGAGACACAAGAGGGAGGAGATATGGGGACATATTTATATGTATAACTGATTCACTTTGTTATAAAGCAGAAACTAACACACCATTGTAAAGCAATTATACTCCAATAAAGATGTTAAAAAAAAAAGAAATTCTGAAGTAAAATGAGATAACATTTGCATATCTGCTCTCATAAAACATAGGCATTTATAAAATTACCACAATTTTTGGTCTCTTAACTTCAGTTAAGTCTCTTGCAAGTGAGAACGAGGATGAAAATGACATCAAGGCTTAGCTGCTAGTAGATTGAGAAATTGGATAAAGAAGGTTCAGCAGAGAAAACCTCTGATGTTCTGATTTATGTTCCTAAACCAGCTAGACTCATCTGCAGGGATGACCTCAAAATAAAAAGGAAAGTTTTCCTATTAGACTAAATACATTTTTTCTTTTTCTTACAACAAAATGAAATTCATGTCTTAAGTGTAATTGAAAACTAGGATTCAATATGTATGTCAATAAGGAAAGAAAGCGAAAGAGAAATAACAGAATTCGATTCTAGACTCAACTTCCATCCAAAAGCTGTGCAAATTTAGAAAAAAAATCACTTACCCTTTCTGAGATTTAGTTTCCCCTTCAGTAAAACAAGTAGTTTTATGAGGTTCATTTTTTGAGTTCTTCTCATCCTAAGAACTCTATAACCTTAAGAATGTCTCTGGTACCCTCACAAACTTACATTGTCCCAGTTTATTGTAGGGTAATGAATATTTAAAACAAAATTTAAAAATCACTTTATTTCTAAGAGTGAAAAGGCACAGAATAGCTTCTATCCTGGCAAAATTTGTCTACCTCTCATGAAAGTAATCCTGGAATCAGACTGTTTAGATGTACCAGAAACTCCTGAGATCACACTTGCAGGCTAGGAAGAAAAAAAATATTGCACATGGGATGTGATGAACCACCTGTGCTGGTTTATACATTCAATATGGAAAAAGACCTTGGTAACAATACAATTATGCTGAAACACATGATAACATCACAAGTCAGTGCTCAGAATACTCAGAAAGATTTTGAGAGATGCATTTTTCATAAAGGTGTGAGATTTGGGCAAATGATATATTAAAGAAATAAAATAGGGGAGACCTTCAAGATGGCAGAGGAGTAAGACGTGGATATCACCTTCCTCCCCACAAATACATCAGAAATACATCTACATGTGGAACAACTCCTACAGAACATCTACTGAATGCTGGCAGAAGACCTCAGACTTCCCCAAAGGCAAGAAACTCCACACGTACCTGGGTAGGTCAAAAGAAAAAACAGAGACAAAAGAATAGGGATGGGACCTGCACCTCTGGGAGAGAGCTGTGAAGGAGAAAAAGTTTCCACACACTAGGAAGCCCCTCCACTGGTGGAGACAGGGATTGGCAGGGGGGAAGCTTTAGAGCCTCAGAGGAGAGCACAGCAACAGGGGTGCAGAGGACAAAGCAGAGAGATTCCCGCACAGAGGATCGATGCCAACCAGCACTCACCTGCCCAAGAGGCTTGTCTGCTCACCCACCGGGGTGGGCGGGGGCTGGGAGCTGAGGCTCGGGCTTTGGAGGTCAGATCCCAGGGAGAGAACTGGGGCTGGCTGCATGAACAGAGTCTGAAGGGGGCTAGTGCACCACAGCTAGCAGGAAGGGAGTCCGGGAAAAGTCTGGAACCGTCTAAGAAGCAAGAGACCATAGTTTCAGGGTGCGCAAGGAGAGGGGATTCAGAGCACCGCCTAAACGAGCTCCAGAGACGGGCGTGAGGTGCAGCTATCAGCGTGGACACCAGAGACGGGCACGAAATGCTAAGGCTGCTGCTGCAGCCACCAAGAAGCCTGTGTGCAAGCACAGGTCACTAACCACACCTCCCCTCCCAGGAGCCTGTGCAGCCCGCCACTGCCAGGGTCCCGTGATCCAGGGACAACTTCCCCAGGAGAACACACAGCGCACCTCAGGCTCGTGCAACGTCACGTCAGCCTCTGCCGCCACAGGCTCGCCCAGCATTCCGTACCCCTCCCTCTCCCTGGACTGAGTGAGCCAGTGCCCCTGAATCAGCTGTTACTTTAACCCCATCCTGTCTGAGACAAGAACAGACACCCTCAGGTGACCTACATGCAGAGGCGGGGCCAAATCTAAAGCTGAACCCCGGGAGCTGTGCGAACAAAGAAGCGAAAGGGAAACTTCTCCCAGCAGCCTCAGAAACAGCAGATTAAATCTCCACAATCAACTTAATGTACCCTGCATCTGTGGAATATCTGAATTGACAATGAATCACGCCAAAATTGAGGCGGTGGACTTTGGGAGCAACTATAGACTTGGGGTTTGCTTTCTGCACATAATTTGTTTCTGGTTTTATGTTTATCTTAGTTTAGTACTTAGAGCTTATTACCACTGGTAGATTGGTTTATTGATTTGGTTGCTCTCTTTTTTTATTTATATATAGACACATGTATATTTTTCCTTTTCCTCTTTTTGTGAGTGTGTATGCTTCTTTGTGTGATTCTGTCTGTATAGCTTTGCTTTTACCATTTGTCCTAGGGTTCTGTCTGTCCTTTTTTTTTTTTTTCTTGGTACAGTTTTTAGTGTTGTTATCATTGGTGGACTTGTTTTTTGGTTTGGTTGCACTCTTCTTTCTTTCTTCCTTTTTTTCTCTTATGACTTTTTAATTTTTTTATTTTTAATAATTTTTTATATTTTATTTTAATAACTTTCTTTTCTTTTCTTTTTCTTTCTTTGTTCTCTGTATCTCCATTTTCTTCTAAGCCATGTGGCTGACAGGGTCTAGATGCTCTGGCCGGGTGTCAGGCCTGTGCCTCTGAGGTGGGAGAGCTGAGTTCAGAACATGGGTCTTCCACAGATCTCCTGGCTCCATGTAATATCAAACGGTGAAAGCTCTCCCAGAGATCTCCATCTAAATGCTAAGACCCAGCACCACTCAATGACCAGGAAGCTACAGTGCTGGACACCCTATGCCAAACAACTAGCAAGACAGGAACACAACCCCACCCATTAGCAGAGAGGCTGCCTAAAATCATAGTAAGGTCACAGATACCCCACAACACACCACTGAATGTGCTGCTGCCCACCACAGAGACAAGATCCAGCCTCATCCACCAGAACACAGGCACCAGTCCCCTCCACCAGAAAGCATACAAAACCCCCTGGACCAACCTTACCCACTGGGGGCAGACACCAAAAACAACAGAAACTATGAACCTGCAGCCTGAGAAAAGGAGACCCGAAACACAGTAAGTTAAGCAAAATGAGAAGACAGAGAAACACACAGCAGTTGAAGGAGCAAGGTAAAAACACACTAGACCAAACAAGCAGAGGAAATAGTCAGTCAACCTGAAAAAGAATTCAGAGTAATGATAGTAGAGATGATACAAAATCTTGGAAATAGAATGGAGAAAATACAAGAAACGTTTAGCAAGGAACTGGAAGAACTAAAGAGCAAAAAAACAATGAGAACAATACAATAAATAAAATTAAAAATTCTCTAGCAGGACTCAATAGCAGAATAACTGAGGCAGAAGATAAATGACCTGGAAGATAAAATAGTGGAAATAACTACCTCAGAGAAGAATAAAAAACAAGAATGAAAAGAATTGAGGACAGTCTCAGAGACTTCTGGGACAACATTAAATAAACCAACATTTGAATTATAGGGGTCGCAGAAGAAGAAGAGAAAAAGAAAGGTTCTGAGAAAATATCTGCAGAGACTATAGTTGAAAACTCCCCTAATATGGGAAAGGAAATAGTTTATCAAGTCCAGGAGGTGGAGAGAGTCCCAAGCAGGGTAAATCCAAAGTGAAACATGCCAAGACATATATTAATCAAACTACCAAAAATTAAATACAAAGGAAAAATATTAAAAGCAGCAAGAGAAAAAAAACAAATAACATACAAGGGAATCCCAATAAGGTTAACAGCTGATCTTTCAGCAGAAATTCTGCAAGCCAGAAGGGAGAGGCAGGACATATTTAAAGTGATGAAAGGGGAAAAGCTACAACCAAGATTACCCTACCCAGCAAGGATCTCATTCAGATTCTATGGAGAAATTAAAACCTTTACAGACAAGCAAAAGCCAAGAGAATTCAGCACCACCAAAAAAGCTTTACAACAAATGCTAAAGGAACTTCTCTAGGCAGGAAACACAAGAGAAGGAGAAGACCTACAATAACAAACCCAAAACAATTAAGAAAATGGTAATAGGAAAACACATATCAGCAATTACCTTAAAAGTAAAAGGATTAAATGTTCCCACCAAAAGACATAGACTGGCTGAATCGATACAAAAACAAGGCCCATATATATGCTGTCTACAAGAGACTCACTTCAGACCTAGGGACACATACAGACTGAAAGTGAGGGGATGGGAAAAGATATTCCATGCAAATGGAAATCAAAAGAAACCTGGAGGAGCAATACTCATATCAGACAAAATACACTTTAAAATAAAGACTATTACAAGAGACAAAGAAGGACACTACATAATGATCAATGGATCAATCCAAGAAGAAGATATGACAGCTGTAAATATTTATGCACCCAACATAGGAGCACCTCAATAAATAAGAAAATGTTAACAGCCATAAAAGGGGAAATTGACAGTAACACAATCATAAGGGACTTAACACCCCACTTTCACCAATGGACAGATTATCCAAAATGAAAATAAATAAGGAAACACAAGCTTTAAATGACACATTGATCAGGATGGTCCTTATTGATATTTATAGAACATTCCATCCAAAAACAACAGAATACACTTTCTTCACAAGTGCTCAAGGAACAGTCTCCAGGATAGATCATATCTTGGGTCACAAATCAAGCTTTGGTAAACTTAAGAAAATTGAAATCATATCAAGTAACTTTCCCAACCACAATGCTATGAGACTAAATATCAATTACAGAGAAAAAACTGTAAAAATACAAACACATGGAGGCTAAACAATATGTTAGTAAATAACCAAGAGATCACTGAAGAAATCAAAGAAGAAATTTTAAAAATACCTAGAAACAAATGACAATGAAAACACGACAACCCAAAACCTATAGTATGCAGCAAAGGCAGTTCTAAGAGGGAAGTTTATAGCAATACAATCCTACCTCAAGAAACAAGAAAAAATCTCAAACAACCTAACCTTACATCTAAAGCAATTAGTGAAAGAGGGAAAGAAGAACAAATAAAACCCCAAAGTTAGCAGAAGGAAAGAAATCATATAGATCAGATCAGAAATAAATGAAAAAGAAATGAAGGAAACAATAGCAAATATCAATATAATTAAAAACTGGTTCTTTGAGAAGATAAACAAAATTGATAAACATTAGCCAGACTCATCAAGAAAAAGAGGGAGAAGACTCAAACAAATATGGGACATATACCCTGAGAAAACCATAATTCAAGAAGTGTCATGTACCACAATGTTCATTGCAGCTCTATTTACAATAGCCAGGACATAGAAGCAACAAAATGTCTGTCGACAGATGAATGGATAAAGAAAATGTGGCTCATATATACAATGGAATATTACTCAGCCATAAAAAGAAACGAAATTGAGTTATTTGTAGTGAGGTGGATGGACCTAATGTCTGTCATACAGAGTGAAGTAAGACAGAAAGAGAAAAACACATACCGTATGCTAACACATATATATGGAATTAAAAAAAAAAAATGGTTCTGAGGAACTTCCGGACAGGACAGCAATAAATACGCAGATGTAGAGAATGAACTTGAGGACTCAGGGAGGAGGAAGGGTAAGCTGAGACGAAGTGAGAGAGTGGCATGGACATATATACACTATCAAATGTAAAATAGATAGCTCGTGGGAAGCAGCCACATAGCACAGGGAGATCAGCTCAGTGCTTTGTGACCACCTAGAGGGGTGGTACAGGGAGGATGGGAGGGAGAGGCAAGAGGGAGGACATATGGGGATATATGTATATGTATATCTGATTCACTTTGTTATAAAGCATAAACTAACACACCATTGTTAAGCAGTTATACTCCAATAAAGATGTTAAAAAAAAAAAAAAA